>NW_016808228.1:581243-635020 GCF_001698545.2 Rhinopithecus bieti
AAAAAAAAAAAAAAAAAAAAAAAAAAAAAAAAAAAAAACCTGGGAGACAGAGCTTGCAGCAGGCCAAGATTGTGCCACTGCACTCCAACCTGGGCAACAAAGTGAGACTCTGTCTCAAAACAAAACAAAACAAACAAAAAAGGAATGGGTACAGAGTTGAGGGAGGGGTTTTTTGTTTTGTTTCGTTTTGAGATGGAGTCTTGCGCTGTCGCCAGGCTGGAGTGCGGTGGCACGATCTCCGCTCACTTCAACCTCCACCCGCCGAGTTCAAGTGATTCTCCTGCCTCAACCTATCGAGTAACTGGGACTACAGGCATGCACCACCATGCCCAGCTAATTTTTGTATTTTTAGTAGAGATGGGGTTTCACCATGTTGGCCAGGATAGTCTCAATCTCTTGACCTTGTGATCTACCTGCTTCGGCCTCCCAAAGTGTTGGGATTACAGGTGTAAGCCACCATGCCTGGCCTGATAATGGTAAATTTTATGACAAGAAATAAAATAGATCATACAATATACTAGTGTGTCAAAAAATTCAAAAATACTAAGGCAGGAGGATCACTTGAGACCAGGAGTTTGAGACCAGCTAGGGCAACACAGTGAGACCCTCATCTCTACAAGAAAAAAAAATTAGCTGGGTGTGGTGGTAGTGCCTGTAGTCCTAGCTATTCAAGAAGCTGAGGTCGGAGGATCTCTTGATCCCAGGAATTGGAGGCTGCAGTAAGCAATGATCGTGCCACTGCACTCCAGCCTTGGTGATAGAGCAAGACCCTATTTCTAAAAAACTAAATAAATAGACAGTCTAAACACACTTGTACCAAACAAAAACAAAACCTCAAAACATAATGCAAAAAGACAGAACAAGTTCCAAGTTTAAGGAACAGTGGAATGAAAAGTTACCTAGTGTCTAATCTGTATGTGTACATATATGTGGTTTTGGTTGTGGAAGCATAATATAATTTGGACATACTTGGAAGAAAACTCCAAGACTATGCAGGCACCAAAAAAGGTAGTTCAGGTTAATAAACCATTCCTCTTGTTATAATGACATAGTAACATAAGGCACTGAGGTATAAGTCTAATTTGAACAACCAGGTGGCCTGGAGTTCAGACTACCCGAAGGGAGTTTCTAGATAGACTCAAAAAGGAAGCTAAACGGTTTTTTCTTTTGGTTTTATGTGACTATATAAACTCAGATGTGCTTGTTGAGAACTTTAGGGATACTGCAGACCCCACTGACCTGATCTCTGGCTAGCTCAAATAAATTGGTATCATTAGATTTGTGTTGCTCTGTCTCCTCTACTTCTCAGAATTACTGCAAGGGGCCTGGCACAGTGGCTCACGCCTGCAATCTTAGCACTTTGGGAGGATGAGGCAGGAGGCTTGCTTGAGTCCAGGATTCAAGACTAACCTGGGTAACATAGTGAGACCCCTGTCTCTATAAAAAAAAAAAAGTGAATTTATATTAAAAAAGAAATGGAAAAAAAAAGAATTACTGCATGGACTAGATCTTAGGCTGGCAGATGGGGGTTCACCCTCTAGGTGGTGCTTGTGGGTTGAATTGTGATTGTAGTGGATTTATCAGCCTCCTGCTATAAATAAACCATTCTTCCCGTTTCTTACAGTTGCCAAGGAGAGGTGAGTGCTTCTGAAGTAGGAAGGATTATTTAATGAATACAATTTGCGTTAAGTACTTAAGTACAGGGAAGGAAAAGAGCAGTGTATCATGAGAGGAAGTAAGATTGGGCTGGTCAGGGAGTACATTTCTAAGCTAAAACCTGAAGGCAGAGTAGAAGTTATCCAAGTGAAGAAAGCGTTTTAGGTAGGGTGAAGTGTGGCATGTTCCAGATACTAAAAGAAAGCTAGTGTGATTGCGGAGCTTAGAGAGCAAGGGGAGGCAAGTTGGGAAAGTGGCTCTGGATGACTGGAAAGAGGGAGGCAGTGGCTAGGTCAAAGACCATGTACAGAGTGCACATTTTATCCTAAGTGCAGGGGGAAGCCACTGGTGGGTTTTAACCAGGGAAGTGACATCTTTAATGTTTTAAAAGGATCCTTTGGTGATTAATTGGAGATGGAGTATGGGGAGAAGACAGGAATAGACCAGTTAAGATGTTAGTACGAGGATTAGGTATTAGGCTTCGATTAGGATGATGGCTGAGTATAGTGGTTTACATCTGTAATCCCAGCACTTTGGGAGGCAGAGGCAGGAAGATCACTTGAGCCCAGGTGTTTGAGGTTGCAGTGAGCTATGTTCATACCACGTCACTCCAGCCTGGGTAACAGCAAGACCCTGTCTCAAAAAAAATATTTAAAAAATAAGATAAAAGGCCGGGCGCGGTGGCTCAAGCCTGTAATCCCAGCACTTTGGGAGGCCGAGGCGGGCGGATCATGAGGTCGGGAGATCGAGACCATCCTGGCTAACACGGTGAAACCCCGTCTCTACTAAAAAAATACAAAAAACTGGCCGGGCGCGGTGGCTCAAGCCTGTAATCCCAGCACTTTGGGAGGCCGAGACGGGTGGATCACAAGGTCAGGAGATCGAGACCATCCTGGCTAACACGGTGAAACCCCGTCTCTACTAAAAAATACAAAAAACTAGCCGGGCGAGGTGGCGGGTGCCTGTAGTCCCAGCTACTCGGGAGGCTGAGGCAGGAGAATGGCGTAAACCCGGGAGGCGGAGCTTGCAGTGAGCTGAGATCCGGCCACTGCACTCCAGGTCGGGCGACAGAGCGAGACTCTGTCTCAAAAAAAATAAATAAATAAAATAAAATAAAATAAAATAAAATAAAATATGTATATATACACACATTTTAATATAGCTATGTTTAATATGNAGCCTGGGTGACAGAGCGAGACTCCTTCTCAAAAAAAAAAAAAAAAGATAAAAATAAAAAATAAAATGGATTAGGATGATGAAAGTAGAGAAAGAAAAAAGTGGATGGTTTTAAGGTAGGTTTTGGAGGTAAAATTGTTACAAGTTGGTAATGAATTGGATACTGGAAGGTTGGAGCAGGAGAGGGTATGTGAAGGACGATTGGTTTCTGGCTTGAACAGTTACATGAAGGGAGATGGGAAAGAGTGGAGGAAGAAAAAGTTTGTGGGATAAAATTAAGCATTCAGGTTTGGGTACATTTAGGTTTGATATCCTTGTGAGACATCCAAATAGAGGTATCAAAGAGCAAGGTGGCTTAGGAATCTGGAACTCAGAACAGAGGCTATAAGTAGACAGCTGTGTTCTGTCAGGTATGAAAATGGATTTCAAAGCCGTGGGAATGGGTGAGTTTGCCTCAGGAGAAAGTGTATCATGGGGAGAGAAGGCCTGTGATTGGGCTTTGGGACCCCTGACATTTAGAGATTGAAGAACAAGGAGAACCCAGCAAAGAAGACTGCGGGGGATGTTGCCAGTAAAATTGAGGGGAGGGAGACAGGAGAATGAGACATCACAGAACCCAGGGAACTAGTGTTTCAGGAATGAGTGGTCAAGTGAAATCCTCTTAACATGTGTCTGTGACATCAGTCTTCATTATCATAGAGCCACGTCTGGGCATCAAACAGTTTTCCAGAGCACGTTATCTTCTCCTTTAGGTTACTTGGAACTTTTTTAAAAAGTACAATGTTCGCCAGGCACAGTGGCTCACGCCTGTAATCCCAGCACTTTGGGAGTCCGAGGTGGGCGGATCACGAGGTCAGGAGATCGAGACCATCCTGGCTAACATGGTGAAACCCCGTCTCTACTAAAATACAAAAAATTAGCCGGGCGTGGTGGTGCGTGCCTGTAGTCCCAGCTACTCGGAGGCTGAGGCAGGAGAATGGCGTGAACCCGGGAGGCGGAGCTTGCAGTGAGCCGAGATGGTGCCATTGCACTCCAGCCTGGGCAACAAAGCGAGATTCCGTCTCAAAAAAAAAAAAACAAAAAAAAAGTACAATGTTCTTGTCAAAGATATCATTCCAAGCCATAAATTTCCAGTTCCATATCATTATAGTGATTTTTTCCTGCTCATTTTCTTGTGAGTACTTATTGCTTTCACAGCTAACAATTTGTATTATTGATCTGTATTAATTTATTTGACTCCTGGCCTCTCCTCCTACTCTATTTTTCTAGTCTTGCTAGGTCACCTCTGTAAACATCCAAAACTACTATTGGCAACTGTCATTTCAGACTAACATATTAGTCCCAACCAGTACTTTGTTCTTTAAGATAAGGTAATTAAGGCCAGGCACAGTGGCTCACCCCTGTAATCCCAGCATTTTGGCAGACTGAGGAGGGTGGATTGCTTGAGCCCAGGAATTCAAGACCAACCTGGGCAACATGGCAAAACCCTGCCTCTACCAATAAATCCAAAAAATTTTCTGGGTGTAGTGGTGCGTGCCTGTAGTCCCAGCTACTTGGGAGGCTGAAGTGGGAGGATCGCTTGAACTTGGGAAGTGGAGGCTGCAGTGACCCGAGATTGTGCCACTGCACTTCAGCCTGGGCAACAGAGCGAGACTGTGTTTCAAAAAAAAAAAAAGTAATTGCACAAGTGATCTCTTATATGTGATATTTTGAAAGGACCCAAATACAAGTCACCTTCTTTTCTGAGGGATGATTCTGGAGGGATGGGATTAGAAGCCATCCCTTATGATCAGGTATTTAAGGTAAAATTTGGCAGTGGGAGACAGTGAACTTACTAGAGAAATACGTTGGTTGATAATATTAAATAGTGAATATTTAGCGATACCTATGTGTCTGTTGTGTGATTTTTCTCTGTCAACTCAATTGCTTGAGTGTAGGCTCAGAAAAGGTGGAGAGAGGGTTCATTCCGGTTGGTGTTTTGTCATCTGGGTAGGAAGAAGGACAGTGGGAAAGGGAGCTGAAGGTGTCTATAAGAGAATCCAAGTAAGTGTCAAGTAATCAAACCAGAGTGGAACAGAGTGAAGAATGGAAATTGCTTCCAGATGGAGAGGATGGTAGTGGGCAGTGGGTTGGAGAGCTAGATAAAATGAAAGTTGCTATAGGAGTCTTTGAGCAGGTGAGGTGGAAGACAGGGCATTTTTATAGAGAGGATGTTTGGGTAAGTGGCTCAGACGGTGTGCAGTTCCTGCAGATGACTGGGTGGGGCATGCAGGAGTGGGAGTGGGTTCCAGAGGTGACATGAGGAAAAAAGTTAAGGCACTGAAAGAATGGGGTGCTGTATGAGGAGTTCCTGTGGATATAGAGGTCATTTGGAATGAAGGCAGGAAGTGGAGAGAAGACTGAATCAGATGCCAGCATCTCTACAAGGGATATGAGAGGTGAGGATAGTCCCATGGCATAGACCTCAAGGGAGGAAGGGTTTTTATAAAAGTTGGGGAGTAGTAGCAATGGGGTAATGATAATGCCAGCCTGACTTTCTGTCCCGAGAGACATGGGGAGTGTGAGAGGAACTGACTGCACTTACAGGGCTGCAGGTGGGGGTGGTTTAGGTGGGGCAGTGTCATTAGTGGGTCTTCAGGCTTCAAAAAGGAGATAGAAGTTCAGATTGGAGGTTGAGGAAATGTGGATTTTTGTTGCTCAAGTCAGTGGAGTTTCCAAGACCACAATGGAAGAGTTTTGGTGGGAGAAGGGAGAGGCTGAGAGACATGGGTCAGCTTAGGAGAGGTGGGGGTCTGGAAGGTAATGGATAAAAGGAAGACTTGGCATTTGAGCAGGGCCCAAAGTTAATAGTTGATGGAGAAGTGATAAGCTTAGACCTGTGTCTTTTGGAGAAGAGTGAACTCCAACGCTGTTGGTCCTAAAGTTTGCAACTTGGTGATTTGGTGACAGGTAAATCAGTTGAGATTTGGATAAGAACTCTGGATGTTGTGCACAAAAGAGATGCAGGTTAGCCCTTCAGAAGATCTTTCAGTAGTGTCATGCCAGCAGAGAACAAGGCACTATCTGGAAAGATGTCAGGCAGCCTTTTAATTTGAGAACTGTCAATACAAGATTCCTTTCAGCCTTGGGGCAGGGAGACATGGTAGCCTAGTACAGGAAAAAGATCAAGGCATGAGACTTGAGTTCTAAGTTCAGCTCTATCACCAAGTTAACTGATCCTCAGCAAGCCATTTACCTCTTTGAGCCTTGGTTTCCCACTTACAAGTCAGGGATCCGGCTGGTTGATCTCTCATGTCTCTCTGGCTATGTGATTCTGGGAGCTGGTAGAGTTATCCTGATTTTAGTTGGATTAAAGAAGGAAGAGCATATTTTTAAGTCTCTTATTTCATTTTTTTCCTCTCACAGGTCAATGTCTGGTCTGGGTCCAGTGTTCCTTCCCAAACTGTGGGAAATGGAGGCGGCTGTGTGGGAACATTGACCCCTCAGTTCTCCCAGATAATTGGTCCTGTGATCAGAACACAGGTAGAAAAGACTGGAAATGTTTTTATTCACATTTTATTGTTCCTCCCTTTCTTTCTCTGCACTTATCCTTTAGATTAAATACTACATAAATATAGTTAGCACTCAATGGGTCCTTGTAGTGGTTGGGAGAGAGGAAGGATCTGCCTTTCATATGGAGATGAATCTGGGCAGAAAAGGCTGGATGAAGATGCTCTGCAAAGTGATCTTGTGGGGAGGGGCCTGGAATCTAAATGTATGAGCACTGGTCTGCCCCTGTCAATCCTGATTAGAATACTAGTATTGGGTTTGTGGATAGGGAGGGATATAGGATATATGAGGGAAAACAGATGAGAGAGATCTGGTGCGCCTAGAATTCTAGGATATTTGAAGCTAGTTGGAAGAGATGATGATGATCTAGTCCAGCCCAATTATTTTACAGATGAGAAAACAGAGTCTCAGAGAAATTATGATGCTCCATAGACAGGAGCACAATCAGACATGCGGGGGTGCAAGCAGGAGTGTGGAATCTCTTTCTAGAGTATGAGGAGGCAGCATTCCTACTTTTGCTGGTTCTAGCTGCATTTCCTCCATGGGTCTTTATTCTTCTTCCTCCGTGCTGATCCCCCAGGTGCCCTTTTGGTCCCACCTGCTGCATATACCAATTTCCTTCTTGTCCTCTCCCCAACCCTCATCCACTTCTTTCTCTTTATGAGTCTCTTCCTGTCCCTTCATTCCTTCTCTCTTTCAGCAGATGTGCAGTATAATCGCTGTGATATTCCTGAGGAGACCTGGAGAGGGCTTGAAAGTGATGTGGCCTATGCCTCCTACATCCCAGGATCCATCATCTGGGCCAAGCAATACGGTTACCCCTGGTAGGGCACTATGACACAGTCAGAACATCCTTCACAAACTTGGGAGAGGTAGATTCAAGCAGGGATGGAAGCAAATGGAAAACATCTGTAATTGAAATGGTTCTGGCCTTAGAAAGAGCAGGGGGTGAGAGAAAAGATAAAGTACCAAGCCTGAAGGCTTTGAAAGAGTATTTTCTGGAGGTTTCATCGTGGAGGTGATAGCTCCCTGGAAAAAAGGGTCTGATGGTGCTACCCCAGCTGGTAGAAAGAAGAGGGTGGATCTGAGGCATTTAAAAATATTGAGATTGGCCAGGCGCAGTGGCTCACGGCTGTAATCCCAGCACTTTGGGAGGCCAAGGTGGGCAGATCACCTGAGCACACAAGTTTGAGACCAGCCTGGCCAACATGGTGAAATCCCGTCCCTACTAAAAAATAGAAAAATTAACCAGATGTGGTGGCGCACGCCTGTAGTCCCAGCTACTCAGGACACTGAGGCAGAAGAATCGCTTGAACCTGGGAGGCAGAGGTTGCGGTGAGCCAAGATTGCACCACTGCACTCCAGCCTGGGTGACAGTAAGTCCTCATCTCAAAAATAAATAAAAATATTGAGATTGAGAGATACAAAGTACAAGGAACAAGGAAAAGTGGAATAGTTTCTTCTTTAGAGATGTCCCTAGTCGAAGATTTTGTTTTTAGGATTATGGGATGGCTCAGAAGGATAAGACCTTCACTAGGTATATTCTGAACTCCTGTGTGCATCGATGGAAGTCACTTCCTCATCTGAGTCATTGAGTAGTGACCACTAGAGGGGGCTGATGGCAGAGGAATCTATTTTTTAGATCCTTTTTTTGCAAAGTGTACTGCTGATTGAGCGCAGTGACTCGCACTTGTAATCCCAGCACTTTGGGAGGTTGAGGTGGGAGGATTGCTTGAGCCCAGGAGTTTGAGATCAGTCCTGGCTATATAGTGAGACCCCATCTCTGCAAAAAAATAAAATAAACAGCTGGGTGTGGTGGCATTTGCCTGTGGTCCCAGCTACTCAGGAGGCTGAGGTGGGAGGATCACTTGCGCCTGGGAGATTGAAGCTGCAGTGAGCCATGGTTCTAACACTGCACTCCAGCCTGGGCGACAGAGTGAAACCTTGTCTCAGAAAAAAATATCGTACTGCTCTTTTCTGTGCATGTACATTGATGAGGTTGTGTTCTGTTCATCTAACCCCTTCTCTTCTGTCCCCTGCACCCAACTGTCTTCTCCAGGTGGCCAGGCATGATAGAATCTGATCCTGACTTAGGGGAATATTTTCTTTTTACTTCCCATCTTGATTCCCTGCCGGTGAGTTTCCTGGTTCAGGGTAAGAAGGAGCTCAGGCCAAAGTAATGAACAAATCCGTCCTCACAGATGTACAGATAAGAGACATGGACATAACCAGCAGACACAAGTGAAAACAGATACTTAACTAGGATGACAAACACAGAGATAAGTGCTCACACATGTAATAGAAACAAACTTGTATCTAATTAAATATTTATCCACTGTTAGGGCATTAGTGGTTTTGATAAATATGCTTTGGCTAGGGTTCCTGAGGTTAGAGTGGAAGAACAATTGGAACGAGGATAGGGTAGATGAGTCAGGCTTCAAGGGGGCATGTGAGGCCCAGCACCTCCTTCTGGCTAGAGGAGAAAAGCAGGGAGCAGGACAGGAGTCCATAACAGGACCATCTTTTATTTCAGTCTAAGTACCACGTGACCTTTTTTGGAGAAACAGTTTCTCGTGCATGGATCCCAGTCAACATGCTAAAGAACTTCCAGGAGCTGTCCCTGGAGCTATCAGGCATGGTGAGCACATCTTGGGGTTCTGTTGTGATATAGAGAAAATGAAATCTTCCTTTTATTAAACTTGATTTTCTCCCAGGCTAAGCCATGTCGGGAGAAAGTTTTGTGTCTGACCAGGTGTGCCAAGGGTGAGGTAATTCATGAAGGACTCTTCTTGCTCCCAGGACTGCAGCAGGGCAATTATTTTTTTCAGTCCCCTTCCCTGCCTGCAGATTGGGGGCCATTCTGAAGATAAGGTTTTTCTACAGTTTAGCTAGCCAGAGCAGGTGTGGCAGAAATGAGGGCACAAATTAACTCAGGATTTCTCAGTCTCAGCACTATTGGCATTTTGGGGGAGATAATTTTTGGTTGTAGAGAGCTGTCCTGTGTATCGTGGGATGTTTAGCAGCATCCCTAGGCTCCAGCGGCATCTAACCAGCAGCAGCTCCCACCTCCACCCTCTGCCCCCTGCCTGTGGTTGTGACAACCAAAAAATTATCTCCAGCCATTGCCAGGTGCCTTCTGGAGGGCACAGTCTACCCGGTTGAGAACCATTGGATTAGCACAATCGCATTTCCTCCCTGTAGTCACTTTGGGTTTGACCAGCCTTGCAAATGAGCAGAGGCTCAGTGGCTCAGGGGCTTTAGAAAATCAGGCAATGAGTATTAAATCAAACAGCTGGATCTAAAGAAACTTATCAGAAGCTTCAAAGTGAAATCACCTGGGCTCCTATAATCCTCTTTTCAAATTTCCATGGGATTCACTTTGGAGAGGACACCAAAATGTTGGTTGAAAATATTGCTAGGGCCAGGCGTGGTGGCCCACACCTGTAATCCCAGCACTTTGGGAGGCTGAGGTGGGCAGATCGCCTGAGCTCAGGAGTCTGAGACCACCCGGGCAACATGGTGAAACCCCGTCTCTACTAAAATACAAAAAATTTGCTGGGCATGGTGCTGTGTGCCTGTAGTCCCAGCAGGAGGCTGAGGCACAAGAATTGCTTGAACCAGGGAGGTGGAGGAAGCAGTGAGCTGAGATCGCACCACTGCACTCCAGCCTGGGTGACAAAGTGAGACTCTGCCTCCAAATATATACATATATATAGTTAGGAATTGGTGAGACATTTATTAGACGGAAGGGGGGTGTTATGTCTGATCCCAAAATATTAAGAATAGGAGTATCGTATCAATACTAGGAACTGGAAATAAATGTTGTAGTTGAAGAGAATGTCAGATGGGTAGCAGTATGCTGGGGTCACTTTGCTAATATTTATTAGTGACTCTAATCTTTTTTTTTTTTTTTTTTTTTTTTGCTTTTTGAGATGGAGTCTTGCTCTGTCTCCCAAGCTGGAGTGCAGTGGCGTGATCTCAGCTCACTGCAACCTCTGCCTCCTGGGTTCAAGCAGTTCTCTGCCTCAGCCTCCCGAGGAGCTGGGATTATAGGCGACCTCCACCATGGCCACCTAAGTTTTGTATTTTTAGTAGAGATGGGGTTTCACCATCTTGGCCAGGCTGGTCTTGAAATCCTGACCTCATGATCTACCCAACTCAGCCTCCCAAAATGCTGGGATTACAGGTGTGAACCATTGCACCTGGCCATTACGCTAATCTTTAAGTCAATATTTATCATTGGCTCTAATCTTCCATTTCAGAAAAAGCGCAGAAATGACTGCAGCCAGAAACTGGGGGTGGCCCTGATGATGGCTCGAGAGGCAGAACAGATCAGCATTCAGGTGGGAGGGTGTTCAGACCACACCCATTCCTTTCCCTGCTCTTGTACAAGTGGGATTCTTTCTCAGTCCAGACAAAGATGGTTTGTGCTAGGGGCCGTCCTACCTCCATATTTCACTTCAGGTTTCAGATATAAGTGCCCTAAACTCTCTTTTCTGTGGCGTCAGTTTTTATGCTCAAATTCTGTTGGTGGGGGTGGGATGGAGAGTAAAAAACAGTGAAAATTTCACCTCCCAATTTCCCTGATTTTTTGAATTAGAAACAAACTGGAAATAGAGATTATAATTAGTTAATCTCCATAAAAGGTCAGATAAGCCTAATGTGTAATTTCACGTGGAAATGGTATGGAAAATGAGGGCTGAGCGGGGGGCTCACGCCTGTAATCCTAGCACTTTGGGAGGCCAAAGCGGGTATATCCATTGAGTCCAGGAGTTCAAGGCCAGCCTGGGCAACACAGCAAAACCCCATCTCTACAAAAAATACAAAAATTAGCCAGGCATAGTGGCGCATGCCTGCAGTCCCACATATTTGGGAGGCTGAGGCAGGAGGATCATTTGAGCCTGGGATGGCGAGGTTGCAGTGAGTAAAGATTGTACCACTGCACTCCAGCCTGGGTGACAGAACAAGACCCTGTCTTTTTGGTATGGAAAATGAATCAATTTCATCATAACTAAATTCCAGAAGACAGAAGGCAAAAGCTGCCCCTGAGAAGGTAGTAGATGATGCTTTTGTTTCTTGGTTCACTTAGGAACGGGTTAACTTGTTTGGTTTCTGGAGCCGATTCAACGGATCTAACAGTAATGGGGAAAGAAAAGGTAGGATAAATGGAAGCCGAGGACTGGAGAGGGATGGGAGGGATTCTTTCATGAGGGCAGCAGCCCATGTTTTTCTTTATTTGATGTTCTTTGTCATCAATAGGAGAATCTTGGCCGGGCGCGGTGGCTCAAGCCTGTAATCCCAGCACTTTGGGAGGCCGAGACGGGCGGATCACGAGGTCAGGAGATCGAGACCATCCTGGCTAACACGGTGAAACCTCGTCTCTACTAAAAAATACAAAAAAATAGCCAGGCAAGGTGGCGGGCGCCTGTAGTCCCAGCTACTCGGGAGGCTGAGGCAGGAGAATGGCGTAAACCTGGGAGGTGGAGCTTGCAGTGAGCTGAGGTCTGGCCACTGCACTCTAGCCTGGGCGACAGAGCGAGACCCCGTCTCAAAAAAAAAAAAAAAAAAAAAGACTCTTGTGAATGTCATTGACCCAGTATCCAGGATGGATGGGCAGATGAGAGAGGAATGGAAGAAACAGGATGGGGAGGGAGGGTATATTGAATAGTGATGGACTTTAAAAAGGGTGGAAATGTGATAATCTGGGATCACATTTTATGGAGAAAATAACACTTGCACACAAAAGGCACAGTTAGAAGACAGATTCTCTGTGATCAGCTTCATTAACTCACTATTTTATGGTATGAATGATTTAGCCTTTCCTTCCTTTTCCTGTTCTAGACTTACAGCCCTCTGGTTTGTACAGCCCAGGATCCTGCTTGGAGAAAAAGGAGGAGGAGGAAGAGTTGGAAAAGGAGGAAGGGTTGGAAAAGGAGGAAGTAGAGAAAACAGTAAGATAAGCTTTAATTTCATTTTTTATTTTTATAGAGATGGAGTTTTGCCAGGTTGCCCAGGCTGGTCTCAAACTCCTGGGCTTAAGCAGTTCTCCCACCTCAGCCTTCCAAAGTGCTGGGATTACAGGCATGAGCCACCACGCTTGGCCAAGATTAGCTTTAAAAATTGTTTAGATGGTTGGGCACGATGGCTCATTCCTGTAATCCCAGCACTTTGGGAGGCCAAGATAGGTGGATCATGAGGTCAGGAGATCGAGACCATCCTGGCTAACAGAGTGAAACCCCATCTACTGAAAATACAAAAAATTAGCCGGGCGTGGTGATGGGAACCTGTAGTCCCAGCTACTTGGGAGGCTGAGGCAGGAGAATCGCTTGAACCCGGGAGGTGGAGCTTACAGTGAGCCGAGACCACGCCACTGCACTCCAGCCTGGGTGACAGAGTGAGACGCTATCTCAAAAAAAAAAAAGAAGAAAAATTGTTTAGACAAGGATCTTGGGGGTTTCCTTTTAGGAGCTTCCTATAACGATCTCGTTAGCATGGACTTACATTTACTAAGGAGCCATCCTGCCCCTGCCTTGAGGGAGCCCCAATTGTTGGATATTTGGGGGTTTCTAGATCTCTTCTTTCCTCTTTATTCACTAATTTCCCACATCTCTAGGAACTTCTTTCTTGAATATAATCTCAGTTCCTACTGTATTTATTTGACTTTTCGGGGAGCAATTCAGAGAATAGCAGTTGTTTCTACTCCTTTCTCCCCTACGTGGACCTGGAGGATTTTCATTCACTTGTTTTCTTAGCATCTGTTTTCCAGGTATAGGAAATATATATTTTCACTTTTCTTCTAATTTTAATTTAGCAATTTTTATCATACTCGTGGCCTAGCTTTATTTCCTTCTTTTATGCCTAAAGCCTTGCATTAGTGAATACCAACAGACTGGGAAAGTGACCACACATTTTTCTCTGTGTTGCCATAAATTTAAACAATATCAGGCTCACAGAAGCTACTTTGATTCCCCAAAGCCCACCTGTCATTCTGTAGCATCCTTCTCTATTAAAAACAGCTAGGGGCCTTAATTTATCATTTTTTTAAACTTTCTCTCCCATCCTCAGGACCCAACTTTGCCCATTCGTAAGCAAGTCAAAATACAGACCCAAAAAACCAAGCCAAGAGGTAAGCAGGCCAGCTGGAAATGGGGCACATCCCACAGTTAAGGCAGGGAAGTGGTAGAGAGGGAGTCTGCAGGTAGCTGGACCTCACTGCCCGTCTCAGTGCCAGGACCTGAGAAAACAGGCAACACTCACCCATAGTATCAGTGGGGAGCTAGAGCCCCCTTGCTTCTCTGTACTGAATTATAAAATCTGAGGTGAAAGATAGAAGGTTTTAAGTTTTTAGCCAAGAAGGATGGCTTCCTGGAGAAGGTAGACTCTGAGGAGAACTGTAAAGAGAAGAAGATCCAGGGGGTAAAAGAAAAAAAGAGGGCCGGGCGCGGTGGCTCAAGCCTGTAATCCCAGCACTTTGGGAGGCCGAGACGGGCGGATCACGAGGTCAGGAGATCGAGACCATCCTCGCTAACACGGTGACTCCCCGTCTCTACTAAAATACAAAACTAGCCAGGCGAGGTGGCGGGCGCCTGTAGTCCCAGCTACTCGGGAGGCTGAGGCAGGAGAATGGCGTAAACCCGGGAGGCGGAGCTTGCAGTGAGCTGAGATCCGGCCACTGCACTCCAGCCTGGGTGACAGAGCGAGACTCCGCCTCAAAAAAAAAAAAAAAAAAAAAAAAAAGAAAAAAAGAGAGAATTGGGGGGAAAAGATGTTGAAAAAGAGCCAGAGGCCACCAGGAGAACTCACTAGATTGAGACTGAGCAGAAGATGTGGGGCAGGGCAGAGACTCAATGTGCAGCGTCCATCTGCCCTTGCCGAGTTGTCATTTAGAGAGACATAAGCACATTTCCCTCATGACTGGGACTTGGGGGTGATGCAGGCACAGCAGATGGCCGAGGCAGGACACTGCAGAGGAAGATAATGAAGAAATCTCTGGGCAGGAAATCCACAGCTCCTCTTGCACTCAGAATGGGAAGGAAAGAAGGCCAAGGGAATTCAGATTCTGACCAGCCAGGTAAGGCTCAAGACCTCGGAAAAACTAAGGTGAATGAGGTACCTGTCAGCATCTCCCCTCCCTGAATCATTTCTTAACCAATTTATAGCTTTTCATTACTTTACAGAATGAATGAAAATTAGAATGAAAGAGCATATCGGACTGCACCTAGCACACACTATAGAAACAGAATGATTCCTGATTTGATTTAGCCCAGGGGCAGGAGAGTGGTAGAAGAGAAGTAACACTCAGTATTGCCAAGGTCTGGCTAAAGAGATACTTCCATGCCTGCTCCTTTAAATTTTTTTCAATATCTCTCTCACTGGATATTCCCATTTTAGGTATCAGAAAACTGAGGCTCAAAGGATTTAAAAATTGCTCAAGGCTGGTGACTAGCATAGGGCAGACAGCTTGACTCTCTTTCTGATCCCAAAGTCCATATTCTTTGTATTGAGAAAGGTCATCTTTTCCAGAGATTTTTTGGAAGTAGAGATTTCGGAGTTTGACTTATAAACAGTAAGGACAGGCTGACCTAATAGGACTCTCGGCTTTGTCACCTTCTCATTTAGGCCCTAAGAAAAAATTTAAAGCTCCCCAGAGCAAGGCCTTGGCAGCCAACTTTTCAGAGGGAAAAGAAGTTAGAACAGTGCCAAAGGACCTGGGCCTATCAGCATGTAAGGGGGCCTGCCCCTCAGCTGTAAAAGAAGAGCCGAGACCCCGGGAACCCCTGACCCAGGAGGCTGGACGTGTTCCCCTTGAGGATGAAGCCTCTAGTGATCTGGACCTGGAGCAACTCATGGAAGATGTTGGGAGAGAGCTGGGACAGAGCGGGGAGCTGCAGCACAGTGACAGTGATGGCGAGGACTTCCCTGTGGCGCTGTTTGGGAAGTAGCTGGTGCCCCTGTGCTCCCTTCTTTTCTCTCTTCTCTGGGGCGCAGGAGGGAGAAGTGGCTAAGTGCTGGGGCTGTTCATTGGCTACGAGGTTTAAGTGTGTGTTGTGCTGTTTCTTGGTTAATAAAGCAGGTTGCGGTCGACTGGCTTGGCTGGTCTCTAACTGCCCCCTGTTGGCTGCTCGCCCTCCTTGGTGTCACTGTGGTGCGTCACTGCTTCTGGCGGGAGCCTACACAGTGCAGGCATCTGGGGAAGGCAGTGAGATCTGAGTCTTGAGAGGACATCGAGAAGGGCAGATCTGGATTCAGATCCGGGCTCAGCTCCTCACTAGCTACCTCTGTGGCCTGGGGAAAAACATGTTCACCATCCTGGTTCTGCTCTTCATCTTCCAGTGAGTGCATCTTCTACCTTATAGGGTTGTGAATGATGTCAAATGAGGTGATACTCTTGTTGTCACCATAGGGAAGACTGATCGGATTTGAGGGCAGGCTTTGGGTTTGGGCTGGCTACCAAGATTTGGGGACTCATGTTCCCTGGCCCAAGGAAGTCACTAAAAAAAGTACTAGAGGAAGGGTCTTGGGTGTGAGTTCTCTGTTAGAGTTCATTTTCACTGGGAGGGACAGGAGTTGAAGGTGATGTCAGTTTTCTCCTTACACACATTCAGGTCAGTTTTGGGGTTACTTTTAGTTTTACGGGCCAGGGCTGGGAAGGTGAAGAGAGAGCTGGAGTAGATGGCTTTGTTTCTGTCAGTTCTTTGGCTGGCCTCTGAGTCATCTGTATGGCCTTGGTTATTGTTGGAAGCTGTGGCCCTTCCCATTGGAAGTGTAGTGTACTCTAAAAAGGTCATTGTGCAGTTTTTTTTTACTTGTTTTAATGGATTCAGATTTTAAAAAATAGTTTTGAAGACAATCTTTTTAAATTTGTTACTTTATTGTTAATATACATTTTAAACTAGCAATGGCATCTCACTCCATTATCAAAGCTGGCGCTGAACTCCTGGGCTCACTCTGTTCTGCCTCAGGCTTCAGAGTAGGTGGGATTACAGGCCTGCGCCACTGTGCCTGGCCTCACCGTTCGGTCTTGAGAGGGCTGTCCATTGGTTAGGCCTTTAAGACAGAGTACAGAGTTTCGTTCTGGGGGCTCTTGAGGGGATGGTGGCTGGGAGGTACTCTGGGTGAGGTGGAGCTGGAGAGGTCAAGGGAGGCATAGACGATGCCGTCGTCCTGGGCGAGAACCCAGAGAGAAAGAGTTAGACAGTGGAGATGGAGCTGTCCCCATCTTAGCGACAAGCCTACAATCTGACTCTCCTGCCCACACCACACTCCCCCTCTCCCTTCCACCCCACTTTCTCCAGGCTTCTCTAATTCCTTCAGGCCCTGGTCTGACTGCTTACCTTGGGATTTAGCTTGGGATCTGTATTTTGTCCTAGGAATAAAAAGCAAGGTGTGCCAAGGTCAGGTGGTGTGACAACCAGGGGAAAGAGATGGGCAGGGGGCTCTAGGAGTGAGGTTATCTGCTAGGTCAGGACCAGGGTCACGTGGGGGCAAGGGGCAAGGAATGGAAAGAAGAAAACACTGAGAGGGGCACAGACCCAGGTAGCGGGTGTTTGGGGAAACAGGAAGGGGCAGGGGTAGAAAATGGGGAAGGATGGTGGTAAGGACTCACCTTCATTCCTGATATTCTCATATGGCTCCTCTGTGTTTTGGAAGGGTTCCCTGTATGGGAACAAGAGGATAGGAAATATGTTAGAGGCTGGGTATTTAAGACATGGGCTGGGTGGTGGCACCTGTAATCCCAGCACTTTGGGAGACGGAGGCAGGTGGCCATTGCTTGAGCCTAGGAGTACAATACCAGCCCGGGCAACATAGCGAGACCCTGTGTTTATAATAAATACAAAAACTAGCCGATGTAGTAGTGTGCACCTTTGGTCCAGGCTACTCAGGAGGCTGAGGTGGGAGGATCGCTTAAGCCCAGGAGCTCAAGGCTGTGAGCTATGATTGCGCCACTGCACTCCAGCCTGGGTGACAGAGCGATACCCTCTCTCAAAAATAAAAAAAAAAAAATGAAAAAAGAATTATGACATGTGTTAGGGGCTGGTTCTCTTTGGGGAGTGCTCTGCAACCTGTCCACCCTGCTCAGGATGGGTGTGATGGTTTTAGACTCAGAGGAGGCTGCTTGGAAGAGGAATTAGGGGCAATTTGTGTGTGGTCCAGCAGAGGTCCCTCGGTGCTCAGTGAGTTGGGTTCTTCTAGGGAAGCTGCTTGTATGAGAGGAACACAGAGAAGAAAAATAGGAAAGGTCAATCCTTGTTTTCTCTCTGCTGGCGCTGCCTTGGCTAAAACTGGGAGAAGCAAACCAATTGTGTGACTTTCAGGTCTTCTGATCAGGAGCTCAGGCTGGGTGAATGGATGGAGAAGGAACCTGGTGAGGGACAGGAGAAGGGCAGCCGACAAAAGCCAGCGCAGGAGAAAGGGCAGGGGTGATGCTTTCTTCCAGCAGGAGACCTACGGCCATGGAAAGGAGGGTCTAGAGGAAAGGAAAGAGAGGCAGGAGGGTGGAGAGGAAGAGCCCAGAAAAAGGAAAAGTGAGGCCCTAGCCTGGAGAGGGGAGCAAGGCAGAGGCTGGTGAGTCCCTCCTGAGCACACACAGGTGGGGAGAGGAGCTGGAGGCAGAGGAAGCCTGGGTCCCCAACCGCACATTCAGCAGGGGAACAGGACAGATTGAACGAGAGCAGACGATATGGAAAAGCTGGAAGATCCAGGCTGAGAGGAAGCAGGTGAAGAGCAAGAGAAGCTTAGTAACACCAGGAAAGGCAGGCAGAGGGCACAGATGGGCACTCCAGAAAAGAGACTCTAAGTGTTCATGCTGGAACCCGGAGTCCACTAGTCTAGTATTTAGGGGACAGAAACCCCGAGGTCAAGAGCTTGGCCCCTAGAGGACAAAGGAGGACAAGGATGGGTTAGTTGGGGATGCAACGACGGCTGTGGCAGGCTGGGTTTGTGGGGTTCTTAGCAGCACACTCCCTGTTTCCCAAACCAGGCCACTGCCTGCACATGCACCTCCCCACCCCCCTGGGGAGGCCCAGCACTCACCTGGCTGGGGTTGTGGCTTTAGTCCGCTGCTGACCTGTAGGAGGACCGACAGTGAGTCAGGATGGCATCCGGGTGATGGCAGTCTCCATCCCACCTTCTGTGCTGCGCCCTAGGCTGAGGCCCTCCTTAGAGGGACCAGCTGCTCCACCCAAACCCATCAGGAAGGGCCTGGGACTCAGCCAGCACCCTGAGGTCCCCACCTGTCCTCCCTGTTGTCCTCCACGTCACCTCCTGAGACCCCCTCACCCTGACCCCCTCCCTCGGTTTCTTTCTCTGTTGAGCTCTCTGCTCAGTCCCAACCTGGCTCCCTCCACCACTGAGCCCTCGCCCAGCCACTTCTCCCCTCCCCTCCCCTTCCCTTGACATTGGCACCCTACCCCCACTCCCTCCAGGTCCTCAGGGAGACCACACCTGTGCTTTCCTTCTAGGTGACGTCTAGGTCTGCCCTCCAGGCTTGGGAGCTTCATGCTTGGGACTCATGTTTGTGGCTGTTGAAGTTCTGTTGCCACCACTAGGCCTCCCCTGGCTGGTCCCACCCTGAATCCTCTGCTGCCTCTCCCACTGTACCCTGCCCATCCTGTCCCCCTGGCATCCTTGCAGTGTTTCCCAAGCACTGGGCTCCTGGTTCACAGACATCCCCTCTACCATCCAACCTCTTCCCAGAAGGGCTTCACATCCACAGAGACACCCTCTCAACCCAGGCCTCGAGGTACCCCTCAACTCCAGGGACCTCCCCTTCCACTTCTACAGGACTTTTTTTTTTTATGTTGAGACTGGGAACTCTGAAATACTAATTGCTAGTATCATTTCCATTCTGCAACTTTCTCTCCTTCCAGTACTCTTCTGTCCCTCTGTTTTTCCCCTCTCTCTGAAACTTGAACAGGTTATATTTTATTTTACTTATGGTAAAAAAAAATGCTAGAATTCACTTTTAACCACGTGTACAGTTCAGTAGTGTTAAGTGTATTCACACTGTTATGAAACATCTCCAGAACCTTTTTATCTTGCAAAACTGAGACTATTTTAAAGAATCCCCACTCCCTCCTCCCTGCAGCTTCTGGCAACCACCATTCTACTTTCTGTTCCTATTAATTTCATATCTCTAGGTACCACCAAAAAACAGAATCATACAATATTTGTCATTTTGTAACTGCCTTATTTCACCTAGCATAATGTCTTCCAGGTTTGTTTATACTGTAATATGTGTCAGAATTTCTTTCTTTCTTTCTCTTTTTTCTTTTTTTTTTTTTTTTTTTTGAGACAGAGTTTTGCTCTTGTCACCCAGGCTGGAGTTCTGTGGTGTGATCTAGGCTCACTGTAACCTCTACCTCTTGGGTTCAAGCGATTCTCCTGCCTGAGGCTCCCATGTAGCTGAGATTACAGATGCCCACCACCAGGCCTAGCTAAGTTTGTATTTTTAGTAGAGACAGGGTTTCACTATGTTGGTCATGCTGGTCTCGAACTCCCGGCCTCAGGTAATCCACCCACCTCGGCCTCCCAAAGTGCTGGGATTACAGGTGTAAGCCACTGCACCTGGCCCAGAATTTCTTTTAAAGACTGAATAGTATTCCATTATATGTATAAACCACATTTTGTTCATCCATTCTTTTGTCGATGGACATCTGGGTTGCTTCCACCTCTTGGCCATTGAAAATAGTGTTGCTGTCAACATGGGTGTATAAATATTTCTTCAAGACCTTTCTTTTCAGTTCTTTTGGGCATGTACCCAAAAGTGGGATTGCTGGATCATATGGTAGCTTGCTTGCTTTATTTATTTATTTATTTATTTATTTATTTATTTATTTATTTTGAGATGAAGTCTCGCTCTGTCACCCAGGCTGGAGTGCAGTGGCACAATCTCAGCTCACTGCAACCTCTGCCTCCTGGGTTCAAACGATTCTCCTGCCTCAGCCTCCCAAGTAGCTGGGACTACAGGTGCCTGCCATCACACCCAGCTAATTTTGTATTTTTAGTAGAGATGGTGTTTCACCATGTTGGCCAGGCTGGTCTCGAACTCCCGGCCTCAGGTGATCTGCCTGCCTCAGCTTCCTAAGGTGCTGGAATTTGAGGAGTGAACCACCACTCCTGGCCTTTATTTTAAATTTTGAGGAAAATTAAATCTTTTTTTAATATGATTTATTCTATATCATTTGCACTATTTTATACCCCCATCAACAGTGCACAAGGACCCCAATTTCTTCACATTCTTCCCAACGCTTGTCATTTACACACTTATTTATTTTTAATAGTAGCTATCCTTCTGGGTATAAGGAGATAGCTCTCTGTGGTTTTGATTTGCATTTCTCTGATGAATAGTTGGCCATTTTCATCTGCTTGTTGGCGATTTGTGTACTGTCTTAGTCTATTTTGTGAAGCTAATATATATAAGAATATCTGAGCCTGTATAATTTATAAAAAACAAATTTATTTCTTCTGTTGGACAAGAGTTTGCTGAAAAGTAAAACAAAGCAAAACAAAAATTATTTCTCACAGTTCTGGAGGCTGGGAAGTCCAAGATCAAGGTGCCAGCAACTTGCTTTTTTCTGTGTCTTCCAGAGGGGAGGATTACTGTGCCCTCACATGGCAGAAGATCACAAGACAGTGAACCCACTCCTGAAATCCCTTTTTATAATGTCATTAATCTGTTCGTCTGGCAGAGCCATCATGATCTAAGCACCTTCCAAAACACACTACCTCGCAGTTGTCACACTGGGGACTAAGTTGCCAATACATGATTTGAGGAGACACATTCAGACCATAGCATATATCATCTCCGGAGAAATGTCTGTTAAAATCCACTGCCCACTTTTAAATTGGGTTGATTTTTTTGTTGTTGAATTTTAGGAGTTTTTATATATTTTGGATATTCACTCCTTATTAGATATATAATTTGCAAATATTTTCCCTATTCTGTAGGTTGCCTTTGGATTCTTTTGATTGTGTCCTTTAATGAAAAAACATGTTTAAGTTTAATGTGGTCCTATTTGTCTATTTTTTCTTTTGTGGCTTGTGCTTTTGGTATCACAGGCAAGAAATTATTGCCAAACTCAATGTCATGAGGCTTTTTCCCTATGGTTTGAGGTCTTACTTTTAGGTCTTTAATCCATCTGGAGTTAAATTTTGTGTATGGTATAAGATAAGGATCCAACTTCATTCTTTGGTGTGTATATTCAGTTTTCCAATGCCATTTGTTGAAGAGATTGTCCTTTGCCCATTAAGTGCTCTTGGTACCCTTGTCAAGTCTTTTGACCATATGCGCAAGGATTTATTTCTAGACTCTGTATTCTATTCCATTGGTATATTGATCTATCTTCTTTTTTTTTTTTTTTTTTCGATTCAGTTCCTTCTTTTTTTTGAGATGGAGTCTCACTCTGTCACCCAGGCTGGAGTGTCAATAGCACAATCTCAGCTCACTACAACCTCCGCCTCCCAGGTTCAAGTGATTCTTGTGCCCGGCTCATGGTGTGTAATTCTTTTGCCGTGCTGTTGAATATGGTTTGTTATTATTTTGTTGAAGATTTTTACATCAATATTCATCAGGGTTATGGCTCTGTAGTTTTTTTTTTTTTTTTTTTCTTCTTGTAGTATCTTTGTCTGGCTTTGGTATCATGGTAATGCTGACCTCACAGAATAAGCTTGGAAGCGTTCCAGCTGCCTTTTGTCATTATCCCACTGTACCTGTTCTTAGACTTCATTGAACTCTTATCACCTTGATAATCTACTTTTCTACAGATTATTCAGACTCCCTGCTGACCCCTCTGCTCTCCATTCCTGCCTTCTCACTAGCTCCTTGACCTGTGATCTCCTGTCTCTCTGCCACACTTAGCTGGCAAATCTTTAATCCTGGGGGTGTCTTATGGCGGAAATGCTATTTGATTACCCAATATCTATTCAATTATTCTTAGTTACAGAAAATTGATTTTATTTGGAGTGGGAGGATTCCACCTACAGATAGCTGTGGGATATATGACCAAATTCTAGCCAATAAGATAAACTGGGGTGGGGGGAATCGGCTGTGTGGAGAGGGCTGGGGGCTCTCACATGTGAAGTTGTTAGGTCTTTCAGGAAGACTCTTTAAAAGAAAACAGATAGTTAAGGCATAGTGTTTTTTTTTTCCCCCCTTTCTTCCTTTCTCCTATTTTTTGCCAGGAACCCAGAAATAGTGGCTAGAATCCTTGCAGCCATCTTGGGCTACGAGGCAACCTTCGGGACAGAAGCCAGCATCAGGGCTGGTAAATCAGAAAGGTAGGAACCTGAGTATCTAAGAACAGTGATGTGCTGTCTGCTTCCAGATCTGTTTACAAGAGGAAAAAATAACCCAGCTCTGTCTTGTGTAAGCCACTGTTACTTCTGGTCCCTGGTGGTAGCAACTGACAACAATTCCTGACCAACAAAAATCACTACGGTTTCAAAATCTGAATGGTTGACTACTGCTGGGGGAAAATGCGCCATGCACAACGCTGCTATCATAGATTTACAGTTTCTCATCTGAGCTGAATCCTCAAACTCCACTTCCCGTTTCCTCAGTGATTATGTCAAACTTTCTCTTCAATTCCCTGACCCTCTTACTCATTCTCAGGAGAAAACGCTGTGGTTTTGTTCTGCAGAATTAAAAAAAAAAATTAAGTGGTTGATTTTAATTTTTTTTTTTTTTTTTTGAGACAGAGTCTCGCTCTGTTGCCCAGACTGGAGTGCAGTGGTGTGATCTCAGCTCACTGCAGCCTCGACTTCCTGGATTCAAGTGCTTCTCATGCCTCAGCCTCCCAAGTAGCTGGGATTACAGGGGCGCATCACCATGCCCAGCTAATTTTTGTATTTTTAGTAGAGAAAGGGTTTCACCCTGTTGACCAAGCTGGTCTTGAACTCTTGACCTCAAGTGATTCGCCTGCCTCAGCCTCCCAAAGTGGTGGGATTACAGGTGTGAGCCACCGTGCCTGGCCAGATTTTAATATTTGAAACCATGGCTTTGGGGCTTGGTCATACTGAGGAAGACTGTCTCTACTCCTTGAGTATGCAATAATCTCACATTTTCTTCTGGTACTAGGGTAATTTTTTTTCTCATTTAAATCTTTGATCCCTGTGGAATTTATTTTGGTACAAATTATGAGTTAAGGAGATAATGTTGTTTTTTCTGAGATGGCTACTGAATAGTTCCAGCACCATTCATTGAATTACTCATCTTTCCCCATTGATTAGAAACCTTTTTTTTTTTTTTTTTTGAGACGGAGTCTCGCTCTGTCACCCGGCCTGGAGTGCAGTGGCCGGATCTCAGCTCACTGCAAGCTCCGCCTCCCGGGTTTACGCCATTCTCCTGCCTCAGCCTCCCGAGTAGCTGGGACTACAGGCGCCAGCCACCTCGCCTGGCTAGCTTTTGTATTTTTTAGTAGAGACGGGGTTTCACCGTGTTAGCCAGGATGGTCTCGAACTCCTGACCTCGTGATTCGCCCGTCTCGGCCTCCCAAAGTGCTGGGATTACAGGCTTGAGCCACCGCGCCCGGCCGATTAGAAACCTTTTAACCAACTAAATTCCCACATGTATTTGGGTCTCTTTTCATTCTGTTATACTTACATTTTCCTCTTTTCTTTCATTACTTTATCTGTGTATGAATATGCCAATATCGTACCATTTTGTCTTTTGTTTTAAATGTATTCATACGATGGTGCTCCCATGAGAGCCAGCGTTCCCTGGTTTAATGCCTACTGTTTAGTCATTCTAAGTGCTTATGCTCCTGTGGCACACCCTCTGCTAGATCTATTCTAAACACAGTACATTTAATCATCAGGACAACCCCACGTAGGTACCATTTTCACTCCCTTTGCCATGAGGAAATTGAGGTGCACAGCCTTTGTACCAGCAAGCCTGTTTCCCTGGTGAGGGTGTGAGGCCAGGATCTGACTGCAAGCAGCCTCGACCCCGTGCTCCTCCCCTCTGTGCTTTCATAGCTGATAGAGCAAATCTCCTTGCACTCTATTACCCAGACTGGAGTGCAGTGGTATGATCTCAGTTCATTGCAACTTCTGCCTCCTGAGCTCAAGCAATTCTCCCACTTCAGCCTCTCCAGTAGTTGGAACTACAGGTGCGTACCACCACACCTGGCTAAGTGTTGTATTTTTAGTAGAGACAGGGTTTCACCACATTGGCCAGGTTGGTCTCATGCTCCTGGGCTCAAGTGATCCACCCAGCTTGGCCTCCCAAAGTGCTGGGATTACAGGCATGAGCGGGAGCCATCACTCCCAGCCCATTGCAAACGTTCTTGATGGTAACTTCAGAGCAGCTTTGGAGGATGTTGGGGTGGAACTCATTAATGCCTCAGGCCTTGTCCTCTCTTTTGAACTGTAAATGTGTACTCTGAGTTTCCAATGGACAACTCTGCTGAGATGCCACACGTGGATCCCTAGTGTAATGGATCCCAAATTAAACGAGGCATTGTTCCCCTCCAAGCGTGATCTCTTCCTCTCTTCATCATTGTACTTGGTGATTTCATTACAGCCTCATCCACTCAAATGGAAACAGGGGCTTATTCCTGCTCCCTTGCCCCTACACCAATATAACAATCAACTTATTTAATTTATTGAGATAAGGTTTTGCTCTGTCACCCAGGCTGGAGTACAGTGGCACAGTCACGGCTCACTGCAGCCTCGACCTCCCAGACTCAAGCAGTCTTCTCCCTTCAGCCTCTGGAGTAGCTGGGACCACAGGCGCACGCCACCACAGCCAGCTAATTTTTGTATTTTCTGTAGATACGGGATTTTGCCAAGTTGCCCAGGCTGGTCTTGAACTCCTTGGCTCAAGAGATTATCCTGCCTCGGCCTCCCTAAGTATTGATATTATAGGCATGAGCCATCCTGACCAGCCAACCAAATGTCTTTATAAAAAAAATTTTTTTTATTATTTTTATATTTATTTGGAGATAGTTTGCTCTGTCTCCCAGGCTGGAGTGCAGTGGTGAAATCATAGCTCATTGTAACCTTAAACTCCTGGGCTCAAGCAGTCTTCACATCTCAGCCTCCCAGTAGCTGGTACTACAAGCACAGGCTACCATGCCCAGCTAATTTTCTATATATATATATTTTTTTGTAGAGACAGGGTCTCCCTGTGTTGCCCAGGTTGGTATCAAACTCCTGGGCTCAAGAAATTATCTTGCCTCAGCTTCCCAAAATGCTGGGATTACAGGCGTGAGCCACTGCACTGCACCTCACCTCTTTGGTTTTATTACTTAATCTTTTCCAGGATCTGGCCCTTTCCCTCTCTCCACCTCACCCCTGCACTGCACTGACCCAGCCTGGCCCACCTCTGGCCATTCCTTCACAGACTGAGGTCTCTCACGGGAGCTGAGGTCACCGTTTACTGCTTCACGCTGCCTCTGGGATTGGAGGCTCTTGGGTGTGATTTCCAAGATCCCCTCCTCTCCCGCCTCCTCCACCAGCACTGAGATTCCTACAGCTCCTGGAATGGTTTCCTCCACCCGCACGGAAAGTGAGTGACCTCTACACCACCCTCACCACTTGCCAGGCTAATTCTTTTTCTTCTTTGAGACTTTTGCATATATCACCTCCTCTGGGAAGTCCTCTCTCTCTGATTACCTCTCCTTCCTCCCACCCTTATTAAGTGCTGCCATAGTTCTTTCTCAATGAAGCAATTAGTCCTTAAGGCAACTGACAACCCCACACCCCTAGTTCACTGAGAGCAGTCTATGGTTTATGCTTTATCTACTTTGCTTCTCCAGTTTCAAGCCAGGCCGTGGCAGGTGGGCAGTCGGCCAGTGCCTGCTGAGCTCAGCCTACTTCCATTCCCTTCTGCTCTCTCTGTCCTTTTGCCAGGGGAGACCTTCCCCTCCCCAGGAACCTTCAGGGGAGGTAGATGCGTGATGACTGAGAGAGAACTGGGTGGGGATCAGCTGTATGAAAAGGGCTGTGGGCTCTCATATGTGACCCTGCCCCGCCCCACTGCAGGAGCCTCACAAATGCAGACAACCCAGCACAGGCCATGAAGTCGGCCTCGGTGGGTTTGAGGGAGGCGGGCTTGAGGGGAGCAGGCAGGGTCTGCATATTTCAGAAGCCCCATAGCTGCAGGTAGGCTCTGAGAAACCCCCAGATGGGAGGCTTGGGGAGAGGATAGGTCCTGGGCACTTACCTTTCCTTCTCCTCCACCTGAGAAGGCAGATCAGTCCCAAAATCATGATTCCGAGCACAGCAACAGCCACTGTCACCCCCACGGCAGTTTTCAGACTTAGGTGCCAAGAGTCTGAGTGTGGTTTGCCCTGTGTGACCCTGAGGCTGGCTGTGGTGGTTGCGCTACTGGGCCTCCGGGTGGTAGTCATGCTGCTGGGCCTCTGGGTGGTGGTCGTGACAGCTGGGGAGAGATGAGCAATGAACAGACCCTCCCCTGGGGGTGCAGGGTGTCTGGGTGAAAGGCATGGTGTGCTGATTTCTAGGTTGGGGGACATTAGTGGTGAGGGAGCTCCTCTCTGAAGCCCACACAGGGAGCGGGGAACAGGGTGACATGCTAACAGCTTTCAATGCAGACGACTCAGTTCATTTATATTATTTTTCCCTTCCTTTTCCTTTCCTTTCCTTCCTTCCTCCCTTCCTCCCTCCCTCCCTCTTTCCTTCCTTCTTTCCTTCCTTCCTTCCTTCCTTCCTTTTATTTCTTCCTTCCTTTCATTTTATTTCTTCCTCCTCAAATTCAACTTAACAGGCAACTCAGTTAAAACCTGATTCTACACCAGTTATCAGTAGGCTGACCTCAGAACCTCATCTCCTCACTCACAAATAGGGATAACTAAATCACAGGATCAAAAAGAGTCTATTGTTGCAAATGCAGGTAACATAAAATATGTCATTTTAACCATTTCTACATGCACCGTTCAGTGGCATCAAGCACATTCACAGTGCTGTGCAACCATCACACCATCCAACTCCAGAACCTTTGCATCTTCCTCAATGGAAATATTTTATGTGTTAAACATCAACTTCTCATTCCTGTGTCCCGAAGTCCCTGGCAACCACCCTTCTACCCCTCTACTTTCTGTCTCTATGAATTTGACTACTCTAAGTACCTCGTATTAGCTGAATCATACAATGTGTCTTTTTACAGGATTTTTTTTTTTTTTTTTTTTTTTTTTTTTTGAGACGGAGGCTCGCTCTGTCACCCAGGCTGGAGTGCAGTGGTGCAGCCTCGGCTCACTGCAACCTCCACCTCTCAGGTTCAAGTGATTCTCCTGCCTCAGCCTCCCGAGTAGTTAGGATCACAGGCACATGCCACCACACCCAGCTAATTTTTGTATTTTTTTTCTTTTTTTAGTAGAAACAGGGTTTCACCATGTTGGCCAGGCTGGTCTCCAACTTCTGACTTCAGGTGATCTGCCTGCTTCAGCTTCCTAAAGTGCTGGGATTACAGGCATGAGCCACTGTGCCAAGCCAGAATTGTCTTAATAAGCGAGAACACATCTGTAAAAAACCTACTGTATATTGAAAATATGTTTTTAAGGTCACATTAATATATATTGACCTTCACATCCTACAAACAAGTTACACCTTCTTTATAGATGTTTCATGCACCCTTAAAAAATTGACATAGTACTCAGCCACAGGACAAAAAAATCAGGCTCCTTAATGTCTTCAAGTTAGGATGAACTAAAATCTTTGTCCACTCTTAAGAGAAATTACTAAAAGTGTAAATGCTATGTCTCTATTGGGAATTTAAAAATGTTTTAATTACTTAAAGGAGACATATATAATAACATACTGTTTAGAAAATAAAAACTAGAATAATACATATTTTAAAAAAGAACCCTGGTGTATGACTAAAGCAACACTCTAAGCTAAACTCAGTATGAAATGCTTTTATTACTTAAAATGGGAATAAATTTTTAATACAAACATAATATTCAGTTTCCAAAGAAAAAACCCCAGAGAGGAGACAACTGTAAGGAAACTCAGAGTAAGAAAGTAATGAAAAGTTACATAGGAATAAATTTATTAGGGAATAGATAGCCACAAGCAAAATAAATGCAGAAACTGGTTATTTAAAGGAGCAACAACAAGGTAGACAAGACTAGCAAACCTAATGACAACAAAAGCCAGTTGCAATCATGAGTGAGTATATGCTTAATTATAGATTGTTAAATGTTAAAATACCTGTGAAATGGGTGTCTTTTGGGTTTTTTTGAGACAGGGTCTTGCTCTGTTGCCCAGGCTGGAGTGCACAATCCTACCTCACTGCAGCCTCCACCTCCTGGGCTCAAGTGATCCTCCCGCCTCAACCTCCTGATTAGCTGGGACTACAAGCATGAGCCTCTGAGCCAGGCCTGGGTGATATTTTTAAAAATTGATTTAAGAACTAGTATACCTTGGGGCCAGGCACAGTGGCTCATGCCTGTAATCCCAGCACTTTTGAGAAGCCGAGGTGGGCAGATCACCTGAGGTCAGGAGTTTGAGACCAGCCCTGGCCAACGTGGTGAAACTCCATCTCTACTAAAATTACAAAAATTAGCTGGGTGTGGTGGTGGGCGCCTGTAATCCCAGCTACTTGGGAGGCTGAGGCAGGATAATCACTTGAACCTGGGAGGCGGAGGTTGCAGTGAGCCAAGATCACGCTACTGTACTCCAGCCTGGGTGACAGCAAGATTCTGTCTCACAACAAATAAACAAAAAAAGTAGTATACCTTACCTATTTATGCCTAGTGTTCCATTATTGGAACGGTAAGCTTGTGTGAGTTATTTATATGCTACTGCTCACGGTCATCACCAAGGTCTGATCTTTCACACAAAAAATTTGCAGCCTCTGGCATAAATGGGTTAATGATCAGTAGACAAAGAAGAAATGAGAATGCTATGAAAGAACTACCTTTCATAAGGTCTCCATGCTCAGGAAGTTTTATAAATAAGTTCTTGTAAAAATTTAAGGAACATAGAATTCCCACATAGAAGTTTCCAGAACATATGGAAAACTATGCAATTTGAATCCATTTCATAAAAAGATACCATAATCCTAATGCTAATATTCATTCAAAAGTTTTTTGTTTTGTTTTCAAAGCTGGGCACTGTGGCTCATGCCTATAATCTCAGCACTTTGGGAGGTTAAGGTGGGCAGATCACTTGAGCCCAGGAGTTTGAGACCAGCCTGGGCAGCGTAGTGAGACCCCCTGCTCCCCTGGTCTCTATGATAAATACAAAAATTAGCTGGGTGTGGTGGCCCATGCTTATAGTCCCAGCTACTCAGGAGCCTGAGGAGGGAGGACCGCTTGAGCCCAGGAGGTTGAGGCTGCAGTGATCTATGAGTGTGCCACTGCACTCCAGTCTGGGCAACAGACTGAGACCTTGTCTCAAAAACAAAATTTTTTTTCTGTTTTTTTTCTTTTTCTTTCTGACGTAGTGTCATTCTGTCAACAACAGAAAAAAGTGCAGTGGTGCAACCTCGGCTCACTGCAACCTCCAATTCCCGGCTTCAAGGGATTCTTGTGTCTCAGCCTCCCAAGTACTTGGGATTGCAGGTGCATGCCACCACACCCGGCTAATTTTTGTATTTTTACTAGAGACGAGGGTTCACCATGTTGGCCAGGCTGGTCTCGAACTCCTGACCTCAAGTGATCTGCCCGCCCCAGCCTCCCAAAGTGCTGAGATTACAGGCGTGAACCACCACGCCCAACAAAAAACAAATTTTTAAAAAATGCAGACTAATACAAGAGACCATTCAAAAAACTGATCTGAGTAGAGGAAAATGCCTGTTATTGGCCAGGTTTAGGGAGAGAGAAACTGTCATGCACAATGGGAGTATAAACGGGCAGAACCTTTGGGAATGCAATTTGGGACGATCTATCAAAAGGTAAAAGACCTATGTGTGCCCTTTGTTGCAGTTGTCTCAGTGCTGGGAATTTCTCCCATGCAAATGCTTGCCCAAGTATTCAAAGGCATGTGTTGAAGGGTGTTCTTTACATTATAGTTTGTGATGTGGCAACAATTTAACTGTCTTCAAATAGAACAGTGATTAAATAAATTATGATACATCACTACCATGGGATGCATGCGGCCATTTAAAAAGGCATTGCTGATTCAGAGCACAATGACTAGGAGTTAGCCCTGCTCTGCAAGGAGCAGTGAAAAAATTTTTTTAAATGGCCAGGTGCAGTGGCTCATGCCTGTAATCCCAGCACTTTGGGAGGCCAAGGCATGTGGATCATCTGAGGTCAGGAGTTAGACCAGCCTGGCCAACTTGGTGAAACCCCATCTCCACTAAAAATACAAAAATTAGGTGGGCATGGTGGCATGTGCCTGTAATCCTGGCTACTGGGGAGGCTGAAACAGGAGAATCACTTGAACCCGGGAGGCAGAGATTGCAGTGAGCTGAGATCATGCCACCTCATCCAGCTTGGGTGACAAGAGTGAAACTCCGTCTCAAAAAAGAAAAAAAAATTAAAAAGGCATAGGCCAGGTGTGGTGGCACACAGCTATAATCCCAGCTGCTTGGGAGGTTGAGGTGGAAGAATCACTTGAACCTCGGAGGCAGAGGTTACAGTGAGCCGAGATCATGCCATTGCACTCCAGCCTGGGCAACAAGAGCAAAACTCCATCTCAAAAAAAAAAAAAAAAAAAAAAAAAAAAAAAAAAAAAAAAAAAAAAAAAAGACATAGATGTATATATACTGGAATGAAAGAGATTCAAGTTACTTTAAGTAAAAATAGCAAGTTCTAGAGCAGCATAGTATGTAGTTTGATTCTATTTATGTTTTATGTCGGTATCTGTAAGAGAGAACACTTCCACACAAAGTGGTAGGGACTGGAGAGATAAGGTGAATGTTACCTTTTATTTAACTTCCTTCTGTATTTTTTAAATTACGTGTAAGTATTACCAGTACTTTTATTAGTTTTTAAATTTAACACTTTTTTTTTCCAAGTTGTATCAGCACATAATTCAGACCCAACAAATTTCACATAACTTAGAAAAAAACAGCAGCCTCCTGCACCTGCCTCCTACTCCCTTCCAACTCCCCAGAGGCAACTATTTTCAGCAACTTTAGCTATTTATTTTGGTGTTAACCTCCTATTTCTAAACAGCATGCAAATATTGCCATTGCTTGATTTGCTTGCTTTAAGTGGTATCTACTCACTTCTTAGTACTGACATGGAGAATTTAGATCTTACACCCCCATTTTCTTTATCTGACTCAGCTTTTCAGCATTTGATACTCCTCACTCCCCCTTTTATGAAGTGAGTTATTCATTTGGCTTCTGGGACACCATCTCCCTTGGTTCTCCTGCCTCACTCTTAGCTCCTTCTGAGTCATCTCTGTTGATTTCTTTTCATCTGCCCAAACCTAATGTCAGGGCCCAGTCCTGAAACTTCCTCTCTAGCCACACTCACTTCCCAGATGATCTCATTCACCGCGTGACATTAAATATCAGTGGTATCCTGATTGGTCTTCCTCTGTCGCCCAGGCTGGAGTGCAATAGTGCAACCATGGCTCACTGCAGCCTCCAACTCCTGGGCTCAAGCGATCTTCCCATCTCAGCCTCCTGAGTAGCTGGGATTACAGGTGCACACCACCATGCCCAGATAATTAAAAAAATTTTTTTTTTTCTGTGGATAGCCTGAGCAATATGGTGAAACCCCATCTCTACTAAAAATGCAAAACAGTTAGCTGGGTGTGGTGGTGCCCTCCTGCAGTCCTAGCTACTCAGGAGGCTGAAGCAGAAGAATCACTGGAACCTGGAGGCAGGGGTTGCAGTGAGCCAAGATCATGCCACTGCACTCCAGCCTGGGTGACAGAGTGAGACTCTGTCTCAAAAAAAAAAAAAAAAAAAATTTTTTTTTTTTTGGTAGAGACAGGGTTCCATTATGTCGCCCAGGCTGGGTTCCAAGTTGATATATCCAGCCAACTTTCCCCCTGCACTCTAGACTCAGATCTTACTACCTGTTCACACCTCCATTTGTATGTCTAGTAACGACTCAAACGTAAGGTGTCCAAAACAAAGTTCTTGATTTCCTCCCAAACCCATTCCCCATTTCTCTACCTCAGTAAATGGCAATTCTGTCCTTCAGGATGCTCAGGGCAAGGACCTTAGAGTCTTCCTTGCTTCCCTCCCTCTCATACCCTACATCCAATCCATCTGCAAATCCTGTCTGCCCTGTCTTCAAAATAGAACCAGTATCAGCCACCTCTCACCTCATGCACTGCCATCTCGCTAAGCCAAGCTGCATCATCTCTCCCCGGTCTCCCTGCTTCTGACTTCGCTCACCTATAGTTTTTTCCTCCATAGCACAGCCAGAGGGATGCTTTTAAGCTATGAGTTGGGGCTGGGCATGGAGGCTCACGCCTGTAATCCTAGCACTTTGGGAGGCCGAGACAGGCGGATCGCCTGAAGTCAACAGTTCGAGACCAGCCTGGCCAACATGGTGAAACCCTGTCTCTACTAAAAACAGAAAAATTAGCCGGGTGTGGTAGCGGGCACCTGTAATCCCAGCTACTCGGGAGGCTGATGCAGGAGAATCCCTTGAACCCGGGAGGTAGAGGTTCAGTGACCCAAGACCGTGCCACTGCACTCCAGCCTGGGCGACAGAGCAAGACTCCATCTAAAATAATAATAATAATTAAAAAAAAAAAAAAGTGTGAGTCAGATCTCAGCACTCCTGCAGGAAATGCTCCTTTGCTCCCATGGCACTCAGAGCGAAAGTGAGTTGTTTCCTTGGCTTTCAAAGCCACACAGGATCTTCCCCGCCTCCTGCAACCTCTGCCTCTTCCCTTTGGCTTCAGCCACACTTGTCCTGTGTGACTGGAACATTCTTCTCCCAGCCTCTCTATTATGTTCTACCAATCAATCTGTGTCTAGGCTGGATCTTCCTGGGGCTTCTCCAGGTCTGCTCCCCAGTTCTTCCATCCCTGCATTGTGCCTTTGGAGCTGGCCTTGGTGGACCCCATCTGTGGGCTCTCATGCCCTGTAACTTCTGACTCCAGAGGCCACAGCTCCTCTCAACACATTCCAGTCTTCTCTGGGCTCCCTCCCCTTGCTCTTCAGGCTTGCTGCTGGTCCCAGGGCACTTCCCCATCCCTGATTGGTTTCCCAAACTGTGCCTCACTCTAAGGTCTCCCCAGTTACCCTACACCAGGCTCTGCTTCATCTCACAGCAGCCTTCCGTGTTCAGTGTGAATACAGGACCACCCTTAGCAATCTCTGTCCCACTCACTCCACTTCAGTTCTCTTCTTTTCTCTTTTCACCATCACCTGACACATAAAAAGAATTGATCCATTTATATATTTATTCCCACACTCAAAAGTAAATTTCATCCTTGGGTGCATTTTTCGTTGTTTTGGTGGTGGTGGTGGCTTTTGTTTTTTTTTTTTTCTTTTTTGGAGTCAGGATCTCACTCTGTCCCCCAGGCTGGAGTGCAGTAGTGGGACCACAGCTACTGCAGCCTTGACCTCCCAGCCCCAAGTGATCCTCCTGCCTCAACCTCCTGAGTAGCTGAAACTACAGGCATGTGCCACCATACCCAGCTAGGTTTTTTTTTTTTTTTGAGATGGAGTCTCACTCTGTCACTCAGGCTGGAGTGCAGTGGTGGATCTCAGCTCACCACAACCGTCGCCTACCAGGTTCAAATGATTCTTATGCCTCAGCCTCCCGAGTAGCTGGGATTACAGGTACACACGACCACACCCAGCTAATTTTTTTTGTATTTTTAGTAGAGACAGGGAGGGTTTCGCCATGTTGGCCAGGCTGGTCTCAACTTCTGACTTCAAGTGATCCGCCTGCCTCGGCCTCCCGAAGTGCTGGGATTACAGGTGTGAGCTACCACGATAGGCCGCACCCAGCTAATTTTTAAATTGTATTTTTTTAATAGAGACAGAGTCTTGCTATGTTGCCAGATTCTTGCTATGTTTTCCAGGCTGGTCTTGAACTCCTGGCCTCAAGTAATCCTCTTGTCTTGGACTCCCTAAGTGCTGGGATTACAGGCGTGAGCCACCGCGCCCAGCCCTTTAATAAAATTTTCTGTTTTTGCTATTGTATCTTAAATTTCCAAGAGCTTTCTTTGTGGTTTCTTTGTGCTTTGCAGGTTCCTTTGTAAAGCACCCCCTCTTACCACATGCACAGGGTCTCTTAACTTTCTGAATAGAAGGAGATGCTGAGTATTTTAAAATTTTATACTCCCTGAACTGTTTTGGTTTCTTCCAGGTTCCTCTTTCTGTTTTTCATGTTTGTTTTGTTCTTCGTGTTTCATGGAAGAAGTTTGTTTCACTTAATCATACAGGGACTCTAGCCTCAGGCTTCCCAGACACAGCTGAGGCCAAGGTATAGTCCCCGGTGCTGGGGGACTCAGTATGAGGACCAGACCCCAATCACCTTGCCAGTTATCCCTGGGGTGCTGCCCCAGAGGCCCTCTGGTTCATCTATTCTGGAAAGCGAACCTCTTGTCTTTGGGCTAGGGTGGGAGAATGGGGAATGGAGGTTTCCCTGCTTCTGAAGTAGATTTTCAATGTCCTCTAGTTTTTAGACCCATCTTCACTCCTACTTTCAGGGGTACTCAGGGCCAACATTACTGAACCTTTACAGAGTTTTGTGGTATAAATTGCCATTCATCTGGGTTTCCCAACACTGGCTTAGGGTTTAGCCCTAAACCAATTCCATTAGTCTGTTTCCAGCTTCTCAAAATTTGCTTTTGTACATCCAGTTCATATATTTCTTGTTCTTAAAGATTTCTTTCTTAAAAAATTCCCTTTGCTATTATTATGTTAGTAGATTCTGGGAAGGGGTGATGGTAAACATGCATATAACTCACCGTCTTGGCCAGATTTTATGCTTTTTTTTTTTTTTTTTTTTTTTTTTTTTTTTTTTTTGAGACAGAGTCTCCCTCTGTTGCCCAGGCTGGAGTACAGTGGTGCAATTTCGGTTCACTGCAACCTCCGTCTCCCAGTTCAAGTGATTCTTCTGCCTCAGCCTCCTGAGTAGCTGGGACTACAGGTGCTCGCCACCACGCCCAGCTAATATTTTTGTACTTTCAGCAGAGACGGGGTTTCACCGTGTTAGCCAGGATGGTCTTGATCTCCTGACCTTGTGATCTGCCTGCCTCGGCCTCCCAAAGTGCTGGGTTTACAGGTGTGAGCCACCATACCCGGCCACCTATGCATTACTTTTACAATGACAATTATTAAGGATTCAAAAAGTAATCTTGCATATTAATAACAAAAGGAAATATAGAGGGTAAAAAAATCTTTTTTTTTTTTTTCCTGAGACAGGATCTGGCTCTGTCACCCAGGCTGGAGTGCAGTGGCGTGATCTCGGCTCACTACAGACAGTTAAACAATCTTATAAGACATTGATATGCTCTTTGGCAGAACATTACCAAAGTTTACTGAGGGATATAAAATAGGACCTTGTTCCTGGGTGGGAAGATTGTGTATGAGCCTGATTTCGGTTTCTGTCAATTGCGTTATAGGTTTAATGCGACTGTGACTTAAAAGAGTGTTGTGTTTTTTGTTTTTGTTTTTTTTCCCCTAAACTGGATAAACTTATTCTAACAGTGGGGAAGGAACAGGCAGGCAACAACAGAAAAATATTTTTTGTTTTGCTTTGTTTTTTAAGACAGGGTCTTGCTCTGTAGCTCAGGCTGGAGTGCAGTTGTGAAATCACAGCTCATTGCAGGCCCAACCTCCTGGCCTCAAGCAATGCTCCTGTCTCAGCCTCCTGAGTAGCTGGGACCATAGGTTTGCACTACCACAACTGGCTAATTTTTTTTTTTTTTTTTTTTGGTAGAGATGGGGTCTCACTGTGTTTCCCATGTTAAGTCTCAAACTCTTGGGCTCAAATAATCTTTGTGCCTCAGCCTCCTAAAGTGCTGGGATTGCAGGTATGAAGCCACTGCACCCAGCCTAAAAAAGTTTTTGAGGAAGGAGTAATATGTTTGAGATGGAAATCGTCTTAGGCATTGAAACGTGATAAAGTTACAATCACTAAACCTGTGTGCTGATGTAAGAAAAGACAGATCAGTGAAACAGAATTGACTGACCAGAAACGGATGCTCTTCTACAAAAATAATTTTAAAACCAGGCCTAATGTATCAATAGAGAAGCAGATAAAAATGCAGTAAATGGGGTTGGGACAACTGATTAATTACTTCATATAAAGATCAATTGAGTTGTTTATGCCATATACCAAAATAAATTCTCACTACATACAATTTCTTTTTAATTAAGAATTTAAATATAAATATTTTCTTTTCTTTTTTTTTTTTTTTTTTTTTTTTTGAGACAGAGTCTTGCTCTGTTGCTCAGGCTGGAGTGCAGTGGTGGGATCTTGGCTCACTGAAACCTCCTCCGGCTCCCAGGTTCAAGCAATTCTCCTGTCTCAGCCTCCTGAGTAGCTGGGACTGCAGGCATGCACCACCACACCCGACTAATTTTTGTATTTTTAGTAGAAACAGGGTTTCACCATGTTGGCCAGGCTAGTTTCGAACTCCTGACCTCAGGTGATCCACCACCTCGGCCTCCCAAAGTGCTGGGATTACAGGCATGAGCCATAGTGTCTGGCCAATATTTTCAACTTTTAGTGGAAATTGGGATTTTTGTGCTTAGAAATAAAACAGAAAAGTGACAAAGAACACAATTAGGTTTGGTTACAAAAGTAAAACTATGTAAAAAACATTAATAAGCCAACAACAAACTTAGTTCATATCTGCTACAAATATTCCTTTAGTTTGTTGTATCGTAGCATGGTGGTACTTCAGTTGGATTTTTTTGCCAGACACAGTGGCTCATGCCTATATCCCAGCACTTTAGGAGGCCAAGGTAGGTGGATCACTTGAGCTCAGGAGTTTGAGACCAGCCTGGGTAACATAGCAAAATCCCATAACTACAAAAAAAGTACAAAAATTAGCCAGGTGTGGTGGTGCATGCCTGTAGTCCCAGCTATTTGGGAGGCTGAGGCAAGAGAATCACTTGAGCCTGGGAGATCAACACTGCAGTAAGCCATGATCACACTCCCTGGGTGACAGAGCGAGACCCTGTCTAAAAAAAAAAGGCAGGGCAAGGTGACTCACGCCTGTAATCCCAGCACTTTGGGAAGCCAAGGTGGGCAGATCATCCGAGGTCAGGAGTTCGAGAGCAGCCTGGCTAACACAGTGAAACCCTGTCTCTACAAAAATAAAAAAACTAGCCTGGTATGATGGCGAGTGCCTGTAATTCTAGCTACTCGGAGGCTGAGGTGGGAGAATCGCTTGAACCTGGGAGGTGGAGGTTGGAGTGAGCCAAGATCGTGCCATTGCACTCCAGCCTGGGTGACAGAGCGAGACTTTGTCTCAAAAAAAAAAACAAAAAAAAAAAAACTTTTTTATCTTATTATTTTCCTGTATTTTGTTTTTTATAATAAGCATGAATATTCAACTAATTGAATTAATTAAAAATACAATTTATGGCTGGGCGCCGTGGCTCAGGCCTGTAATCCCAGCACTTTGGGAGGCCAAGATGGGCAGATCACGAGGTCAGGAGATCGAGACCATCCTGGCTAACACGGTGAAACCCCGTCTCTACTAAACATACAAAAATTAGCCAGGCATGGTGGCACATGCCTGTAATCCTAGCTACTCAGGAGGCTGAGGCAGGAGAATCACTTGAACCTGGGAGGCGGAGGTTGAGGTGAGCTGAGATCGAGCCACTGCACACCAGCCTGGGTGACAAAGTGAGACTCTGTCACAAACAAACAAACACAATGACAGGGATGGTGAGCTGCAGAGCTTTCTCGCCTAACCTCTAGCTACAGGGCCTCGCCTATTGAGTTGACCATAGTGTTCGCCTTGACCTACTTTTGAACCTAGCGATGGGATGTGTTGCACTAATAGATCTTCTGTTTTATTCAGAAAGGGCATCAGGGAAATTTGAGCCTAGGTTTATCTGTCTCCAGATCAGTGGGGAAAGGGGAGTTTCTCCCAGGCCCAGGCAGGAAGGGGGTGCATTGTCTGTAGAAAATGTTTTAGGAAACTAATCTTTGGCCAGGTGGGTTTATTTTTTCTAATCACTTGCACTGGCAACCCTAAACAATGCCACGGATAAATTACTCTTCCCTGCAGGGATAGACACTCTCGCTGCCTGTGCCCTGGTAAACCACCACACCATCTTAACCACTGTGTTGGTTTTGGAGCAGATGGAGAGCGGCTCCATAATCCAAATGAAGCAAGACAGCCTTGAACTTTGATTTCCTGCATATTTCCTTAAATGGCCTTTTCTGAGAGATTTGGGTTTTTCTCAGGCCTTCTCTTCCTCTTTCCTTAATTCCTGCTTGCTTTTCTCACTTCTCTGCATAGGTCAGAGTTGTAGTTTTCTTCACTAATAAATTGTTTTGTTTTGTTTTGTTTTGAGACGGAGTTTCACTCTGTCGCCCAGGCTGGAGTGCAGTGGCTGGATCTCAGCTTACTGCAAGCTCCGCCTCCTGGGTTTACGCCATTTTCCTGCCTCAGCCTCCTGAGTAGCTGGGACTACAGGCACCTGCCACCTCACCTGGCTATTTTTTTGTATTTTTTAGTAGAGACGGGGTTTCACCGTGTTAGCCAGGATGGTCTCGATCTCCTGACCTCGTGATCTGCCCATCTTGGCCTCCCAAAGTGCTGGGATTACAGGCCTGAGCCACGGCGCCCAGCCATAAATTGTATTTTTAATGTTTAGTAGAGACGTGTTTAGTAGAGACGGGGTTTTGCCATGTTGGCCAGGCTAGTCTCGAACTCCTGACCTCAAGTGATCCACCCACCTTGGCTTCCCAAAGTGCTGGGATTACAGGCGTCAGCCACCATGCCCCGCCCTCACCATCCCTTCCAAATCCCATCTGCACCACTAGTGTGACATTGGGCAGCTATATAGGCTCTGTTAGCCTCAGTTTCCCTATCTGTAAACTGAAGAGAATAGCAGTTCCTCTTGCCATTGAGGAGTCTTGGTGAGGGTTCACTAGGGCAATGCACATGAAGCAATTTGCCAGGGCCATGCCATGATGCCTCAGTGAATGAGGGCTGCTGCTCTTGCTTCTGCAGACATGTCCCTTAGTGTTGGGAAGGACAGAGTAGCAAGACCAGAGTGGAGGACAGAGAGGGTACGGCTGGAAGAACCCAGGGGCTTGTCAGGGAGAGGGGGGGCTGCAGGGGCTGGGGAGAAAGTGAGGAGGGTAAAGGATGGATATAGGAGAAGAGGGATATGACAGGTGAGGGAAGAGGTGAGAAGTTTGGGGAGGAGCTGAAGGACACTTCTGGGAAGCAGAGGGGGAGAAGGAAGTGGGCAGATGGGAACCCAGGTTGACCCAGGGACTGCAGAGCTCCCAGGGCCAGTCACTGGGCACCTGCTGGGGGTTCCTGGATGAGCTCCTGACTGTGAGAGATGCAAGATATGGGGCCCACCCTGAGGCACTAACGGGGACTCCAGGCAGAGACAGATGACAGAGCGGGTGAGCCACACCCTGGAGAGATCAAATCTGCCGGGAGGTCATGGGGAGAGGCCAGGCTGGAGCCCCAGTTTGGAGAAAGAATGAAGGGTAATTAGAGGGTCTGGCAGATGCTGAGGCCTGAGGAGTGGGGGCGGGGCTGGATCTGGAGGGGACAGTGAGGGGAAAGCAGATCAGATGTGGAGACAAGGGGAAGAGAAAAGGGGAGAGGTGGCAAAGGCCTGAGGAAGTGTTAGTGGTCAAAGAGAGAACTTAGGGGTCGTCAGAAGAAGTGGGGTCTGAGGTGCCAGGGACGACGTCACCAGTGATAATAAAAGCCTCACTGCAGTGGGCAAGGTAGGTGCTGGGGCAGCTGGACTCACCCCGGTTGATGGTGAGTTTGGTCCCCTCGATGGACTGCCACTGCTGCCTCCCTGATCTCCGTGTGTCCAGCTGGACTCGGCAGAAATACACAGACTGGTCCTCCTTCCGCAGGTTCGAGATCCTGAGGAGCCCGTGGTCCTGACCCTCTGTCCAGTTCAGAAAGAGCCGGTTCGAGTAATCCTCGTGAATGAAAGCTGGCCTTGTTCTGTAGAAGAACTGCCCGTGGTAGTGGCCCCGTCTCCAGGATATTTTCATGTTGGGAGCTGTGGCTAACTCCCAGGGGTGATAGAAGGAGAAGGGAATTTCTACGGAGCCACCCATAGGGGCTGAGAGGTGTTTTGGTTGAGTGACCCCAAAAGGGCCGCTTGGACCGGATCCCGCGGAGACACCTATAGGTGGGAGGGAGAGAGTGTGGGAGAGACCTTGAAGCCTCCGCAAGACACAAAGAGGGTGACCCTAGACCCTCCCGCACCTTCATCCACAGGCAGTCGTGTGACAGGTGGCTGGACTGACTTCTGGCCTGGGTCTCCCACTCTTCAGGCATGGGAGAGAGAGGATGGGGCACCTGCCCCTGTGGGACCCACCCTTGTTTCCTGGTAGTGGGAGCCTGGGCCCTCCTCAAGATGTCCCACCTTTGTCTCGGGTTGGCCTCTCCTGTGGTTTGGGCAGAGCCCACATCTGGGCAGTCCTGGGCACTCACCAGGCTGCAGAAATGCTGGTGGCAACAGCAGGGGCAGCAGCAGGGGCCAGCCCATGGCCTTGCTCTCCTCCAGGGGATGGGGAGACCAGCAGAGCCGTCCAGGCAGGAGAGGGGCCCTGTGGAGGGGCCACCTGGGGTTGAGGTGAGTGGGGGGAGCCGGGCTCAGGCTCCGCAGAGGGCTGTGGGGCCGGGAGCCTTCCCCAAACCCGTGTACCTCCAGGGTGACCAGCACTTCCTTTATCCATCTGGCTTCTTTTCCCTTATTGCAAAAGGGCCTCCCTTGTGGTCAGTGTCAAGTCAGCCCTGCCCAAGGGCCCCAGTGCCCACCTCCTGCTGAGGGGCCGGGCCTGACCTTGGTTGGCTGGGCCCCTCCCACCTGGATCCCCGCAGCCCCACCTCACTCAGCCTCACTTCACTCAGCCTCACTTCTCATCCTTCTCTCTGCCCAGGGCCACCACAGGCTCTTTCAGGGAGAGGAAAGGCAGGCCTGAATCTCTGCCCTTCTGTGTCCCAGATTCAGTCCTCAGGGAGGACTAGGAGGAGGAAGCTGGTGGAGGTCACAGGCACTCAGACCCCAGCCCAAGCACCAGAGTCCCCAGTTTGTCCTCTGTCCCTCTCCCTCCCCGGCAGGGACTCCCATGCAGTCCCCAGGCACCACCAGGGCCCAGCTGGCCTCTTCCCATCCCCGGCCCGCTCCCTTGGTGCAGGGACCACGACCTTGCTCAAGGGGTGAGGGGGCTGATGGTCCCCTACACAGACTGGTTCTTCTGGAGGCCACCCCTTCGCGCCCTAGACGTGAGACTGGATCTGCAGGCTCCCCTCTGACCTCCCCATCCTATGCAGGCGGGGACAGGGCTCCAAGAAGCACTGCCCCAGGCCACGTGACTTGCAGTGGCAGTTCCAGGACTGGAGCTCCCTCTACCCAGACTTCTGGGCCTGGCTGAAGGGCAGAATCTCTGGGCCTCAACTTCTGAGTGCAGGACAGGAGGCTGTCCCTTCATACAGCACCTCAGGTCATTCCCTCCACACACCTGAGCCCTTGGCTGATCCAGAAGCTTCCTTGGACACAGAAGGAAGTGAAGGCTCAGAGCAACAGTGGGCACCCCGCACACAGTCCTGGGCCCATCTCTAACGGGTTTCTGCTGGCCTTTGCCTGGGGTGGTCGCTGGAGCGGGAAGCTTTGGTGGCCTACAGGGCTCCCTCCGTAGGAGACTCTGCCAACCCTCTCCAGGGTGAGGTGGCCCCTCCAGCTGAGGGGCCGTGGGGGCAGGAAGACAGGATTTCATCAGAGGAAATGGCATCAGCCTTCTTGAGACAGAAGCAGGCAGGGACGGGCCTCCCTTCTCAGTCTCTTCCCTGGCCCCAGTAGGCTCCTCTGTGCTTCCCAGGGCCAGCCAGGCCGCCCTGCCCTCCCTCCCTTCACAGGCCTGAGGAAACATGTTCCCCCACGCTCAGGAAACCCCTCCGTCTGAGCCAGGCCCTCAACACCTCATTCTCCCCATTCAACCCACAGGAAAACGGAGGCACGGGGGCTTTGGGCTGAACTGGTCCCAGCTGGAAAGATGGGCTGAAGAGAGGACAAGGGACCCCCTGGCTGTCTGGGCAGGGCCTCGAGAGGGTGGTCCGTCCTGCCTGAGGACCTGGCTGAAGGGTCACCTGCTTACCAGGCCGTCCAAGGTGGGGGCCACATAGAACTTACAGCCAACAGCCTCTGGGTAGCTCTGGAGGGCACATGCTTCCCAGGGTCTTCTGCCCCAGCGCTGCCACGTGCGATCTCCTTAGATGCAAGGTACACATTGATGTCACTTTCAGGCCCTGGAACCAGCTGAACCCCCATGGCAGATTCCTTTTGTGTCAGGATTTCTGCTCTGGGATGATGTGAGGTCTCCTGGGTTTGTTCATCCTCCCTCCTCCAACAGCAGTGACAGGACCTGGGACTGAGCCTGGGGGCTGTGGCTCTCTCTCAGACAGGGCTCTGGGAGGGGGAGGAGGGCCTGGAGGAGGGCGTGATTCCAATGTGGGCGGAGCCTAAATGCAGCCCCTTAGCGCAGGTGCTCATGGGAGAGGCGTGGGAAGTTGTCTGTGGGGAGCAGGGGCAGGGAGGGGGCGAGTACACTGCACCGCATGATGAGAACCACTGCTTGGATGTCCCCACATTCCCCCAACAAGTATCCTCCTGTCCTCACTGGCCACATCCATCCCTGCCCCAGCCCCTTGCCCCTCCTTGGCAGCCACCCTGTTCCTGCTTTCCTCTGATCCCAATAGATGTGGAGTTCACAAGCCAATTGTAACTTTCTTACAGTAACTCAAAGGACCTAGAATAGCCAACAGGCCTTTACAAATGAAGAATGAAGGTGGAAGATTTATAATACCTGACTTCAAGAGTTGCTGTAAAGCTTCTGTAATCAGGCTGTATTATCCTGAAGGTACTAGAGTGTCCACAGACTGGAGTGTAGGGACGTGATCACCATCGCTCCTGGGTTGAAGCGATTTGCTGACCTCAGACTCCCGAGTAGTGAAGACCACAGGCACACACCACTACACACGGATAATTTTTTTCTTTTTTTTTTTTTTTTTTTGAGAGGTGGGGTCTTACTATGTTGTCTAGGCTGGTCTCGAGCTCCTGGGCTCCAGCAATCCTCCTGCCTTGGCCTCCCTCAGTGCTGGGATGACAGGTGTGAGCCACCTCACCCAGCCCCACTGTATTGCTGATATTCTGGCATCTTGGACCTCAAAGACCAGAAAGAGGGACTGCCCCTGCCAGAGCCAACCAGTTGTTAAAGCTAGCAAATGACCTCTCTGAGAGTGTCCCTTTCTTTTTTTTTTCCGAAATGGAGTCTCGCTCTGTTGCCAGGCCGGAGTGCAGTGGCACAGCCTCAGCTCACTGCAACCTCCACCTCCCAGGTTCAAGTGATTCTCCTGCCTCAGCCTCCCAAGTTGCTGGGATTACAAGTGCACACCACCATGCCCAACTAATTTTTGTATTTTTAATAGAGATGGGGATTCACCATGTTGGCCAAGATGGTCCCTGACCTTGTGATCTGCCCACCTCGGCCTCCCAAAGTGCTGGGATTACATGCTTGAGCCGCTGCACCTGGCTGAGTGTGCCTTTCATATGCAAACCAACTAATCCAGGGCCCCAACACTGAACTAGCTTTTCTAGCTGCCTCTCACCTTTCAGGAGGCAGTATTTCTCTGCCTTCATCACCCTGGGCCAGGCACCAAATAACAAGTGACAGCCCCTAATCCCCAGAGCCTGCTAACATTATTCTAACTAGCCAATCCTAAACCTGCATACCCTTCCTTGCCTTTTCCATGGAAAGCATAACAAAAGGTCTCACCCCCATTTCCCCCGGCTTCCTCTGCCCCCTGAGGGACCCTGGTGCTTTCCCAAGTGGCCCTGCATGGCTGTGTCTCTCATTTCTGGGGATCTGTGAGGATACACTGCTTCCCTCATGACCCTCATTTCCGTGGCCATACCTGATGGAAAGAATGGCAGGTGCATTTTGTTTTATTATTTTATTTATTTATTTATTATGGTTTTTTTGAGATGGAGTCTTGCTCTGTCACCCAGACTGGAGTGCAACTGCGTGATCTCAGCTCACTGCAGACTCCACCTCCTGGGCTCAAGCATCTCTCCTGCCTCAGCCTCCTGAGTACAGGTGACCACCACCACACCTAGTTGATTTTTGTAATTTTGGTAGAGATGGGATTTCACCATGTTGACCAGGCTAGTCTTGAACTCCTGACCTCAGGTGATCCACCTGCCTTGGCCTCCCAAAGTGTTGGGATCACAGGCATGAGCCACCACGCCCAGCCTGAAAATGTATTATTTTATAAAGAAAGCCAGTTATTTTAAAAAATAAGAGGGGAGGGAGGCCTAGGCAGGTGGATCACCTGAAGTCAGGAGTTCGAGACCAGCCGGGTCAACATGGCGAAACTCCGTCCCTACTGAAAATACAAAAATTAGCTGGGCATGGTGGGACGTGGCTGTAGTCCCAGCTATTTGGGAGGCTGAAGCAGGAGAATTGCTTGAACTGGGGAGGTAGAAGTTGCAGTGAGCTGAGATCGTGCTTGGTGACAGAGTGAGACTCTGTCTCAAAAAAAAATAAATAAATAAGAGGGGAAATGTAGAGCCATGTATTGCCCTGAGAAGTCATGAGTTCTGGGGCCAGAGGGTATTGAGTTTTGATGTGGGAGATTGCAGGGCGCAGAGCAACTTCCTTCCTGGTGTGTCAGGAGACCTTCAGCAGCAGACGAGTGACCCGGTCCCTGACCAGACACTAACCCTCCCCCAGGACCTCAGGCACTCAGTCCTTTGGCCCTGGCCACCTGTTGTGTGAGAGCCTGCAGAAGACTCATGCCTGACCTGCACTGCCCTGGCACTGCCCCGGGGCCTCGTTACAGAGTATTTTGCCCATAGAGACAGTGAGTTCATGCACCTGACCTGACTCCCTGGCTCCGTGTGGGCTTAGACAACTGCAGGTGAATGGAGCCTGAACCGAGCACCACAGGATGTCAAGGCCTGTCCTTAAAGAGCAGCTAAAATTGACTTAGCTTCTGCATTGACTAGGGCACTCCCCACGGCCACAGAGTGTCCTGTGCCTCCAGGAAACAGTGTATTTGGTGAGAAATGCTTCTAAATGCCCTACATAATTCGTATTGCTACTTCTTGGGGGCCTTGACAGCAGTTTCGCTTTTCTGGGCATTTACCTACCTGGCAAGGTTCCGAGTAAAGTTGGTGTCGGAGTAGAAGACCAAGACTGGCATCCCCTCTTCCCTCCTCTCCCACGAGGCTCGTTTCTATCAGACCCACTCGCCTTTGCTTTCTGCCTTGTTTCCATGGTTATTTTATGATGGTCGGACTGATACAAGTATAAAACACTTCAAAACCCACATTGGCAGTAGCCCCAGGGCACACAATGCCTCAAAAACTCCCTCTCCTTTAACAAGGTATATTTTAACTTATTGCCGTTGAAGTGCATTCTGGAAATGGCATTCGAAGCAGAAAGGGTCATTTGTCTTCAAGGCAGATAAGGAGAGAGATGTCTGACCACGAGGGCTTAGAAATGCTGCTCCCCGCTCCTATGCACCTGCCTTTTCCCGAAGAGTCCCTCCTCTGTCTTCTCCTTAAGGCAACTGACCTTGTTCAGCAGGAACGTCCTGGCTGGCGTGGCTTCTGCTGTGTGATCAGCGGTTGTCATCCACTCTGCCTGCCCCATGGAGAGGCCGGGCCACTCTCTTCTTGGAGGACCTGAGGCCCCTCCTCAATCCTCCATGCATTTGACACCAAATACATGCTGAGCTCCTGCTATCCTACTGCACACCAGGTACTGCACCTGAACATTCAGATACGGGGAGGCAGGAGCATCCGGGAAAATGCAACATAGCAGAGGCTGAGAACCTTCCTTGCTTGGAAACATGTGAATTTCACATGCTTTGCTTCCACATGCCTCACTTGTCTTTTTTTGTTTTAAGATTAATTTTTAGAGCAGTTTTAGGTTCATGGCAAAATGAAACTGATGGTACAGAGAGTTCCCATTTCTTCTGTGCCCCCAGATATCCAGAGCCTCCCTCACGATCAGCATCCCCGACCATGGTAGTTCGTACATTTTCACTGTGATTGCTGCACCTGTATTGAAACTTCCTCACCCAGAATTCATTGTTTACATGAGCATTCACCCTTGGTCTTGTGCATTCTATGGGTTTTGACAAATGCATATGGCGTGTGCCCATCACTGTAGGGTCAGGCAGCGCAGTTTTCACTGCCCAGGAAATGCTCTTTTTCTCTTAGTCAACCCTCTCCCAATCCCCAACCTCCAACAACTCTTAATCCTATTTTATAATTATTTTATTTTTTAAGAGATGAGATATCACTCTGTTGTCCAGGCTAGAGTGCAGAGGTGCAATCATAGCTCACTGCAGCCTTGAACTCCTGGTCTCAGGTGATCCTCCTGCCTCAGCCTTCCAAGTAGCCAGGATTATAGACATGCCCCACTATACCTGGCTAATTTTTAAAAATTGTTTTTGTAAAGATGGAGTCTCACCATGTTGCCCAGGCTGGTCTTGAATTCTTGGCCTAAAGAGGTCTGCCCACTTTGGCCTCCCACGGCTCTGGGCTCTGCTTCCTTTACTGTATCCATTTCCAGCTTGCCATGTAGCTGGAGTGGTACAGCATGGAGCCTTTTTAGACCGGCTTCTTTCACTTAGTAACGTGCATTTAAGTTTCCTCTGTGTCTCTTTATGGCTTGAGAGCTCATTTCTTTCTTTTCTTTTTTTTTTTTTTGAGACGGAGTCTCGCTCTGTCGTCCAGGCTGGAGTGCAGTGGCCGGATTTCAGCTCACTGCAAGCTCCGCCTCCCGGGTTCACTCCGTTCTCCTGCCTCAGCTCCCTGAGTAGCTGGGACTAGAGGCGCCCGCCACCGTGCCCGGCCCAAGAGCTCATTTCTTTTTAGGACTGAATAATATTCCTTTGTCTGGATGCTCCAAAATTTGTTTACACATTTATTGGCTGAAGGATGCCTNTTCTGTTTTCTGAAAGTTTTGAAATACTATTTAAAGCTCAAACTAAATGTATGATTATATCCCACAATTCTCATCTCCTAATCACCCTTCCCCAAGATTATTCAGAATGTCAAGATAACAAGTTATATTCATGGAGTCTCGTCATTCCAGCTTCACTACGAGTTTTTCTTTATTGACCCAAAGTAACTTTACTGCTTTCTCTGGTGTCTGAGACATTAAATTGCCAGCCAGCTAGGCAAGTGAAGAAATTAATTTCTTTAGTTGAATAATAGATCTAGGAGAATTGAGTGCTGTTTTTCCTTTCTCCTTTCTATTGTTTGTATAACTAATCTCTCTAGCATTTGGGGTATAAATACAGAATAGTCATCCATTTTAATCATCTAACCACGTAGTGTATATCATCCTCACAAATAGTACAACTTAGATTCCAGTCTTATTGTTAACATACTGCTACCTTCAGATTATTTATTTATTTTATTATTTATTTATTTATTTATTTATTTATTTATTTATTATTATTATTATTTTGAGATGGAGTCTCACTCCGTCACCCAGGCTGCAATGCAGTGGTACCATCTCGGCTCACTGCAACCTCTGCCTCCCGGGTTCAAGCGATTCTCCTGCCTCAGCCTCCCGAGTAGCTGGGACTACAGGTGCCCACCACTATACCCAACTAATTTTTGTAGCAGAGATGGGGTTTTGCCATGTTGGCCAGGCTGGTCTCGAACTCTTTACCTGAGGTGATACACCTGCCTAGGCCTCCCAAAGTGCTGAGGTTACAGGTGTGAGCCATCACGCCCCGCCAGCAGGTGCATTTTATTTTTTTTTATTTTTTTGAGACGGAGTCTCACTCCGTCACCCAGGCTGCAATGCAGTGGCACCATCTCGGCTCACTGCAACCTCTGCCTCCCAGGTTCAAGCGATTCTCCTGCCTCAGCCTCCTGAGTAGCTAGGATTACAGGCACGTGCCACCATGCCCGGCTACTTTTTGTATTTTTAGTAGAGGTGGGGTTTCGCTATGTTGTTCAGGCTGGTCTCAACCTCCTGACCTCATGATCTGCCTGCCTCAGCCTCTCAAAGTGCTGGGATTACAGGTGTGAGACACCACGCCCAGCCCAGAAGGTGCATTTTAAAAGAGCTTTTAACTCTCTGGACAATCCCAGGAGGCAGGCAGCATCCCTGTTACAGTCCTCAATTCATACAGAAAGAAACGGAGGCCCTGAGGGGGGTTCTCAGCCTGGCCTGAGGTCACATGGCCCATGAACATCCACTGTGGCATCAGGACTGAGCCGAGGGCCCGTGCAGCTGACCACTTCCCCATTCAGTGACATCAGCCGGCAGTCCTCTGGGCCTCTGTGACAACCACGCTTCCCTTTTCTGTGTTGTCTTCCTTCTGCACAGGGAGGTGCTTGAGGGCTGGGGCACTGGCTGGGCTGGTGTCGCTTTGGGTCCTTGTCACCCAGTGCAGTGTGCCGGGCAGTCAGTGCTGACCAAATGTGTATGGAGGGTGTGGAGGCATCTTCAAGGGGGTAGGGATCAGGTGACGATCACTTCCCCATCTCTATTAAAAATACAAAAATTAGTTGGGCATGGTGGTGTGCACTTGTAATCCCAGCAACTTGGGAGGCTGAGGCAGGAGAATTGTTTTGTTTCCTTTTGTCTTTTTTTGAGACAGCGTCTCTCTGTCACCCAGGCTGGAGTCCAGTGGTGCAATCACAACTCACTGCAGCCTCAATTGCCGCTTGAGGGCTCAACTGATTCTCCCACCTCGGCCTCAAAATGTGCTGGGGTTACAGGCAGGAGCCACTGTGCCTGGCCCATTCATGCCTTTATAATGAAGCCCATAAAAACCCAAAAGGGATGCAGAGGGCTTCTGGATAACTGAACTCATGGAACTTCCTAGAGGGTGCAGTACCTGGGGAAGACATGGAAGCTCTGCACACCTTCCCCCAGGCCTCTCTCTGTGTATCTCTTGTATCTGGCTGTTCATCACTATCCTTTGTAATATCCTATGTTTTTATTTTGAGACAAGGTCTCGCTATGTTGCCCAGGTTGGTCTCAAACTCCTGTGCTCAAGTAAACCTCCCCGCTCAGCCTCTCGAAGTGCAGAGATTGCAGGCATGAGCCCTGGCGCCAGGCCCTATAATATCCTTTATAAGGGGGCACATGTGAGTAAAGGGTTTCCCTGAGTTCTAGGTGCCATTCTAGAAAATTAACTGAACCCAAGGAGGGGATCATGGGAACCTCAATTTTTATAGCCCTGTGCCAGAAGCACAGGCACCACGTGAGCTTTTGACTGGCATCTGATGTGGGGGCAGCCTTGTGGAACTGAGCCCCCAACCCGTGCAATCACAGGAAGCAGCCAATTTGCTGTACTAGCCTTGGCCACCACACCGTCTCTGACAGTGTTCCTGCCCCTGCCCACTCCTTAACGATTACCTTTCAGCCAGGCACGGTGGCTCACGCCTGTAATTGCAGCTATTTGGGAAACTGAGGCTGGAGGATTGCTTGAGCCCAGGCGTTTGAGACCAGCCTAGACAACTTGGCGAAACCCCAGTACCACTAAAAAATACAAACATTAGCTGAGTGTGGGGGTGCATGCCTGTAATCCCAACTACTTGGGAAGCTGAGGCACGAGAATGGCTTGAACCCAGGAGGCAGAAGTTGCAGTGAGCTGAGATTGCGCCACTGCACTCCAGCCTGGGTAATGACAGAGTGAGGCTCTGTCTCAAAAAAAAAAAAAAAAAAAAAGATTTCGCTTCTTAAACTTGCTTCCAACTGCCTTAAATCTGTGAGCGCCATCTGTTACTAGCGGGGATACTCCCTGCACCACGACTGGACGCAGGTACTGCAGAGCAGGAAGGGGCAATTGGCAGCCATGTGGGAGATGCACAGGGAAGTGTCAGCAGCGTTTCACACTGTTTATTCCCCAAAACCCCTGCCATAGGAGAAGACAGCCACCGTGTCTTCCAGATTGGAAAATGTGGACGAGGAGAAAAGGGGTGTACGGTAAGCAAAATAAATTGCTTTTTTTTTCCATCCTTGGGGAAGATAAAGGAACTCGTAGCACTGCTATAATGAACAGCCCCCGAATGCCAGTGGTTTAATTCAGTGGAGTTCAGACCTCAATTTCTGTGTCACTGCAGAGTAGATGCTCCTGGATGAAGGCTCTTGTAGGTATCTCTCCTCCAGTTGGTGATTCAGGGACCCAGGCTCCTTCTGCCTTGCGGCTCTGCCTTTTTTAGGTCCTCAGGATGCTCTCCATGTATCTTGCCAATGGGGAACCAGTGTAGAGTACTCACAAGTGGGTCTCACAGCACGTCCTCCGGGGCTAATACACATCCCTTCTCCCCACACCCTGTTGGTCGGAAGTCAGTGCTTGGCGCCCTGCTATCTGCAGGAGGGGAAGTGTTTTTAGATGCAGGGCCAGGATTATTACAGTGAGGCAAGCGAGGCAATTGCTTCAGAGATCAGATTTAAGTGGGTGGTGGCAAAAACTCAGGAGAATTTGTGGCAGGCTGGGCTTGTGGGGTTCTTAGCAGCACACTCCCTGACTTCCAAACCAGCCCCCTGCCCGCACCTGCACCCCCCACCCCCTTAGGGAGGCCCAGCACTCACCTGGCTGGAGTTGTGGCTTTAGTCTGCTGCTGACCTATAGGGGGACAAACAGTGAGTCAGGGTGGCATCTGGGTGGTGGCAGTCTCCATCCCACCTTCTCTGCTGCGCCCTAGGCTGAGGCCCTCCTTAGAGGGACCAGAGCAGCAGAGCAGCTCCATGCAAACCCATCAGGAAGGGCCTGGGACTCAGCCGGCACCCTGAGGCAACCCCCCAACCTGTCCTCCCTGTTGTCCACCACATCACCTCCTGAAACCGGCACCCCCCAACCTTGATACCCTCTGTTGGCTTCCTTCACTCTTGAGCTCTCCACTCACCCCCAACCTGGCTCCCTCCACCGCTGAGCCCTCGCCCACCTATCTCTTCCCTCCCTTCCCTTCCCTTGACATATGCACCCCAACCTCTCCCTCCAAGTCCTCAGGGAGACTGTGCCTGTGGTTTCCTTCTGGGTGGCAGCTGGGTCTGCCCTTCAGCCTTGGGAGCCTCATGCTTGGGACTCATGTTTGCGGCTGTTCAAGTTCTGTTGCCACCACTAGGACCCCCTCCCCTCTGTCTGGTCTCACCCTGAATCTTCTGCTGCCTATTCCACTGTGCCCTGCCCCTCTTGTCCCCCTGGCATCCTTGCAGCACTTCCCAAGCACTGGGCCCCTGGTCCACAGACATCCCCTCCACCATCCAGCCTCCTCCCAGGAGGGTTCAGCATCCACAGAGACACCCTCTGAACCCAGGCCTCACGGCACCCCTCAACTCCGGGGGCCTTCCCTTCTACTTCTACAGGTTTTTTGTTTTTTAATGTTGGGACTGGGAACTCTGAAATATTAACTGCTAGTTATCATTTTCATGTTGCAACTTTTACTCCTTCCAGCATAACACCTAGGCCAGGTGCTGTGGCTCACACTGGTGATAATCCCAGGATTGGGAGGCCAAGGTGGACAGATCACCTGAGGCCAGGGGTTCGAGATCAGCTTGGACAATATGGTGAAAACCCGTCTCTACTAAAATTACAAAAATTAGCCGGGTGTGGTGGTGTGTGCCTGTAGTCCCAGCTACTCAGGAGGCTGAGGTAGGAGAATTGCTTGACCCCAGGAGGTGGAGGTTGTAGTGAGACAAGATTGCGCCACTGCACTCCAGCCTGGGTGATAAAGCGAGACTCTGTCTCAAAAAAAAAAAAAAACACCTATAATTTACCATCCTAACCATTGCTTAGTGTACAGTTTGGCAGTGTTAAGTGTATTCACGTGGTTGTGAGACAGATCTCCAGAACATTTTCACCTTGCGAAACTGAAACTCAAAAGTCCTCTTTCTTTTCTTCTTTTTTTTTGAGACAGAGTCTTGCTGTGTCATCCAGGCTGCTATGCAGTGACATGATCTCAGCTCACTGCAACCTCCATCTCCTGGGTTCCAGTGATTCTCCTGCCTCAGGCTCCTGAGTAGATGGGATTACAGGTGCCTGCCACTATACCCAGCTAATTTTTTGTATTTTTAGTAGAGCTAATTTTTTGTATTTTTAGTAGAGACAGGGTTTCGCCATGTTGGCCAGGCTGGACTTGAACTCCAGACCTCAAGTGATCCACCCACCTCGGCCTTCCAAGGCATGTCCCTCACAGGCATGAGCCACCACACTGGGCCAGTAAAACTGAAACTCTATGTTCTTCAAATGTTAACTCTCCATTCCCATCTCCTCCATGCCCCTGACAACCACCTTTCTGCTTCCTATTTCTAGGAATCTGGCTACTCTAGATACTCATATAAATGGAATCAGACATTATTTATCTTTTTGTAACTAGCTTATTTCGCTTAGCATAATGTCTTCAAGGCTCATTTATACTAGAGCATGTGTAAGAATTTCCTTCCCTTTAAAGGTTGAGGCCAGGCACAGTGGCTCACACCTATAATCCTAGCACTTTGGGAGGCCGAGGTGGGTGGATCCCCTAAGGTCAGGAGTTCGAGACCAGCCTGGCCAACATGGTGAAACCCCGTCTCTACTAAAAATGCAAGAAGTAGCTGGGCGTGGTGGCACACACCTGTGATCCCAGTTACTCGGGAGGCTGAGCCAAGAGAATCGCTTGAACTCGGAAGGTGGAGGTTAAAGTGAACTGAGATTGCACTGAACTAAGATTGCACTGCTGCACTCCAGCTTGGGTGACAAAGCAGGACTTTGTCTCAAAATAAATAACTAAATAAAAAAGGTTTAATAATATTATTTTTTCAGAACTTTTTTTTTTTTTTTTTTAATAGACAGGATCTTACTCTGTCACCCAGGATGGAGTACAGTGGCACAATCATAGCTCAGTACACCCTCAACCTCCTGGGCTCAGGTCATTCTCCCAACCTCAGCTTCCCAAGTAGCTGGGACTACAGACACCATATTTTGTTTGATGGACATTTCAGTTGATTCTACATTTGGGGTATTTTGAGTAATGCTACTACAAACATCGGTGTGCAAACCCCTCTTCCTGACCCTGCTTTCAATTTGTTGAATATATGCCCAGAAGTGAGATTGTTGGATCATATGGTAGTTCTACTTTTAATATTGCGGAGGCTAAGGCAACTCCATCTTGGAGGCTAATCTGCCATGGCAGCTTCTGATTAACTCCAGTTTTGGGAAGGCCTCTAAGATTTCCAGTTGATCTATCATTCCTTGTGTAAGAGCAGGTACATATCATAAATCCTGCCCTGGAGTCAAACAACCTTGATATGATCATACTTCAACTGTGGCGTACAAACCATCCTTCCCCCGTGGAGTACAAA
>NW_016808228.1:637002-675612 GCF_001698545.2 Rhinopithecus bieti
AAAAAAAAAAAAAAAAAAAAAAAAAGGAAAGGGTATTCAATCTTGTCCGATGTTTTTTCTGCAGCAGTTGAGATGATCATATGGATTTTGTCCTTCTTTCTGTTAATGGGATGCATTACATTGATTAATTTTCCTGTCTTGGGTGATACCTGCATTCCAGGACTAACTCCAACTTGGTCATGGTATACAATCCTTTTAACGTGCTGTCAAAGCTGGTTTGCTAGAATTTTGCTGAAGAGTTTTCCATCAATATTCACCGGCCTTTTTGTCTGTATTTTGTGTGTTGTTTTTCTTGCAGGGTCTTTATCTGGCTCTCAGGTCATGGTGTTGCTGACCTCACAGAACGAACCTGGAAATGTTCCCTCTGTCTTTGGTCATTATCCCGCCCTACCTCTTGTTGAACCTCATTGACTCTCGTTCCTTTGTAATCTACTATTTTGCAGATTCTCCAAGCTTCCTGCCGGCCCCTCTGCTCTCCATTCCTGCTCTCTCACTAGCTCCTGGACCTTCTGTGATCTCCTGATCTCCTGATTTTCTGCTGGAATCACAGGTGTGAGCCACTGCACCCGGCAAAACATTTTTTATATAGTTAAATTTATCAATATTTTAATACATGGCTCCTGGGTTTGGTCATACTGAGACTGTCTCCACTCTATGGTTATAAAATAATCTCACGTGCTTCCATGAGGAAGTTGAGGCGCACAGCCTTTGTACCTGCAAGCCTGCAGGCAGCCCCGACCCCAAGCTCCTCCCCTCTGTGCTTTCCTAGCTGATAGGGCGAATCTCCTTTCACTGAAGACTTTTTTTTTCTTTTTATAGATGGAGTCTCGCTTTGTCACCCTGACTGGAGTGCAGTGTCACCATCTCGGCTTACTGCAGCCTCCGCCTCCCAGGTTCAAGCAATTCTCCTGCCTCAGCTTCCTGAGTAGCTGGGACTACAGGTGTCTGCCACCACGCCCAGCTAATTTTTTGTGTTTTTAATTGAGACGGGGTTTCACCATTTTGGCCAGGCTGGTCTTGAACGCCTGACTTCAGGTGATCCACCCGCCTCGGCCTCCCAAAGTGCTGGGATCACAGGCGTCAGCCACTGTGCCTGGCCTGAAGACTTTCTTGATGGTAACTTACTGTCAGGTTTGGAGGATATTGAGGTAGAACTCATTGATGCCTGGAGCCTTGTCCTCTCTTTTGAACTGGGAATGTGTACATCCAAGTTTCCAAAGGACAACTCTGCTGAGATGCCACACATGGATCTCCAGTATAACAGATTCCAAACTGGCTCGTGAGGTGGCTCAAGCCTGTAATCCCAGCACTTTGGGAGGCTGAGTTGGGCAGATCACGAGGTCAGGAGATCGAGACCACCCTGGCTAACACTGTGAAACCCCGTCTCTCCTAAAATTACAAAAAAGTAGCCAGGCGTGGTGGCAGGCGCCTGTAGTCCCAGCTACTCAGGAGGCTGAGGCAGGAGAATGGTGTGAACCCAGGAGGCGGAGCTTGTAGTAAGCTGAGATTGTGCCACTGCACTCCAGTCTGGGCAACAGAACAAAACTCCATCTCAAAAAACAAACAAACAAAAAAACAAAACAAGACCAAAAAAAACAAAACAAAACAAATAAAAGATTCCAAACTAAGCGAGGCATCGTTCCCCTCCAAACATAGTCTCCTCCTCTATTGTCTACTGTACTTGATGGTTTCATCACAGCCCCATGCACCCAAGTGGAAACGGATGCTTCTTCCTGCTCCCTTGCACCTACAGCAATCAATCAATCTCATTGGTTTTTATTACTTAATATTTTCTAGGATCTGGCCCTTTCCCTCTCTCCGCCTCACCCCTGCACTGCACTGACCCAGCCTGGCCCACCTCTGCCCGCTGCTCCACAGACTGAGGTCTCCCATGGGGAGCTGAGGTCACCCTTTGCTGCCTCACGCTGCCTCTGGGATCAGAGGCTATTGGATGTGATTTCCAAGGTCGTCTCCTCTCCTCTCCTGCCTCCTCCACCAGCATCAAGCTTCCTACAGCTCCTGGAATGGTTTCCTCCACCCGCAAGGAAAGTGAGTGACCTCTACACCACCCTCACCTCTTGCCAAGCTAATTCTTTTCTTCTTTGAGACATCTGCAGATGTCACCTCCTCTGGGAAGTCCTCCCAGATTACCTCTCTCTCCTCCTACCCTTGTTTAGTGATACCATAGCTCTTTCTCAATGAAGCAATTAGTCCTTGAGGCAACTGACAACTCCACACCCCCAGTTCCCTGAGAACAGAGCCTATGCTTTATCTACTTTGCTTCTCCAGTTTCAAGCCAGGCCGTGGCACGTGGGCAGTCAGCCAGTGCCTGCTGAGCTCAGCCCAATTCTGGTCCCTTCTCTTCTCTCTATCCTTTTCCCAGGGCAGACCCTCCCCTCCCCAGGAACCTTCAGGGGAGGGTGGATGATTGATGACTTGAGAGAGAAGTAGCTGCGGGGATCCAGCTGTGTAGAGAGGACTGGGGGCTCTCTTTTCTTTCTTTCTTTCTTTTTTTTTTTTTTTTTTTGAGACGTAGTCTTGTTCTGTCACCAGGCTGGAGTGCAGTGATGCGATCTTGACTCACTGCAACCTCTGCCTCCAGGGTTCGAGCGATTCTCCTGCCTCAGCCTCCTGAGTAGCTGGTCCTACAAGCGTGTGCCACCATGCCCAGCTAATTTTTGTATTTTTAGTAGAGATAGGGTGTTACCATGTTGGGCAGGATGGTCTCAATCTCTTGACCTCATGATCCACCCGCCCTTGGCCTCCCAAAGTGCTGGGATTACAGGTGTGAGCCACTGCACCCAGGCTGGGGGTTCTCACACGTGACCCTGCACCACCCCACTGCAGGAGCCCCCGAGATGCAGACGCCCCAGCACAGGCCACGGAGTTGGCCTCAGTGGGCTTGAGGGGAGCCAGCAGGGTCTGCATATTTCTGAAATCCCTTAGCTGCAGGTGGGCTCTGAGAAACCCCAGCTTGGAGGCTTGAGGAGACAGCATGTCCTGGGCACTTACCTTTCCTTCTTCTCCACCTGAGGAGGCACAGCAGTCCCAAAGTGACAGTTTTGAGCACAGCAACAGCCAATGCTACACTGACAGCAGTGTCCAGACTTAGGTGCCATGATTCTGAGTGCCCTTTGCCTTCTGTGACCCTGAGTCCAGCTGTGGTGGTTGCACTGCTGGGCCTCCAGGTGGTAGTCGGGCTGCTGGCCCTCCAGGTGGTGGTGGTCATGACAGCTGGGGAGAGATGAGGAATGAGCAGACCCTCTTCTGGGGGTGCGGGCCATCAGGGTGAAGGGCATGGTGTGCTGCTTTCTAGATTGGGGGACATTCAGGATGAGCAAGCCGCTCTCAGAAGCCCACACAGGGAAGGGGTAGCAAGGTGAAATGCTAACAGTTCTCAATCCAGACAACTGGGTTTAAATGTGAAGACATCACCAGTCACCAAAAATCCTGACTGCAGTGGGCAGGGCACGTGCCAGGGCAGCTGGACTCACCCTGGGTGATGGTGAGTTTGGTCCCCTCAATGGACTGCCACTGCTGCCTCCCTGATCTCCGTGTGTCCAGCTGGACTCGGCAGAAATACACAGACTGGTCCTCCTTCCGCAGGTTCGAGATCCTGAGGAGCCCGTGGTCCTGACCCTCTGTCCAGTTCAGAAAGAGCCGGTTCGAGTAATCCTCGTGAATGAAAGCTGGCCTTGTTCTGTAGAAGAACTGCCCGTGGTAGTGGCCCCGTCTCCAGGATATTTTCATGTTGGGAGCTGTGGCTAACTCCCAGGGGTGATAGAAGGAGAAGGGAATTTCCACGGAGCCACCCATAGGGGCTGAGAGGTGTTTTGGTTGAGTGACCCCAAAAGGGCCGCTTGGACCGGATCCCGCGGAGCCACCTATAGGTGGGAGGGAGAGAGTGTGGGAGAGACCTTGAAGCCACCGCAAGACACAAAGAGGGTGACCCTAGACCCTCCCGCACCTTCATCCACAGGCAGTCGTGTGACAGGTGGCTGGACTGACTTCTGGCCTGGGTCTCCCACTCTTCAGGCATGGGAGAGAGAGGATGGGGGCACCTGCCCCTGTGGGACCCACCCTTGTTTCCTGGTAGTGGGAGCCTGGGGCCTCCTCAAGATGTCCCACCTTTGTCTCGGGTTGGCCTCTCCTGTGGTTTGGGCAGAGCCCACATCTGGGCAGTCCTGGGCACTCACCAGGCTGCAGAAATGCTGGTGGCAACAGCAGGGGCAGCAGCAGGGGCCAGCCCATGGCCTTGCTCTCCTCCAGGGGATGGGGAGACCAGCAGAGCCGTCCAGGCAGGAGAGGGGCCCTGTGGAGGGGCCACCTGGGGGTTGAGGTGAGTGGGGGGAGCCGGGCTCAGGCTCCGCAGAGGGCTGTGGGGGCCGGGAGCCTTCCCCAAACCCGTGTACCTCCAGGGTGACCAGCACTTCCTTTATCCATCTGGCTTCTTTTCCCTTATTGCAAAAGGGCCTCCCTTGTGGTCAGTGTCAAGTCAGCCCTGCCCAAGGGCCCCAGTGCCCACCTCCTGCTGAGGGGCCGGGCCTGACCTTGGTTGGCTGGGCCCCTCCCACCTGGATCCCCGCAGCCCCACCTCACTCAGCCTCACTTCACTCAGCCTCACTTCTCATCCTTCTCTCTGCCCAGGGCCACCACAGGCTCTTTCAGGGAGAGGAAAGGCAGGCCTGAATCTCTGCCCTTCTGTGTCCCAGATTCAGTCCTCAGGGAGGACTAGGAGGAGGAAGCTGGTGGAGGTCACAGGCGCTCAGACCCCAGCCCAAGCACCAGAGTCCCCAGCTTGTCCTCTGTCCCTCTCCCTCCCCGGCAGGGACTCCCATGCAGTCCCCAGGCACCACCAGGGCCCAGCTGGCCTCTTCCCATCCCAGGCCCGCTCCCTTGGTGCAGGGACCACGACCTTGCTCAAGGGGTGAGGGGGCTGATGGTCCCCTACACAGACTGGTTCTTCTGGAGGCCACCCCTTCGCACCCTAGACGTGAGACTGGATCTGCAGGCTCCCCTCTGACCTCCCCATCCTATGCAGGCGGGGACAGGGCTCCAAGAAGCACNTTTTGAGATGGTCTCACTGTGTCACCCAGGCTGGAGTGCAGTAGTGCGATTTTGGTTCACAGTAACCTCTGCCTCCTGGGTTCAAGTAATTCTCCTGCCTCAGCCTTCTAAGTAGCTGGGAATTACAAGTGCATGCCACCATGCCCAGTTAATTTTTGTATTTTTAGTAGAGACGGGGTTTCACCATGTTGGCCAGGCTGGTCTCGAACTCCTGGCCTCAAGTGATCTGCCCACCTCAGCCTCCCAAAGTGCTGGGATTACAGGCATGGGATACGGCGCCCAGCCACTGAGGACTGACTCTTGGTTCCATTCCTGCCTTGCCCATGAGCCATGGGACCCAGCTGGAAGGTCACCTGCTTACCAGGCTATCCAAGGAGGGGTCACATAGAACTTTTAGCCAACAGCCTCTGGGTAGCTCTGGAGGGCACATACTCCCCAAGGGCCTCAGGCCTGGTACCGCCACGTGCGTTCTCCGTAGATGCAAGGTGCACATTTATGTCACTTTCCGGGCCCCGGACCCAGCTGAACCCCCATGGGAGATTCCTTTTGCATCAGGATTTCTGCTCTAGGATGGTATGAGGTCTCCTGGGTGGTTCATCCTCCCTCCCCCAGCATCAGTGACAGGGCCTGGGGCTAAGCCTGGGGCTGTGGCTGTCTCTCAGAGGGGGCTTTTGGGAGGAGGCAGCCCTGGAGGAGGGCATGATTCCAACAGGGGCAGAGCCTAAATGCAGCCTGTTAGCCCAGCAGGTGGCCATGGGAGAGGCGTGGGATGCAGTGTGTTCAGGTGCAGGGGCAGGGAGGGGGCTGGGACCCTGCACCACATTTTGAGAACTGCTGCTTGTATGTCCCCACCTTCCCTCAAAAACTATCCTCCTTTCCTCACCAGCCAAGTCTATCCCTGCCCCAGCCCCTTGCCCCCCATCCTTGGCAACCACCCTGTTCCTGCTTTCCCCCTGAGATCAGGAATGAGGCACAGACGTCTGCTCTCATTGCCTCCCTTCACAGTACTGTCCTAGCCAGTGTGTTACACTGGAAATACAAGTGTTCTGTGTCTTCTTCAATTCTGTATTGATCTATTTGGCCACCATTCATCACAGGGCCCATATTATCTATATTGCCTGCATTCTTGGCCTTTTTTTAGTGGGGGACATGGTCTCGCTCTGCCTGTAGGTGGGATTATAGCCACGTACCACAGTTGCCCTCTAATTTTCTTCTTTTGCAGAGACGTGGTGTCACTCTGTTACCTAGGCTGGCCTCAATCTCCCAGGCTCAAGGCATCCTCCCAATGTGCTGGGATCACACACATGAGCCACAGGGCTGAGCCCTTTGTACATTGCCAATGCTCTGGCATCTGGTCCCTCACTGACTAGGGAGAGACTCCCCCTCCCAGGGGTGGCCGACTGTAAAATTTTTACATCAACTTATTAAATCAGCTGGTCAGTTCTGACCAGGAGCCATGCTGAAATTTTGATTTAGAAGCTCTTATTCAGGCGGGGCACAGTGGCTCACATCTGTAATCCCAGCCCTTTGGGAGGCCAAGGTGGGCGGATCACCTGAGGTCAGGAGTTCAAGACCAGACGGGTGAAACCCCCGTCTCTACTAAAAAAAGAAAAATACAAATATTAGCTGGACACAATGGTGCACACCCGTAGTCCCAGCTACTCGGGAGGTTGATGCAGGAGAATCACTAGAACCCGGGAGGTGGAGGTTGCAGTAAGCCAAGATCATGCCACTGCACTCCAGCCTGGGTGACAGTGAGTCCATCTCAAAAAAAAAAAAAAAAAAGATCAATTTGGGGATATTGACCTGTTAACAGTGAGCCTTAGCCAGGCACAGCGGTTTATGCCTGTCATCCCAGCACTTTGGGAGGCCAAGGCAGGCAGATCACTTGAACCCACAGTTTGAGACCAGCCTGGGCAACATAATGAAACTTCATCTCTACCAAAAAAAAAAAAAAAGAAAAACTACAAAAATTAGCCAGGTATGGTGGCACGTGCCTGTGGTCCCAGCTACTTGGGAGCCGGAGGCGGGAGGATCGTTTGAGCCCAGGAGGTTGAGGCTGCAGTGAGCTGAGATCCCACCACTGCACAGCCCGGATGACAGAGTGAGACCTTGTCCCAAAATACCACCACTAGGCCATGCACGGTGGCTCACGCCTGTAATCCCAGCACTTTGGGAGGCTGAGGCGGGCAGATCATGAGGTCAGGAGATCGAGACCATCCTTGCCAACATGGTAAAACCCCGTCACTACTAAAAATACAAAAATTAGCTGGGCGTGGTGGTGGGCGCCTGTAGTCCCAACTACTCAGGAGGCTGAGGCAAGAGAATCGCTTGAACCCAGGAGGCAGAGGTTGCAGTGAGCTGAGATCATGCCACTGCACTCCAGCCTGGTGACAGAACAAGACTCCATCTCAAAAAAAAAAAAAAAAAAAAAAAAAACCCACCACCAAAACAACTATGAGCCTTGTGATATATGAACGTGGTGTATCACGCCCTTGACTTAGGCCCTGACACTCAGGCCTTTCAGGCATGATCTGGCCTGGCCCCCAAGCAATGTCAGCCACACCACCTGGTGTAGATGTGAGGCTGCTCGCAGAGCACCTTCATCAGCCAGCTGCGCCTCCACCCACCAGGAGCATGCTTGTCCAGGCCTGCCTCCTGCTCTCCTTCCCCAAGAACTCCTCTTCCTCCCAGCCCTGTGCCCCCTGAGTGGGTTACAGCAATGCTTTGCACCTCAGGCTCCACATCTGTCAAACTAGACTTCCTGAAAATACCCACCTCCTGACTTGTTGTAAGATAAGACCATCTGGGAAGAGTTGCTCAGGCCTTGGGAGCCTCCTGGTTTACAATCTTCACATCCTTGTAGGCCTCCTCACTCTTCTCACGTACCTGATGCTCAGTGTGAGCCACACAGGCACTACACGGCCAGGGAGGGACCCCCAGGATTCAAATCCAGGTCCATTCAAAGCTGAAACCTTACTTTGGGCCATGGGTGCTGGGGCGTGTCCTGGGCGCCTGGGGCCACTGGAGGGGAAGCAGGTGCTGCTGCTGGGCTGACTCAGCTCTTCCCCTGGAGCACATCAGCTCCCTCAGGCCTCAATTTCCATGCACACTGAGCCAACAGCACTCTGGTCTCTGGGTCTCAGGCTCAACCATGCATCACAGCACAGTGCACCACACACTCTCAGGGCGCCCTTTGTCGCTGCTGCTGGCTCTGACACTTGAGGCCGGGCAGCACGGAGCAGGCTGGATGTCGGGATACTTTCTGGATCCCAAGATGTTTGGCTCCAAGTCCCACAGGGACCAGGCTGGGCTGTAGTCTCCTAAGCTTATGGAAGACAGGTTCAGGCCGGGGGACTCTTCCTCCACTGTGTGATAGGCAAGTGGCCCTGGCAGGGGGTCCCTCAGAGCTCCCCCTTTGTCTGCTTCTTAGAGAAACCCAGCTTTCTGGAGATCCCCTTCAGGCTTCCCCTGAGAAAGCCCCACTGTTCACACCCGTCCAGGGTCCAGGGTGCTCTTGCTCTCTCCCTTCCCTCCCTGTCATCTTCCTCCCGGCACTGCCTTCCTCACCCTCCTTGGGGACCTCTGCAGCAACCCTTCTTCGTCTCTTCCTTGAGCCCCCAGCCCTGGAGGAACTGCTGAGCTACCTAGACCAGTGCTGAGGGTTTCTGGGAGGAGGAGGATGACCACCAGCCAAGGAAGGCAGGCCTGACCACCTGCAACCACGCTCTTCCCAGCACAGTGCAGAGCTGGGAACTGGATGGGGCTGGGTCCTGGCAAGGCCACATCAGGGCCTGCCTGGGGCAGTGTGCTGGGCTGCGGAGGGTGATGAGGGTGGATGCAGCCTCTGGGCAGGCCGTCCCTGAGCTGGACGTAGGGCGTGGCTCCTGATTGGCAGCTGGCACTTCCTGCGATGTCCCCATGCAGTCCCTGGGAGGGTCTGAGGGGTACCCCAGGGGTACTCACCCCAGCTCGGGGAGCAGCCTCAGCCTGGCTCAGGAACGACACTGTCCCGCCACCTAGGGCCTGCCACATTCCTGGGGAGTCTTGAAGCCTAGAGCCCTCTCACTCACACCGTCTTGTGTGGCAAAAGCCCATCAGGCCCAGGCTGTGGGGCCCACAGGCAGAAGGGCTGGCTCTGGATGGAACATTTTGTGGGGAGGCCCCCATGTCTGTGAAGGCCTCTGCCTGCCCGGAGAGCAGGTGGGGGAAGTGACTGAGGGAAGATTTCAGGCGAATCCCCCTACTCTCCACCCCCTGCCTGACACCAGCTGTGGAAGGAGGGCATCAGGACCGCAGACCAGGCCACAGCAGGGAGCCCGGCAGAAGGATGCCAGGTCAAACCACAGGGACTTCTCTCAGGCTGAAGCCCCAGGAACCCTTGCAGCTGTCCTAGGACATGGTGGGATCGGAACAGAAACCATCCTGCTGGGATCCCCCAATTCTATCTAGGCAGCTACAAGTGTCCCTCAGGAAGCTCCTCCAAACCCCGTCACCCCGAGAAGCCAGGAGAGATCTCTAAGATTGGGACACTGCCCTCTCCCTGGGCCAACTCCAGCCCTGCAAGGAGGCCCCAACCCACTCTGGTTCTCACCTGGCTTCTTCCTCCAAGGGTGGAGACTGCCTCCCCAGTCTCTTCACCCCCAAAGCAGCAGCACAGCCAAGGCCCAAGTCAGAGAAACTGTGTTGCTGACTTAGTCATGGCAGGAAACGACTGGAATGGGGTACTGTCACTCACACACTCACACCTGTGCCCACACACCCCCACGCATGCACACACACAGACCACATCCGCAGCAGGTGGGCCTGGCCAAGTACCCGTGATACACTTATTGGAGGCCCAAGAATAAAGTAAGGGGGTGGCGCCCAGGAGGCCAGGGAAGGGGAAAGCCCAGTGGCCTCATGGTCTCTCTCATTGAACTCCGAAGCGTCCTTCCATGGCCCTGGGCTCCCGAGCGTCAGGGAAAAGAGTGAGGCTGGGACCGGTATGGGGAGGCCTCTCCCCTGCCTGAGTGTAGAGTCCGTTCTCAACAGAGACAAAGCTGCCACGTGCAAGGATGGGTGTGGAGGCCCAGGCGGCAGGGCCCTGGGGCCGGTGTGCGGCGTGGGTGGGGAGCGATGCCCACCCGTTGGGGTGAGCCGTGTCCAAAGTAGCTGGGCAGAAGCTGGTGTTGATAGTGGCATAAGGGTCGTGGAGAGTAGCCTGGGAGGCCTGGCTGGGTGCCTACACGGGGGAAGGAGGGTCAAGTGAGTCTGTATAGCTTGGGTCCAGCCCTGGCCCCAACTCCCCCTGCCACCTCGTCCCCAAAGCAGCCCCCCTCCTCACCCATGCTCGTGCTGTCAGTGCCTGGGAGTTGGTGTGGGACGGCTGGAGCCTAGGGGTAGGGCTGGGAGAGAGCAAGGATAGTCAGAGCTCTGCAGGGCATGTGGCCAGCCCAGTGTCAGGGGAATGTGAACAGGGCCCAGGTCTCACCGGTGCTTCTGTCGGCGCAGCAGGTGAAGGAGGTAGCCACAGCCAAAAAGGAGGACTCCCGAGACCCCCAAGATCCCTGCCAGGTCTGCCCGCAGAATGGGGACAGGAGTTGGCGGGGCAGAGAGACCTGGGCACAGAGACAAGAATCAGATGGGTGGCCAGTACCCGAGCCCCTCCCTGACCTCCTGGGCCCCTCGTCCTGGCCCCACCTGGGTCTGAGCTGGGCGGGAGGCTCCCACAGGCCTCCCAGGAGCCTTCAGGGAAGGATGCAAACTTGCAGCAGAAGGTGGTGTTGGTGCAGGGGCTGCTGGCCCCAGAGTCTTCCAGGGTGAGAGAGATGCTGCTCTGGGTTTCCCAGCGGGCCTGGCGAGCAGGGGCCCATTGCCGGGTGCCAAGTTCTGGGTGCAACACAGCCAGCTTGGTCCCCCCAGCACCATCGGGGCCTCCCCAGCTCACAGTCACCAGGGAGATGGAGCCAGGCCCCAGGAACCCACAACGGACAGTGAAGGACGAGAGCTCGGTGGCTTCCATCCGAACTTGCACCCACACCTCTGGGGTCCCTGTGGAACAGCAGCAAGGTTGGTGGGCTGTTGTCCTACATCACCCTCCCTGCAGCCCCTGCCCCTCTCTGGTGCCGGCACTCACCTGCAGTGACACACAGAGTCAGCAGCACCCAGGGCAGGGCCAGGGTCCGGTGCCCCATGGCCCCCTCCAGTACGGGTTCTGGGGACTGCAGGGCCGGCACCTGTGCCTCTGTTCTCATCGCAGGAAGTCTTCATGTTGTCAGCAGCCAAACAGCCACTTCCTTCTCCCCTCTCACACCTTCCCCAGAGGTGGTGAACACAAGGTGGCTGATTCCCTTCTTAAAGTGACAGTGAGGGCCTGCTCAGTCCCCAAGGCTGTGCTTCCGGGTAACAAGGCAGGGTGGCACAGGTTGGTGAGAACCTAGCCCTGGCTAGGCCTGGGGAGGCCAGGGGAGGGGCAGAGTAGCTGCCAGGGTCTGGAAGGACTCCCCTTCCCTGGACAGCAAGGGATGCCGGGCCTCCCTAGGAAAGGGCTCTGTCCCACCCCTCACCCAGCTAAGGAACCTGGGAGGAGAGAGTCCCTGGGAGTAGGAAGCCAGCAGGGAGGACCTGAAAGCCAGCCCAGTGTGCGTGACCTGCCACCAATCTGATGTGGGTCCCACGCTTACACCTACAACCCAGGCCTCCCCAACAACCCCCAGCCTGACTTGCCTACTGCACAATCATACCTCCTGATCTACCCTGAACGTACCCCATACTGGGCTCTGCTCCAGGCGCCGTCTCCCTTGTCATAGGTGATGGCAACTGGCTTCTGGCTGCTCAGGACCAAAGCACAGCCACCAGTGCCTCTTCTCTTTCACCTCCAATGCACCAGGAAATCCTGTTGGCTTCTCACCCTGACCAAAGGACCACTTCTTCCCAACACCCCCCAACAACCCCCAGCCTTCTGACTCCAGGCCTAATATTCTCCTGCCTGGAAGAGCAGAAACAATGGAGAATTGGCCTGGCTGGTTTCAGTTCTCACTGCAGTGGCCAGAGTGACCCTTCTGAACCCAAGTCAGGCAGGCCACTGCCCTTCTTGACTCTCACAGCCCATGACACCCAGAGTCAACGCCTCAAGGACCATCCATGTCCTGCCATCCCCACCTCCCCTGCCCTCCTACTTCACGTGCATACCTCTGAGTTGAATTAACAGCAGCAAGATTTGGAGGTGACCAGGAGGAAACGGGCTGGCCCTTACCGTGAGGTGTGCACAGACAGGGAATGAGAGGCCAGCACTTTAGGATGAGTCCAGGAGTTTAAGACCAGCCTGGGCAACATGGTGAGATCCTATCTCTATCCAAAAAAGAAGAAATAAAAAATTAGCCAGGCGTGGTGGCAGGCACCTGTAGTCTCAAGTATTTGGGAGGCTGAGGTCGAAGGATCGCTTAAGCCCAGGAGGCAGAAGTTGTAGTGAACCATGATTTCACCACTGCACTCCAGCCTGGGTGACAGAGTGAGACCCTGTCTTGATAAATAAATGTTGCTCTGAATTGCTTCCCTGCTTATGTCACTTCAAGGATGCAAACTGACCAGAATGCTGCTAGGCAGCAACAGGTGACCCTTTCCAGGGATCAGTTTGCTTTGTGTGCTGTGAGCCGGAATCTAGGGTCCAGTGAGAGCCCAGGGTGCTGTCTTAAGGTTGATCTTGTCCACAGTGTGGTAAGGACTGAAGAGACAGCCCTGTCCCAAGTCACCTCTCTGGGCCCTGGTTTGCCCCTGTGTCAAAGACTCATCATGTCTGCTTAATCCTGTGGTGCTGGCTGGATGTGGTGGCTCATGACTATAATCCCAGCACTTTGGGAGGCTGAGGTGGGTAGATCACTTGAGCCCTGGAGTTTGAGACCAGCCTGGGCAACACAGTGAGACCCTGTCTCTACAAAAAATAAACATTAGCCGGGTGTGGTGGCTTTCACCTGTAGTCCCAGTTACTCGGGAGGCTGAGGCGGAAGGATCACTTGAGCCTGGGAGGCGGAGGTTGCAGTGAGCCAAGATCATGCCACTACACTCCAGCATGGGCAAGAGTGAGACCCTATCTCAAAAAAAAAATTAAATATTAAAAAAATACAAAATAAGAATCCTGTAGTGTTTGACACAAACCAGGTTTGGTCTCTGGGGCAAACTCTGTCCCCTCATCCACACCCTGCAGCCCATAGTGGTCTTCATGGTACCTATGCAGCCAGTCACCCATGGCTCCCAACATTCTCTTCACCCTTTGCCCTTCGCCAAGGCCACCTGTACTGATCTCCACACCTGCCTCAGACCTGCTTTTACTGCTTTCTCCACTACCATCCCCCAGGCAGGGTGTGAGACTGGTGCAGAGGGGACCTACCTCAGGTGGCCTGACCAGTGTAGCTGCAGAGCACCTAGGACACCTGAGGCTGCTGCATATCTACCTCCCTAGTCCGAAAGACCCTTGCCTCCCACTGAAAGAAACCAAAAATGTTTAACCTCAGAATAGGCTTCTTAGCCATATTTTGGGATGGTTGACCAAAGGGCTTGTAGGCAGCTGTGGGCCTGCAACATGGTCTTCAGTCAGGGACATCCGCCTCTGCAGAGGAAACGGTGGAATAGACAGCAAATGCACATAGCCTTTCTCTGCAGTCTCCGTGTCTGGATCTAGGAAGACAAACTGAGAGGCGGGACCCCTTTAAGGGTCTGAAGGACTTGCTTACCACAGGCTCCATAGAGCACCAGCTGTGAGGTGTCACCTGCAGAACAAGACCTTTGCTAGCCAAGTCTCTCCTCTCCCCTTCCTTTAACCTGTTTCGCTGTGCTCTGGGCCTCCCATTATTTCCGTAATTTCAAGATGGTTATAAAAAGTGTCAACCATCTGGCTGTTTCTTTTTTTATATATTTTATATGACTTGTGCACATGTGTGCACACAATAACATTTTTTTGTTGTTGTTGTTGTTTTGAGACAGAGTCTTGTTCTGTTGCCCAGGCTGGAGTGCAGTGGTGCAATCTAGGCTCACTGCAAGCTCCGCCTCCCGGGTTCACACCTGGTTAACATGGTGAAACCCCGTCTCTACTAAAAATACAAAAAAATTAGCCGGGCGTGGTGGTGGGCACCTGTAGTCCCAGCTACTCAGGAGGCTGAGGCAGGAGAATGGCATGAACCTGGCAGGCGGAGCTTGTAGTGAGCCTAGATCAACTGGATGTCAATGTCCCCTCTTCATGGGTGGCTGTCTCAGTCCTAGCACTGCTTCCACTGGAAGAGTCTGAGCTCCTCCATCCTAGCCTTGGTTCTGGGCAGCAAACAGCTCAGACCTGAGCAGCCCCTGTTCTTCTGTAGGCCCATGGGGCCCACTGCAGATAGGAACCCAGGCAGCTGATTTGGATGGCCTCAATTCCTGGCGTCAAAACACAGGGTTCTGGAGGGCCTAGTCTCACCACAGAGAAAGGGAAATGGCTATAAAAATCCAAAATATTTTTGACAGAGGACTAGAGGCCTCCTCCTCCCCTAAATACTTTGGCACTTGATACAACCTTAGGGAAAAGGAAGCCAAGAAGACTCAGGAGTTAAATTTTCTCAGCAGCTGGCCAGAAAGAGAGCTTGAAATTAGAGGAAAAATAAAGTTGTTTCTGCTCACCTGAGTTCGTAGGGTAAGACTTGTGACTGCTGCATTTATTTTTACATGTATGTTTTAATGTTGTGAAAAGGGCCGCTTTTGTTCCTCTGTAACTTTAATTATAGCTTACCCTTTATCACAGTAATACAGCTAATGTGAGGTAGCGTCTTCAGTGGATACTATGTGCTAAACCCATTCTCAGTGATGCACATACATCAGTTCCATACTTAACAATCACTTTATGTGGGAAATAACTTGCTCGGGGTGGAAAGGCTACTTACACAGTGAAGCCAAAATTTAAACCCTGACAAAAATTTTCACTTCAGAACCCATAATATTCAGCATTATGTGGAGCTGCCTTCTCCCACACCTTGGTTAAAAAAATAAAACTGAACTGCAAGATTGTGTCAGCAAACGGCAGTCGTCCTCTCTGCCCTGGCAGTGCAGAAGCCAGGAGTTGAACCCATGTTTCTCACCAGGTTAAGCTGACTTGCTAAGTTGGGATGTGACCTCAGAGACAGAGGCTACTCCAGCAATACAAGATGCTTTATTTTTCTGCTTCTACCTATGCCACCCAATCCCTTCACTGGGCCTAACTTACTGAATCAAATTAAGTATATTTCCCTCCAAGTTTCCCCAGGATTCTGGGCTCCTTTGCACACTACAGGTCTTCTCTAAACGCCCCGGGTTTATCTATCCTTTGGTGAGTTTTCAGCTCTTCTCCTTATTTCTCTGCCCTGTCCTGACCAAAAATCTTCAGTGCCTGTTTCTCTCTGACATCCAAATCCCATACACATCTAGGGGTAATTGGTGAATCTGAACTGATGAGTGACTCGTTTCGTGAATCATTTCTAGGATCTCGGTATTTCATCCTATCCCAAGGGAAGGCTCTAAAGAGCTCAAGGAAGACCTCACCATGTCTATGTGTGAGAAGAAACCTTTCACCCCTTCACTATCACACCCTATCATCCAAGCACACATTCCTCTTTCATCCCATAAACTCCAGTCAGTGTCACCTGGAGTTACAAGGATGGGGCGACTTATCTAGTAACTGAAGACTCTCAGTAATCTGAAGAAAAAAAAAAAAAATCTCTTCACTTTATAACTCAGGAGACAACACCAAGTCACTTCCGGCAGAGCTCATGGCCACAGTGCAAGTTTAAAAAGGTAAAGCCTTATTGAAAATCATTAAAAGTAATCTTAAAACAATTATTCAGGCCGGGCGTGGTGGCTCAAACCTGTAATCCCAGCACTTTGGGAAGCCGAGACGGGCGGATCGCGAGGTCAGGAGATCGAGATCATCCTGGCTAACCCGGTGAAACCCCGTCTCTACTAAAAAATACAAAAAGCTAGGCGGGCGAGGTGGCGGGCGCCTGTAGTCCCAGTTACTCGGGAGGCTGAGGCAGGAGAATGGCGTAAACTCGGGAGGCAGAGCTTCCAGTGAGCTGAGATCTGGCCACTGCATTCCAGCCTGGGCGACAGAGCAAGACTCCGTCTCCAAAAAAAAAAAAAACACAAAACAATTATTCAATATTAACAGACAATGCCCAGCGGTGCCATGTGGGAGGCAAGCCACCCAGCTGCCAAGGCAAGAGACCAGGGCACAAGCTGTTCCAGTATAATAAAGAAAATATACAGAATAAGAATAGTTATACTAGAAATATAGATATGATTATATATGAGAATATCACTAACCATTAGTTTATAGCATTACTCTTTATTCCAATATTATAATAATCTTTGTTTTACAATCATTATACCTACGAAAAACCAGGCCATACAGAGACAGGAGCTGAAGGGACACAGTGAGAAGTGACCAGAAGACGAGTGTGAGCCCTGTGTCATGCCCAGACAGGGCCACTAGAGGGCTCCCTGGTCTAGTGGTAACGCCAGTGCCTGGGAAGGCACCCGTTCGTTACTCAGCAGACCTTGGTCTAGTGGTAGCAGACCGGGAAAGGGAGTCTCCCTTTCCCAGGGGGAGTTAGAGAAGACTGTTCCACCACCTCTTGTGGAAGGTCTGACAGTCAGGCCCGCCCACAGTCATCTGGAGGCCTAACCGTTTCCCTGGGATGCTGTGCTTCAGCAGTGACGCACCTGTTTCACTTTCATGTTCCGCTCTGTATACCTGGCTCCACCTTCTAGATACCAGTAACAGAATTAGTGAAAGTATTAAAGTCTTTGATCTTTCTGAGAAGAGCATAGAAGAAATAATGACGTAAGCTGTCCTCTCTCTCTCTGCCTCGGCTACCTAAAAGGGAAAGGCCCCCGTCCGGTGAACACGTGACTCACAGGACCTTATCAATCATTGGAGATGACTCACACTCCTTACCCTGCCCCTTTTGCCTTGTATACAATAAATAGCAGCGCGGTCAGGCATTCAGGGCCACTAGTGGTCTCCACATCTAAGTGGTAGTGGTCCCCTGGGCCCAGCTGTCTTTTCTTCTATCTCTGTCTTGTGTCTTCATTTCTACAATCTCTTGTCTCCACACACGAGGAGAAAAACCCACAGACCCAGTGGGGCTAGACCCTACAGTGCCAGACCCTGAAAAGCACTGCTCTGCATCACTTGTCAGGCTGGGCAAAGGCCTCCGTGCCTGCTACCTGAGCTGGCCTCAGCTTGGTCCAGCCTGGCCTGGGCCTGGCCAGTGGGAGGTGCTGCTGAGAAGCCGGAGCCCTGGGCTGTCCCAGCTGGCCGGCAGGGGGCTTGCTGTCACGAACCCTTCACAGGGGGCTTGCTGTCACGAACCCTTCACAGCTGAGCATGTCAAGGTGAAGGCATGCACAAAAAATATCCACAGATGTTGTGCAGCAGAAATAAAGAAAAATTCTAATCTTTTAAGACACAAATATAGTATCGCTACTTGGCCTTTTGGCCAAGATCAAGTGTAGATAAAAACATTGTAAGTCATTATTCCCCTGGAATATGATCAGTATCCTGAAGGAAGAGGCAAACCCCCAGCCCATCACCACACCGCAGCTTGTGCACTTCAGGTTTTGTGCTCCCAAACAATGCCTATTCTCATGAGGGTACTGTTGTCTGCACTGGGAAATCATCCTCTGACCTGTTCACAAGTCTTTCAGGTGAAGATTTTCAGGGGGTTTGGATCTATTTAAAAAGCAATTAACAGCAAAGAGGAACCTAATCCACTTGCATTTGCCTGTTTTTGAGAGGTACTCCTGGCAGTTATGAAGGTCATTAAAATTAATATCAGAATAAACAACTTTTTTTTTTTGAAACGGAGTCTTGCTCGGTCGCCAGGCTGGAGTGCAGTGGCGCAATCTCGGTTCACTGCAACCTCCGTCTCCTGGGTTCAAGTGATTCTTCTGTCTCAGCCTCCCGAGTAGCTGGGACTACAGGCGCACACCACCACGACCAGCTAATTTTGTTGTATTTTTAGTAGAGACAGGGTTTCACCATGTTGGTCAGGATGGTCTCAATCTTTTGACCTCGTGATCTGCCCGCCTTGGCCTCCCAAAGTGCTAGGATTACAGGCATGAGCCACTGCACCCAGCCCTAAACTGAACTTTCAACTGAACTTCAGAAAATGTTGAATCATGATTTAAAAAAATGTTTCTCACTTTGCTCTCACTAAACCCTTTTTTAAGAGCAAAAAGGTATTTTGCACTGTTAACCAATGAAATATTTTAAAACACTTATTTCATCAACTCATCTGTTACATTTTAAATGTGTATAATATAGAATATGTTTATATAACCTAAAAATTTTTAAAAACTGATATAAATGTCCAAACATTGGGAGTCTTATGACTCTAAGGCCCTGTTCCAGTTGCTATGGCTACATAACAAACCCCTCCAGACTGAGTGGTGTAAACCACCATCTTATTATGCCCATGGACTCATGGTCAGGAATTTGGAAAGTGCACAGAAAAGATGGGCTGTCTCCGCTCCCTGATGCCTGGACCTCATCTGGGAAAACTGAAAAACAGGGGAGGTTGGATCATCTGACTCCCGTCTTTACTGAGTCTGGCAGCCAACATGGATGTTGGCTGGGACCTCGGTGAGGGCTGCTGGCAGGAACACCTACACACGGCCTTTTCCTTCGGCTGCTGGGCTTGCTCACAGAATGGTGACTGGGTTCCAAGCGTGAACCCAAGTACAAGAGACAGGAAATGGAAACTGCCAGTTTCCTTAAAATCTGGGCCCACTAACTAGCACGGCATCATTTCTATCATCTTCTACTAGTCAAGCATCACAGAGCCCATATTCAAGGAGACAACCTAGACCCAGCCACTCAATAAACAGCGTCAAAAGCTTTAGGGAGTATGGTGTCAAGCTCCCAGATTCAAAGGCTGTGACTCAACCCAGTGCACCGGGCTGCCTGGCTGTACACAGGTGTCCATATTGACGCAAAGCCCCCAAGCTGCTCTTATCTTCTTGTGAAGCACCCTTAGCTTGGCTGATATTTAAATAACTCAGGAATCTTTCCCCTCCTAGATTCTTAGAGACTCCACATCTTCTCCTCAGTTCTCCCACTCTGTTCCCTCATCCCATAAAACAGGCTCCTCTCTCTGGAGCTATTCTACCTGAATACAGGCTAAAGATCTCTCAATGAGTTAGCCTTCCCCCCAACCCAGCTCTGACTCCTTCGGACTCCTTTCCAAAAGGAGACCCACAACCCAATTTCTTCTAGCTTTTATCTGGGAGGGCAGTTGGGGGCAGGGAAAGAGAATAAAAGGGGTGAGGTAGTCTTGGCTAAGTGACCTGATCGCAGGAAATCATGGCTCTTTCTGCACAGATCACTAGCTGGATGGCTGTATCTGGCCTAGGAGACCATAGTGAGAACCTGTCACTAAAGCAGGTGCCCATGATGGGAAGAACTGGAAATTATATCTAAAGAGAGAGGCTGAAGCGTTCCTTAAACCACAGAAGAAAACAGTGAAAATACAAAATGACAACAGCTGTCTTCAAATACTGCTTGTCAGAGGGACAAGAAAGAATAGAGGTGCTGTGCTGCTCCACAAGGCAAAACAAGAGCAAACGTGTGAGTTTCAAGAGGCCAGCCCTGAGGCTGCACTGCGGCAGTCTAGGTGAGAGATGATGGTGACAATGTGTGGAGGACATAGGCCAGAGAACATTTTTCACCAAGTCTTGACAGAACTTGGTGAAGAACTAGCTGGAGAAGGCAAGAGTGAAGGTGACATCTGTCACTTGGATTTTAGGGTTGGACATTTACAGTAACTCCTTAGTTTCATTTTAACTCTTAGATACTGTAATTTGATCAAATTCCAAATTATGACAGGTACCTTTGGGATGACAGGATAAAATTTCCTTTGGAAAGAACCCCTGGGTGAAGGCTGCCAGGACACATGGCCTGGCCTGGCCCGCGTGGGTGAGACAAGCAGATTTACAAGTTCCTGCTCTCCCACCTGTCAGCACAACTTTCACTGCTGCAGAGGCTGTGGCCACTAGATAAACTACTCACAGGCAGTTAATCTCTCCCTATCTCCACTGGCTCACCCCGCCTCTCAGTTACTAAGCAATACTTCCTGGAGAGACTGTAGACAAAGCACCTGCGGGGTGTGGGGACACCTATACACTGGGCCATGGGACAAGGCAGACGAAGAACCTGACCTCCATCAGTTTAACGATCTTATTAAGCCACACCTTGGGAACGTGTGGATTCAAACATGTTTATTGAGCGAATCATTAGGACAAAAAATAGGCTGAGAAAGATGTTCCAAAAATCCAGGAAACTATGGGCTCTTTCCATTAGACATAGAGAGGCACTGCCCCTCTCCACTCCAAACAGAACAGGAAAAAGGCAGGGGGACTGGGTCACAGTGCATTAGGGAGGACACGGTCTCTCAGCTTCTCTACCCCAACATCACCAGAGGGAAAGGTTAGGTTAGAAAAACAATGCCCAACTCCTTCCCCTCAGAGCCCAGGGCTGAAGCCTGGGGGAATGCTTCATTTTGCTCCTTTTCTCTTTGCCTTTTCCAAATGGTCACATCCTTGAGGTAGGGAGTGAAGCTGGGGAGGGGCCCAGTCATGTCAGAAATCCTATAATGAGAAAGATGAAAGGAATACACAGGACACAGCAACAGGCCAATGGGCAGACCGTCCTCCCCCGGGTTACTGTAAAAGCCCCAGAGACAGCTCAGAGGGCCACCCCCAGGCTGTAGCCTTTCTGTCAATTTGATGAGTACATGGGTTGCCTGCCAGCATTTCCCAAGGACACATAACTCCTCCTGCTCTGGGGACACTCACCTCAACATCCAGCTCTGTAGAATCTAAGAGGTCCAGCCCACGCTCACTGGGGGAAGAGTAGCTACTTGCTTGCTAGAGAGAATGAGGTTAAAAGTCAAAAAGGCCTTTCCACACTCCTATCACTTCGCAAACAAAAAAACCAGTTCCTTTCCCAGCCTCATAAGAACAAATATGGGCAGAGCAGGCCCTTATGCCACCTCCTGGTACGGATGTTAGTGTGGACACGAGGATTGGTCCTGACTGCAGAGCGCTTCTTGGCCTGCTGACTGAGCCCCTTCAATGCCTTTGGTTTGGAAATCAGAAAATGGATTTTTCCTGATATGTTAGGAAATAATACTTTAACAGAGGCCTTGCTCTCTAGTCTCTGGTTTGAAGCTATCACTGTTTGGTTTCTCCTTCTGAGCACAAGACTCCCCTGTTCTGTTCTATTCTGTTCTTTTTCCCTCCCTGCAGAGAAGAGAACAGAACAGAAGAATAACAGAAGATACAGAGCCTGTAATGGACTGAATATCTGTGTCCCCCCAAACACACATGTTGAAATCCTTCCCCCAGCGTGATGCTGTTTGGAAGTGGGGCCTTTGGGAGATGATAGGGTCATAGGGGTGCAGCCCTCATGGATGGATGAATGCCCTTCTAAGCCTAGGTCAGAGAGCTAGCTTGCTGTTTCTCCTCCAGGTGAGGATACAACTAGAAGCCAGCAGTCTGCAGGCTGGAAGAAGGCCCTCACCAGAACCCAACCCTTGGACTTCAGCCTCCAGAACCATAAGAAATAAATTTCTGCTGTTTGTAAGATACCAGTCTATGGAATTCCGTTACAGTAGCCTGACCTCAGACATAGCCCTTTTCCATGTATAAAGTGGTTTTACCTTATATTTTATGTAAAAGGTCCATTTTATTTATTTTTGAATTGTTGATTTTTTTTTTTTTTTTTTTTTTAAGAAACAGGAGTTTACTATGTTACCCAGGCTGGACTCCAACTCCTGGACTATTGATCCTCCTGTCTCCACCTCCTGAGCTGCTGGAACTACAGGCTAACAGTTCTGTTTTAAAGATAAGAAAATGGGCTGCACGCAGTGGCTCACACCTGTAATCCAGCACTAAGGGAGACTGAGGCAGGTGGATCTGCTCGAGGTCAGGTGTTCGAGAATAGCCTGGCCAATATGGCGAAACCCCATCTCTACTAAAAATACAAAAAAAATTAGCCAGGCGTGATGGCACATGCCTTTAATCCCAGCTACTTGGGAGTCTGAGGCAGAACCGCTTGAGCCCAGGAGGCAGAGGATGCAGTGAACCGAGATTGTGCCACTGCACTCCAGCCTAGGCGACAGAGAGAGACTCTACCTCAAAAAATAAAAATAATTCAAAAATAAAGATGAGAAAATGGAGGCTGAGAAGGCTTAAAGCGCTAACTTGACATGGAGTTGAGGACTAGCACTCAGGTCACCTCACTCTAAATGCCAGGCTTTTCCCACTACACCAGCAGCATTTCCTCCTGGGGAAACAGGCTAGGTTAGAAGGGGAGTGAGAGAAGGGACAGGGAGGGGAAGCCCTGTAGTAGGGAGAGGGAGGACAGGGGGCAATGTGTTGGGAGGAGAGACACTGAAGGGGGCTGCCACCTGGACTGAATGACCTCCCACCTCCAGCATTAGGACTTCCAATTCCTAGGAGGTTCGGAGGCAACAACATTTACTTAGGGATTGGGAGCAAGAGTGCTATTCCAACCTTCTTTGGTATTTGTAATTTATTTTCCTTATTCTTTACTAAAAGTAGAGTCCAAGCAAGTCTAAACCAACGTATAACCTGTCCTCCTTTACTCTAGATTCATTCAGCTTTCAGAGACTAGGGATCACCGAGTGGGGAGAGGGGAAACACCCTGGCTTCTCTTTGGCACATCAGCCCCTAGTTCTTGAGAGAGAAGTGCAGGGTGGTCCACTCACCATGTCTGTATCCTGCTGTTCTTCACTTGACTCATCCTGAATTTCTAACTCTTCTTCCTCGTCCTCTTCCATAAGGCTGAGTCTGATGTAGGGGCAAAGAGTCAGGCTTTTCAAACTGTTCTTTGAGGACCCCTGAGAGTTTCTCAGACACCCGGGGTGGGGGAAGTGGGGAGTAGTAAGTACAACATAGTAGGTTTCCAGATTGTGCTGACAGGAAGTGCTCTGTGGCTAAAAACAAGTCCAAAAAGCACCCACAGAGAGGCAATGGGTGAGAAAGGAATCTCCTTACAGTGGGCAACAGATCTGAAGTGAAGACAGGAGATGATGAGAAAAGCTCACCGCATCAGCTGGTTGCCCAGACCAGGACCTGAAGGGTTGTTGCCTGGAGTCTGGAAATACTGTGGACCCAAGAACCTTGACCTCTGGGTGCCTGCGAGGGGCTGACTGCTGGGAATGAAGCAGGATCAATGATGGGATAAAAATCAAGAGTAAGAAGAGGAGGATGTAAGGCAGCTGGTGTTAATGGGGAGAAAAGCTCAGTGTTGGGAGAGATGCATTTTAAAGCTAAAAAATGGAGAAGGATTAGAGAAGAACCCACCAATGAGGGACTGCTACAGCAGGGAACTACAAAACAGAAACAGCAAGATGGAGGTAGCCAGACACCAAACTGGGAACTCAGACACCCAGATTCCCTCCATGGCCTCACCCCTGGGCAAAATCCAACTCTGAGCCATCTTCTTCCTCCATCTCTTCCAACCCCCACAGGGGCTGCCTGCTCTTCACGGCTGTGGAGGTGAGGGTAGGCGTGGGCGGGATGCTGTTCAGCTTCAGACTTTCTTCCTGGGACGAGGAGACGTCCTCTCTGTTATGCTTGGCAGGCCCTGCCAAGCAGATGCACACATTAACCACAGCCCAGGGCCTGCAACAGGTGTGCTCTCTTTCCAAGACCTGCCCGGGATTTAGTAAGGGAAAGTCAATCAAGAAGAGAATGGAAAACCTGTACAGCCTCATTCTGTTGCCCTCAAATGGGCACAGCCCAATGTACTAAATACATAGCCTTATGTACCAAAAAGTAAGGCTTAGAGAATTGTAGTTAGGCCTTGTCCAAGGAAAACTTGCTACATAGCTTAGGAAACTAAATGGAAAGATACATAAATATACATTTCACAGATAAACTGTAACAGGTGAACAGGTGAACACAAATATGAGGGAGTGTTGGAGTCTCTAAGATTGAGAGGTCTGAATTAGCCAATGAAGACATTTGAGATCCTATCCAAGATTTCTGTGGTCAGAAAAAGCTTAAAATGACAACAGAGTTTTGGTACCAGAGGCCAGAGTGGATGCATGAGGGCCAGGAAAGAACTGGAAAATAGGAGACAGGATTTTCCAAAAGCTAGAAAAAAATGAAGTGATTACAATGCCAGTATAATTGATATGATATGAAGGGGGACTTAGCTCCTACAGAGATTGGAGAAGGTAGAGGAGGAGAAAGAATCCAAAGATTCTCACTGCCTGAGAAAACCCAGGCAATACTATTTTAAAGCATCAATCAAATTGATATTAAGTCTGTTAACTGTAAACAGTCACACTCCCGTTACCCTCCTTCTCCATGGCCATGTTCATCCACTGAAAACAATAATCCCAAAGTGAGCTGCTATGGGTTTAAGCAGAGGGCTACAGAAAACAGGGAAGAGCCATACCCCGGGCTTGTATGCCCAGAGGGGAAACCTTGGGGCCCCAGGTGTGTCCTCCTGATCTCCCCGAGCTGTTAGTGGTGTGATGCCCGAGGGCTGGGCCCTTGAGTCTCTCCTCTTCTCCATCTTCACTGGCTTCTCCATCTTCACTAGATTACCCAGACACTGAGGTTCACATCCTTAAACATCACCTACACTCTGCCACATCCCAAAGGGATCTCAAGCCTTCAGCTGTCCCCTGAACTCCATCTTAACAGCCCCTACGGTTTGTTCAACATCTCCGCCTGTAATCCTGTGGCCAACACCAATGCCCCAACCTTCCCCCACAGCTATCTTCACACTCTGCCTTCCCCATCTCAGATACTGTCAACTCCATCCTTCTGTCAGGCCAAAACTTGGAGCTAGTCTCAATTCCTCTTTTTGTTTTATATCCCACATCCAGTTTGTCAGAAAAGCCTACTAGAGATACCTTGAAAATGCACCCAGAATCTGGCCGTTTTTCGGCACCTCCACCATTGCCCCTGGCTTAAGAAGCTCTCTTATCTTGAATCTTGGGCTGGATTCCTACAACAGCCACAGCCTCCCTGCTGGTCTCCCCGCTTCAAGCCTTCCCCCATCTCCTGTCGTTTTCAACACAGCAGCCAGTAGGATCCTTTAAAAACAGAGGTTGATCCTGTCGTTCCTCTGCTCAAAATCCTCCAACGGTTTCCTACTGCACACAGAGTAAAAGTCAGTCTCTGCCTTAGATGCTCTGGGATCCTGCACCCTATTTGGTCTCATATCCTACCATCTGCATTCTGGCCATTAATGGTCTTCTCTGCTGTTCCTTGAACATTCCAGGAACATTCCCCCCATCCCCTCATGGCCTCAGGACTGGATGCTTCCTTTGCTATGCTATTCTGATGCACACTAAGCAGCCTCCCTCACATGTGAAAAAAATTCGCTGGGAGGCCAATAGGCTGAAATGTCTCCTGCACTTTGGGTTCCTAAGTCAGCAAACTGAAACTCAACTCAGAGTGAAAGTGTTGTGTGTAACCTAGGAGAAGGAAACTTAAGCTTAACCAGTCAGAAACTACTGACTAACCTCTAACAAGAGATTTATGGTCAGTTAACCTCTAAATATGAACTTTCCACTTTAACCAATTAAATATTTTCTTTGTCTTGCTCCCACAGACACCTTATAAGTGTCCCCACTGGTTTCCTCAGTGGTGGCACCCTGAACTGCTTGCGGTCTGTCACTGCCTGATTGATAAACTGCTGAATGCTCAAATAAACCTGTTAAAATTTTAATGTGCCTAAGTGTATCTTTTAACTTATTTTATGCTTTTGCCCAACATTTGTGTTCTTGAGTCTTCCCTTGATCAGTCTTTGTAAGACTGCAATCCCCAACCCACCAGGATTCCTTATACTCCTCCCTGTTTTTTGCCATAGCATTTACTACTATCTGACACCCTCTAAAGAAAGAGATTTTTGGCTTTTTTGTTCACTGCTGTATTCCCAGCACATGGAGCTCAGTATCTATTGAATGAATGAAAACAATCTCTTCAGTTTTATCTTGTCTTCACAAACTCTACGCTTTAGGCAGAGCGATCTATGTACCTTCATGCTTCGCCCAGCACACAGCGTTCTATGCTTTGCTTGTGCTATTCTGCCAGCCCATGATGCTCTTCCTTCCTCTGTTCAGCTTACACAAATATTACTTATTTTTTAAGCGCCAGCATTTCCATCTTCTTGGTAAAGCCTTCATCATTCTCTGAATTCTACAGCATTCATTTGTACAAGCCTTCAGGCAGTTATTTATTGGCAATTGCTCATAATTCGGGTTTTCCATAATTAAAATTTTCCCTTTTCCTATTAGATGATAAGCTGCTGGAGGATTCTTCATGGCCCCTAAAACACTGAACATAGTATCTTGCATATAATAGGTTCTTAACAAATACATATTAGTTAATTGATTAAAGCAGAGTTTCCTGGTGGTATAAGATATAATTTTAGGTGGTACACAGAAGACAGCAAAAAGAAATCACACCCCATCTCACACCATACACAAAAATTAACTCAAACTGGATCACACATCTAAATTAAGAGCGGCCGGGCGCAGTGGCTCAAGCCTGTAATCCCAGCACTTTGGGAGGCCAAGACGGGCGGATCACGAGGTCAGGAGATCGAGACCATCCTGGCTAACATGGTGAAACCCTGTCTCTACTAAAAATACAAAAAACTAGCTGGGCGACGTGGCGGGCACCTGTAGTCCCAGCTACTCGGGAGGCTGAGGTAGGAGAATGGCGTGAACCCGGGAGGCGGAGTTTGCAGTGAGCTGAGATCCGGCCACTGCACTCCAGCCTGGGTGGCAGAGCGAAACTCCGTCTCAAAAAAAAAAAAAAAAAAAAAACTAAATTAAGAGCTAAAACTGTAACTCTTAGAAGAAAACACAGGAGTAAATCTTTGTGACCCTGAATTAGCCAACAATTTCTCAAGATAGGGCATCAAAAGCAAAAGCAACAAAAGGAAAAAGTAAGTTAGATTTCACCAAATTCAAGAATATTTGTGTTTCAAAGGATACCACCAATAACATGAAAAGATAACCCAAAATATGGGAGAAAATGTTTGCATATCATAAGAAATCTCGTGTCTAGAATATATAAAGAATACTTAAAACTCAACAATAAAAAGACAACCCTATTTTAAAATAGTAAAGGATCAGAACAGACATTTCTCCAAAGAAGATAAACAAATTGTCAATAAGCACATGAAAAGATGCTCAATACCACTGGTCATTAGGGAAATGCAAATTTAAACCACAATGAGATACCACACCTTACAGTTACTAGGAGATGGATAAAATAAAAAATAATAAGTACCAGTGACAACATGAAGAAACCAGGGCCCCCATACATTACTGGTAGGATTGTAAAATGGTGTAGGTAGTTTGGAAAACAGTGTGGTAGCTCCTCAGAAACTTAAATATAGAATTGCCATATGACCCAGCAATTCCACTCCCAGGTATATATCAAGAAAACTGAAAAGATGCATCTACCCAAAAGTTTGCACATGCATGTTTAGCAGCATTATGCATAAAACAGCCCAAATGTCAATCAACTGACAAGTGGGTAAGTAGAATGTGGCATATCCACACAATGGCATATTGTTTTGGCCATAAAAAGGTATGAGATACTTATATATGTCAAAGTATGGATGAACCTTGAAAACACTGTGCTAAGTGAAAGAAGCTGGACATAAAAGGCCACATATTATATGATTCAATTTATATGAAAGGTCTGGAATAGGCAAATCAAGAGATAGGAATTATATTAGTGATACTAACCTAAGGCTGGGAAGATGGGCAGAGACTGTGAATGGGTATGTGGTTTCTTTTGGAATGATGAAAATGTTCTAAAATTAGATAGTGGTGATGGTTGTACAATTCAGTGAATATGCTAAGCGTACACTTTAAAAGTGTGATTTTTGGCTGGGTGCGGTGACTCACCAGCACTTTGGGAGCACTTTGGGAGGCTGAGGTGGGCAGATCACAAGGTCAGGAGTTTGAGGCCAGCCTGGCCAACATGGTGAAACCCTGTCTCTACTAGAAATACAAAAATTGGCCGGGCGTGGTGGTGGGAGCCTGTAGTCCCAGCTACTCAGGAGGCTGAGGCAGGATAATCGCTTGAACCTGGGAGGCGGAGGTTGCAGTGAGTCGAGATCACGCCTCTGCACTCCAGCCTGGGTGACAGAACAAGACTCCATCTCAAAAAAAAAAAAAGGTCGGGGGGATGATTTTTATGATATGTAAGTTGTATCTCAATAAAGCTGTCACATAAAGTCCCATTTAAAAATGTACACTAGAAAACACATACTTGCATATGAAATGATTGCTACAATGTTACTTAATATGCAGCTGTTTTTTAAAAAGCAAAGAAAAAACCTTAGGCAGCTGGGCACAGCGGCTCACGCCTGTAATCCCAGTACTTTGGGAGACTGAGGCAGGTGGATCACGAGATCAGGAGATCAAGACCATCCTGGCTAACATGGTGAAAACCCATCTCTACTAAAAATACAAAAAAAAAAATTAGCCGGGCGTGGTGGCAGGCACCTGTAGTCCCAGCTACTCAGGAGGCTAAGGCAGGAGAATGGTATGAACCTGGGAGGTAGAGCTTGCAGTGACCCGAGATCAGGCCGCCACTGCACTCCAGCCTGGGCGACAGAGCAAGACTCCATTTCAAAACAAAACAAAACAAAACAAAAAAACCTTAGGCAACTTATAAGACAACAGGTGATCTGAAGGGAAAAAATAATGAAGGTTGTGTAAAAGTGTCTAAAGTTTGGAAAATGATGGGATACAAGACATTGAGGAGGGGTACTCTGAAGGTATAGATTTCTTAGTTCAATATTTGGTTTTATCATTGGTTTTCTATTTCATTTTATTATTATTATTTTTTTTTGAGATAGAGTCTCGCTCTGTCGCCCAGGCTGGGGTGCAGCGGCACAATCTCAGCTCACTGCAACCTCCACCTCCCAGGTTCAAGCAATTCTCCTGCCCCAGCCTCTCCAGTAGCTGGGATTACAGGTGCATGCCACCACGCCTGGCTAATTTTTGTATTTTTAGTAGAGACAGGGTTTCACCATCGTGGCCAGGCTGGTCTCGAACGCCTGACCTCGTGATCCGCCCGCCTCGGCCTCCCAAAGTGCTGGGATTACAGGCATGAGCCACCGCGCCTGGCCCTCTATTTGATTTTTGATGCAGGTTTTCAGTTGACTAAACCTTGAAAGAAATTAATACCCTGAATGACAGTAGATGCTCAATGAAATATTTGACAAAATAAGTTTGAAGGCAGCCAAAGACCACCTGCACTTATCCACGCTGGGCACCCCCATACCCACACAGCACCCTACCTTCAACACGCCTCCTTTTGGAGCTGGGGAGGACCTGAGGGCTGGTCTCTGCTGTGTTCTCCACAGGGCTGAGGGAGTGGCAGTAGGTGGTGACTGGGCCCCAGGGACGGCCAGGTGCCTGGGAGACTTGCTGTAGGCACTTTTCTAGGTAGGACAGTCTAAGAAAGAGGTGGAACCAAAAGGCTGAAGGGGCTACCGGGCCCTCAGCAGGCCCTTCCCTAATCCACATCTCTATCCACCCACCAACTTACAAAAGCTGTTTGTCCTGATGGAAGAGTCGGGGGGAAAACTCTGAAAGGAGCTCCAGGAATGCCAGATTTGGAGGCTGATCGGAGGAGCCAGCTGGAGGAAGCTCAGACAAGGAGAACTTGATGCCTTCCCTTGGTTGGGCAGAATTCTTTTAGGAAGAAAGTCTCTTCCCACTTCCCTCCCAGGGCTGAGATATCCTGTGCCAGTGCACCCTCCCTCTGTCCCCAGCCTGTCTCCAAAGGCATACCCACCACTAACCTGACTGCTATTCCTTGACACACATACCCTCCCTCCAAGACCTTGTTCCCAGCCCTCCGTGAACACGGCCTCCAACTAATACTTCCTACTTGTGTAGCATGACCACAAGGTCACGGTTCTGCAGCTGCTGGGGTCCAAAACTCAAGGCAAACCTCCGGGCCAGGTCCCTCATCTCAATGAAGGCAGGAAGCTCATTCAGGCCCTGGGGCCCATGGTCCTGCAGCAGTTCTGTGTACAGCTGTGTCCAGGAGACATGGTGCATGTGGGAAAGGGAAAAACATGGCAGAAACAGAGAAGTCCAGCATTCTCTTCTCTACTCAGAAATTCCAAAGGCCTTGGGACACCATCTACTACTTTTACTCTTTCTTTCCTTCTAAGGAACTCCCCTGATACTAACCCCTGCAGCAGACAACGCCCATCACCTCTACTCTGTAACATTAAATAAAAATGTCTATAGTAACTGAAGGAGGCTGAAAGAGAACAGACTGAAAAATAATTAGGGATTCCCTATCACTTCCTTGTTGGCGTTCCAACATTCTGATAAGTTACTTTTGATGGGGTTGCCCAGTCAGTTAAAAAAAAATAATACTTTCCAAGTATTCGAATGAAGGAACCTATCATGTAAAGTTAAGAGTCAAAACAAGAAGTTATTGCTCTGAAGGATCTTATATTCTGAGTGGCTGAGGGTAGACAGAGACTTGGGGACAACAGGGAGGGCATGCCCTCAAGGCAGAAGGACGCACCTGCTTGAGGCTCAGCAGCAGGATTCGGGAACAATGACTTCGGTCAATCTGCCTTGCTCTAGTTAATGTTTCCTTGATAATGTCACCATAGTCATTGTAGAACTGAGGGGAAAGAGTGGGGAAGGTAATGTCTGACCGGTGGAAAAGACCATTTTGTTTCTTCCTTCACATCACTAATCGTGTCTCCCTCCCAAACTGCCTTAGGTAGGAAACACGAACTGAAGCATAAAATAATTCAGACTAGACCTCATCTCTAATCAACAGGTGCAAAGCCCAAAATAAATCAGAGTTTTGGTAAACAAATAATGAAACAGGCTGGGTGCGGTGGCTCATGCCTATAATTCTAGCACTTTGGGAGGCCGTGGTGGGCGGATCACAAGGTCAGGAGATCGAGACCACCCTGGCCAACATGGTGAAACCTTGTCTTTACTAAAACTATAAAAATTAGCTGGGCATGACAGCACGTGCCTGTAATCCCAGCTACTTGGGAGGCTGGGGCAGGAGAATTGCTTGAACCCCGGGAGGTAGAGGTTACAGTGAGCCCAGATAGTGCCATTGCACTCTAGCCTGGCGACAGAGCTAGATTCCGTCTCAAAAATAAATAAATAAATAAATAAATAAAAAAGAAACAAACACTGCCCCAAGCCCAATTCTTGGAGAAGAGAAGTAAGCCTGAGACTGCCCTCTCACACAGCACTGACACCTTCACTATTTGTCTCTCCCCAACTACAACGGAAGCTCCACCAAATAGTAACTTGTGTGTTTTGTTCACTGTTGTGGCCTTAGTTCCTGGAATGGTGCTTGGTACACAGCAGGTGCTCAATAAGCATAAATCAATACTGGTGGGTTGAGGAAACTGGGGCACCTATCTAGGTATCCTGTGAGGATTGATCCCTCTTTTATTCTTTTTTCCTTCTTATGTTACCCCATTCCATAGACAGGGGTCAGAGAAAAATAAATATTTCTTGACAGGAAGAATAAGCTATTTCCCCTCCAGTGAATTTCTTCACAGCTTTTTCTCCATAATTATTTACTATTAAGTCTCTTTTCTTTGTCCTCTTATTCTGAACTCCCAGTGCCTTTCCCTCCTACTTCTCCTTTAAGCTTGATACCATTGGATATCCCCCACCTGTAGTGCTATCGTGTTTGAAGTCATAGCTGTGCTCAACTTGCACTTTTCTCTTTTATTTCTGTAGGGCCTTGCTGTACCTTGTTGTAGTGTTTGAAAACATCTGAGGCTGCGTCCATCTCCAGCACCCCATAAAGCAACAACTTGCAGAACCCGGCCAGGAGGCGGCGCCGCTGGTGTAGCCGCTCTATCTGTAAATGATCCTCCTGGGAATCACCTGGCTCACAAGGAAGGCAGAAGGGAATCACAGACTTAGGCTTCCTGCCCTATATTCCTGAGCCACACCCAAGCCCCAGCCCTTACTGAGCCCCAGGTATAGAGTCACTGCACCACTGCCCAGGTCTCCCAGCTGGATGAAGACGTGGTCCATGAGGAAGCTGGCTAGCTCAGACTGGAGAGTAGCTTCAGGAAAAAAGACAAGTGGCCTAAGGAAATCACGGCCCCCGACAATCATCTGAGGGCTAAAGATGAGAAGTAGATCACTTAATAAGACAAAAGCCTGTAGGGGGAAAAGAAAGGATGTTTAAAAGGACAGAATGTTTCCCAAGGTAGAAATGACACTTGTCAATTTCTCCTTGGAATGGGGGATGCAGGCAGGGATACTCGCCTTGTTGCTCCCACTTGAGTCAGTGCTCACCTGCTCCTGGATCTCAGTATCCACATCTGAGAGACAACTCTGGCAGAGTTCACAGAAGGCCACCATTCTGTCCCTCAAACTCGACAGCTGCTTCTGTGGGCACAGTGGCTTGAAAGGGAAGAATGAAGACACAGACTCTTCTGTTCCCACTCCCCCATCTAAGACCCACACTCACCTGGGAAGCATCTGATTTAGAAATGTGGGTTAGTGTCCAGAGAATGGAAAAATAGACAAGAGTCAAGGCTGGCTGGATAACCTGTAACAACAAAGTGTTTGAAAAATGAGGTTTGGGTCAGGAGAGGGAGAGACAGATAGGCAGACACACACCAATGAAGAGGAGAGAAAATGAGTAAGGGGAGAGCCAATTCCTTTTCCAGTGGAAAATGAATGATATTATGGACACTCTTCAGAGGCTTCTATACGAAGTAGAAATGTCACCGCTCCCTAATTTACTCTACGTCTCCTAGAATCCATCAATATTATCCTTGGCTTCCAGGAAATCCAAGAAGACACTGGAAGTAGAGTCTACCTTCTAAGAGAGGAATTAAGAGGTGACCCCCCGACCTGATCTTCCTCGCTTTGTCCACTCTACACCTTGAGACTTGATGCACCTGGTGGCCACCTAGAACATAGATCCTTAAAATCTAGCCCCCCAGCCCCCAACCCATCTCTAGCCTGTCCACTCACCTGGTGAGGAACTTCTCCTGTGTCCACAGCCTTCTGCAGGAGTTGACAACATGGCTCATAGAGTTCCCAGCGAGTCAGGTCATGAGCGCTTTGTGGAAGAAATGGGAACGTTATACTGGAAAAGAACAGAGGGAACCAACTCCACAGACACCAGTAAAAACGGGATGGGAAAGAGGAGGAAAGCCACTCACTTGTAGAAAGCAGAGAGGCGTTTCAGAGTGGCTGCCAGATTATATACCTCATCCTCATCTAGGAAGGACGACTGAGGAAGAAAGAAGATCCACAATAGCATTTCCCCCAGAACTCATCAGTCCACGTCCCGTCTTGCAGCCCCTCCCACCCTTGTTTGGGTGTCCCATTGTCCAGTCCCAGCTTCTACCTGCAGCAGCTCTTCAAGCTCCTGCTGGAAGCGGTCAGTCAGCAGATCCACTAGTTGGCTGCGGGCAAAGTCGGCCCGGCTGAAGAAAGTGAATTCCGGATTACAGAGCAGGTAGAGGGCATGGGCCCCGGCCTCGAGCACCGCTGGCTCTGCATGCTTCACCACCACCTCCTGGAGTTGCTGCAGAAACAGCTCCAGGTGCTGAGAAGAAAAGGCAGAAGATGGTGTGCTGTGGGGGTGGGAGGAGGGCACTCTTCTGGAGGGAAGTGGAACAGGGTTAAAAGCATTAAACTTCAAGGATAAGATGCCTAAGACAAGGCTTGCTGATTTTTCTGGAACCCAGGTTCTTGGAAAAAAAAAAAGATACTGGCAATAGAACCCTTTGGCCCCAGCAGGCAAGAAGCAAGGTGTAGGAAATCTATCTCCTTACCTTCTCCAAGCGCCCAGTGCAGTAGATGTGGAGGTCAAATGAGCTGAGAAGCCGGAGCAGGGGAGTGACCTTCTCTGCATCAGCTGAGAACTGTGATGATTGACAGGGAGGTCTCCTTAGGAGCTGACACATTGCTAATTCCTACTCCCACCCCCATAGAGGCCATTTCCTTTCACTTCTCATGGTGTGATGCTGAGTGGTACCTTGGCCAGGAGCTGGGGCAGCAGGGGGATGAGGTGCTCAGTCAACTTCACCCTGTCATCAGCTTGGGTCTTGCGCTCCTTAGAGGTTAAGCCCTAGAATGAGAGTCACTTGGGGGTGGGGGAGGTGTAAAGAAACACTGGTGCAGGGGGTGTGTGCAGTCCTCCTCCCCGTGACCTTATCTGCCTGGAAGGAAAAGAGAACTCGGCAGCTCCCACGATATTTCTTTTCTCTGGAAATGAAATTCCCTTTTTTTTCTTTTTTTTTGAGACAGTCTCGCTCTGTCGCCCAGGTTGGAGTGCAGTGGTACGATCTAAGCTCACTGCAAGCTCCGCCTCACAGGTTCACGCCATTCTCCTGCCTCAGCCTCCTAAGTAGCTGGGACTACAGGTGCCCACTACCACGCCCGGCTAATTTTTTTGTTTTATTTTTAGTAGAGATGGGGTTTCACCATGTTAGCCAGGATGGTCTTGATCTCCTGACCTCATGATCTGCCTTCCTCAGCCTCCCAAAGTGCTAGGATTATAGGCATGAGCCACCACACCCAACCCTTTTTTCTGGAAATGAAATTCTTTAAAGGGTAGAAGGAGTACCCTAACCCTGGCCCGAAGGGTAAGGATGCACAATGCCTGTCAGGATTGAGTATTACTGACCTACCCACTCCACCCTCATGCCATACCTTCCTCCCAGTGACCCGGCCCACAGGTGGGTGCCCCTCTGAAGCTTGCCGGGCACTGGATACAAGGATTTCTATCAGTGTGCTTTCCTGCACATCACCCAGGTCTGGAGTGCCAGGAGGATCAAAAACACAGAATCAAAGATTAGCCACCTTCTTAACTCCAAGTTCCCCCAACCCCATGCCACCCTTGCTGCCTTGTACAAGTCAGGCAAGCAATCTCTCCTGGTTTCACCCTAGGAAGTGGAAGGTCCCTGTCCCTGGCTCCATGTGGCACGCACTCTGGTCCTTCTCCAGCAGCAGGCTTGTCAGACTCTCCCAGTCCTTCAGCTGAGCCCCTGCACAGTCCCACAGGCTGTCTACTAAGTAAGCAGCATGGTCATGGAGCTGGGGAAGGAGGTGCATGGGGAGTTAGTGATGGCATATTAAAATACCCTAGGAAGTGGTCATTGATTAAATATCGCTCTCCTTCCTACAGTGTCCACCCCCATCCTTCTCCATTTGTCTTTTTTTTTTTTTCCAGTAGAGACAGGGTCTCACTATGTTGCCCAGGCTGGTCTCAAACTCCTGGGCTTAAAGGATTCTGCCACCTCAGCCTCTCAAAGCGCTGGGCTTACAGGCATGAGCCACCAAGCCCAGCCCACTTGTAGGTCCTATGCACAACAGCCAGACTTCATCTCTGTGTATGTCACCTCGCTTTCCACAAAGAAGGACAGCAGAAGCTGGAAGAAAGTCCTCTGGGCGCCTGGGCTCTGGCGTCGCTCTCTTCTACCTACCGTTCTTATCTCGCACTCAGGGTAGAAGAGTCTGGTGGAAAGGACATAAGGAAAGGGCTCAGCACAGGAGGAAACAAGGAGGTGTAACGATGACCACAGAGGGAGGAGATGGCCCAAGGAGATGATAAAGGAAAAGGAGGTGCAGAGCTAAGGAAAGCCCCAAGGAGCAGAGAGAGGAAAGGAGACACCAGAGAGACTTCCATGGAGATGGGGAGGCCTTAGGTAGGGCAGCAGCAAATCGGGGAGAGAAACTGAGAGGGTGGTGTTAAAGAAATAAAAGGGGCCCTACTCACTTCCAGTACAGAAATTCGCCTGCAGCAGAGGCCAGGCCTCGATTAGAGGCATACACAACGGGGTAGATGCTCTCGCAGTCTGCGTCCGTCAGCACCCCTTCCATGTTCCTGCCCACAGAAAAGCAGAAAGAGTGTGTGAATAGCGACATTGTCTTCTGGCACAACCAAGGCTAGAAACAAAAAGAGGCAAAAGCAACGAGGACATAACTCACAAAGAACTTCTAAATGGAGAGTGAAAGACAAAGGAGTATGGGGAGTTAGAGAAGACAGAAATATTTCCCCCTCGAGATACTGCAACTCAGGAATGACCTCAGTCAACCTGCACAGACAGAAGAGTCAGCTAGGACAGGTGGAGGGAGAGGACCCTGGAAGGGGCAAAGGTCTGAGACACTGGCCTCCCCTCTTCCCAGGACTCACTTAAGGATAAGTATCAGTAATCTGACGGCCTCCACTGCCACATCGTACTCTTTGTCCATGACCATGGAAACCATCCGGTCCTGCAGAAAGGAGAAAGTCACTCAATATCTCATTATGCAAATTCCAAACATTCTGCTCTCTTAGAATCAGAAATTCCTAAAGAGAGTACCTACACAGAGGAAGATGCTGGGATAGCCAAGACATCTTAGAGCATGAGGAGTAGAAAGATACAAGGTGGGGAAATGGGAATCACGACAAAGAGCCAAGCCAAGGAGCGCCACCCATTTCACCTTGAAGCGACTGGTGAAGAGCTCCAGACGCGTGGTCAGGTCCCGGTTGCCATACAGCCCTTTCAGGGCCTTCAGGCACTTCAGACGGACTTCTCGGTGCTGATGAGGAAGGAAAACCAGGAGAATGGAAACAAGACTAACCATACTCTACTTGCCCCTACTGAGCCTCCAGACTCCCCTCTCCGATCCCTCATTATTGCTTGGGTGTCTCCTATACTGAGGACTCTGAGATGTCAGAAAAAATTAACAGCTGTCTTCTTACTTAAAAAACAAAAGGATCACAGCAGTACTCATGAGAAGGATACTTTGGCTGCCCCTTAGCACCTGCATTACCATCCAGCAATAACTCTCTTCCATGGGAAAGTCTCTCTCCCCATACCTCATGTTTTGAGTCATTTTATCTCCTGGATATGTCTCTCTCTACCTTATCCTACCCTCCCCAGTGCTAGGGAGTTTCAAGGTTCAATGTCTTGATGGGTTAATCATTGCTCACTAGGTAAAATATCTCAGTGGCAGGCCCAGGAAAAGGTGAGGAAAAAGATGAGGGAAACGGAAAAGGAAACTGACTCGAATCCCACCTTATCATGCAGAGTCCAACCAATATATTTTAAATAGCTGTCAGTGAGGAAAGAAGTGCTGTAGCTTTGCATCCAACACCCAATTTCCTCGATGCAGATAGCACGGATCTCAGGAAGGACATCCCTAGACACAGACAGATAAGTTGACTCTTATAGTCACCCTCTCTTCAAACTCACTTTCCATCCTACCAGATAACACCCTCTCATGGAAGAATTTATGTTCTTGAAATGCCATGCACCCCACGCCTTTCATTTCTTCCTCCCAATGTAAATACTATATATATATATATAGCAAAATACATGTAAATATTTTTTCTTTTTTTTTTTAAGGGATGGGGTCTCTTTCTATGTTGCCCAAGCTGGCCTGGAACTCCTGGGTTCAAGTTATCTTCCCACTTTGGCCTCCCAAGTAGCTAGGACTACAAAAATGTGCCATAACCAGTTAGTAAATATTTTCTGTTACCAAACCATAAAATAGTTAAACACCAGCCTTGTAAAGCCTAATTCTCCACTCTACCTGTTGCCCAGGCACAATCTCGGCTCACTGCAACCACTACCTCTCTAGTTCAAGTGATGCTCCTGCCTCCGCCTCCCGAGTAGCTGGGATTACAGGTGCACCACCACGCCCAGCTACCTTTTTGTATTTTTAGTGGAGATGGGGTTTCACTATGTTGGCCAGGCTGGTCTCAAACTCCTGACCTGAAGTGATCTGCCCATCTTGGCCTCCCAAAGTGCTGGGGTTAAAGGTGTGAGCCACTGCACCCGGCCTCCATACCTCTTTTAAAACCCAATTTTGAAAGTTCATTCAGGCAGGGCATGGTGGCCAAAAATTAGTCAAGCATGGTGGGGGGCGCCTGTAGTCCCAGCTACTTGGCAGGCTGAGGCAGGAGAATTGCCTGAACCTAGGGGGTGGAGGTTGTGGTGAGCCAAGATCGCACCACTGCACTCCAGCCTGTGCGACAGAGTGAGACTCCGTCCCCCCAAAAAAAAGGTTCATTCAGCTGTTGGCCGAAGTGTGGGAGTTTTTTTTTTTCTTTCTGAGACGGAGTCTCGCTCTGTTGCCCAGGCTGGAGTGCAGTGGCGCCATCTCGGCTTACTGCAAGCTCCGTCTCCCAGGTTCATACCATTCTCCTGCCTCAGCCTCCTGAGTAGCTGGGACTACAGATGCCTGCCACCAGGCCTGGCTAATTTTTTGTATTTTTAGTAGAGACTGGGTTTCACCACGGTCTCCATCTCCTGACCTTGTGATCCGCCTGCCTCGGCCTCCCAAAGTGCTGGGATGACAGGTGTGAGCCACCATGCCCGGCCCTGAGTGTGTTTTAATTCCACATTAAGAAAAGGTTAGGCTGGGGACGGTGGCTCAAGCCTGTAATCCCAGCACTTTGGGAGGCCGAGACGGGCGGATCACAAGGTCAGGAGATCGAGATCATCCTGGCTAACGC
>NW_016808228.1:675834-678288 GCF_001698545.2 Rhinopithecus bieti
CTCAAAAAAAAAAAAAAAAAAAAAAAAAAGAAAAGGTTAAATCAGCTGAAAGGGTCTGGAAAGGCAGAAGTGAAACCTAGGTAAGAGTCAGAAACATCTACAGATACCATAAATATGTGTGTGTGTGTGTATATATATATACATATATACATATAAATAGAGAGAGAGAGAGAGAGAGAGAGAGAGAGTGTTTCACTCTTGTTGCCCAGACTAGAGTACAATGGCATGATCTCGGCTCACCGCAACCTCCACCTCCCAGATTCAAGTGATTCTCCTGCCTCAGTCTCCCAAGTGGCTGGGATTACAGGGATGCGCCATCACATCTGGCTAATTTTGTATTTTCAGTAGAGATGGGGTTTTTCCATGTTGGTCAGGCTGGTTGTGAACTCCTGACCTCAGGTGATCTGCCTGCCTTGGCCTCCCAAAGTGCTGGGATTACAGGCATGAGCCACCGCGCCCAGCCTACAGATACTCTTTTTAACTTAACTTGATCAGGTCTTTAAACAATATAAAACTCCCCTGCCCTTCGCATAGTGAGACAGCAGGCTGGGCCAGGAGAAGGCTCACCAGACAGCATGCATCCCTCAGAAAAGTCCCGCCTTTCTGTTCTCTGCTCTTATTCTCAAGTCTCCAACCCCAGAAAGATGAGGAGTTGGGGCAGATCTGGGGCAAAACTGGAGCAGGAAAATACTCAGCAATGCTTTATTCTCTTATTTTCTCCAAGAAGCACTTACAAGATCCTTTGTAGGTGGTGATAAACTAAACCTCACCAATTTGAAACATTTGTTGTTAAGAGTTTTTGCTCCAGCCACATTAATTCTGGGACTAACCAAATAACTATGGGTTGGAGGGGGGGAACCTTGTTCACTTCCTCAGATTCCATAACCAAAGGCCAGCTGCTTCAATAAGAGAATCCCATTAGCTCACCTGTACCGATGAACAAAGACACCCCTGAAGAGGGCATTCATCATCCCCTCAATCTCCTCTTGATGCTCTTGGAGCTGGAGGACAGGGAGAAACGAATTAATCTCTCGTACCCTAACAAGCATAAGGCCCTGAAGTTACAAAAAAGTACAACTTCCACCTACTTCCTGTTTATCATAGGATAGTGTGAACCCCCGTAATCCTATGCTGTCTTTTAAACCTTCTAATTCTGGAAGAAGCTGTATAGTCAACTAATGCCTCAAAAGTTTGTGTTTAGTAAAAATAATATCCCCTCTGCATGTGGTTATTCTGACTATTCAGAAGCCCTAGCTGGTATTATACAGGCATATCTCACTTTATTGCACTTTGCTTCATTGTTTTGCAAACATTGTTTACTAAAGGTGTGTGACAACCCTGCATTGGGCATACCTATCAGCACCATTTGTCTAATAGCATATCCTCACTTTGTGTCCCTGTGGCACTTTTTGGTAATTCTCACAATATTATAAACTTTTTCATTATGGTACCTGTTATGGTTATCTGTGATCAGTAATCTTTAATGTTACTTTTTTTTTTTTTTATGAGACAGGGTCTCACTCTGGCACCCAGGCTGAAGTACAGTGGTGTGACCATGGCTTATGGCAGCCTCCACCTCCTGGACTCAAGAGATCCTCCTGCCTCGGCCTCCCGAGTAGCTGGGAGTTCAGATGCATGCCACCACACCCAGTTAGTTAAAAAAATTTTTTTTTGTAGAAACAGGGTCTCCCTATGTTTGCCCAGGCTGGTCTTGAACTCCTGGGCTCAAGAAATCCTTCCACCTCAGCCTCCCAAAGTACTGGGATTATAGGCATGGGCCATCACACCCAGCCTGAGGTTACTACTGTAACTGTTTTGGGGTACCATGAACTGTGCCCATATAAGATGGCAAACTTAACAAATGTTGTATGTGTTCTGAATACTCTACCAACAAGAGTTTCCCTGTCTCTCTCTCCTCAGGTCTCCCCATTCATTCCTTGAGACACAAAAATATTGTAATTAGGTCAATTAATAACCCTCTTAAGTGTCCAAAAGAAATGAAGAGTCACATGTTTCTCACTTTAAATCAAAAGCTAGAAATGATTAAGCTTAGAGGCCAGGTGTGGTGGCTCACACCTATAATCCCAGCACTTTGGGTGGCTGAGGTGGGCAAATCACTTGAGGTCAGTTCAAGACCAGCCTGACCAACATGGTGAAACCCCGTCTCTACTAAAAATAGAAAATGGCCGGGCGCGGTGGCTCACGCCTGTAATCCCAGCACTGTGGGAGGCCGAGATGGGCGGATCACGAGGTCAGGAGATCGAGACCATCTTGACTAACACGGTGAAACCCTGTCTCTACTAAAAATACAAAAAAAATTAGCCGGGCGTGGTGGCGGGCGCCTATAGTCCCAGCTACACGGGAGGCTGAGGCAGGAGAATGGCGTGAACCCGGGAGGCGGAGCTTGCAGTGAGTGGAGATCGCGCCACCGCACTCCAGCCTGGGCGACAGAGC
>NW_016808228.1:681187-687547 GCF_001698545.2 Rhinopithecus bieti
CTCCTGCCTCAGCCTCCCGAGTAGCTGGGACTACAGGCCCACCTCGCCCAGCTAGTTTTTTTTTTTTTATTTTTTAGTAGAGACGGGGTTTCACGGTGTTAGCCAGGATGGTCTCGATCTCCTGACCTCATGATCCACCCGTCTCGGCCTCCCAAAGTGCTGGGATTACAGGCTTGAGCCACCGCGCCCGGCCAAAAGTAAAGTTTGAAGCTAGAAGTTAGTTCATGAAGTTTAAGGAAAGAAGCCCTCTCCGTAACATAAAAGTACAAGGTAAAGCAGCAAATACTGACAGAGAAGCAACAAGTTATCATGAAAATCTAGCTAAGATCATTGATGAAGGTGGTTACACTAAACAATGGATTTTCAATGTGGACTAAACTGCCTTATATTGGAAAATGCCATCTAGGACGTTCACAGCTATTGAGGAGAAGTCAATGCCTGGCTTCAAAGCTTCAAAGGACAGCCTGACTCTTTGTTAGGGGCTAATGCAGTTGGTGACTTTAAGCTGAAGCCAACACTCATTTACCATTTTAAAAATCCTATAGTCCTTACGAATTATGCTAAATCTACTCTCCCTATGTCCATAAATGAAACAACAAAGCCTAACTGATATCACATCTGTTTACAGCATGGTTTCCTGAATATTTTAAGCACATGGGTGAGAACTATGGCTCAGAAAAAAAAGATTCCTTTCAAAATATTACTGTTCAATCACAATGTACCTGGTCACCCAAGAGCTCTGGTGAAGATGTACAAGGAGATCCATGTTGCTTTTTTCATGCCTACTAACAGAACATCCATTTTGCAGCCCATGGAACCAAGGAGTAATTTCAACTTTCAAGTCTTACTATTTCAAATATACATTTCAAAAGGCTATAGCTGCCACAGTGATTCCTCCGATGATTTGGGCAAAGTCCATTTAAAACCTCCTGGGGTTAGGCATGGTGGCTCATGCCTACAATCCCAACTTTTTGGGAGGCTGAGGTGGGAGGACTGATTAAACCCAGGAGTTCAAGACTAGCCTGGGCAACATAGTGAGAACCTGTCTCTACAGAAACAAAACAAAAACTAGCCAGGTGTAGTATGCAATCTGTAGTTCCAGAAATTTGGAAGGATCAGGCAGGAACATCACTTGAGCACAGCAGGTTGAGGCTGCAGTAAGCTGTGACTATACCAGTGCATTCTGGTCTAGGCAACAGAGCCAGACCTTGTCTTCAAAACAAAAAACAAAAACCAGAACAACCCAACCCCCCGTCTGGGAAGGATTTACCATTTTACTTTACTTTACTTTACTTTTATTTATTTATTTATTTATTTATTTATTGAGATGGAGTCTCCATAGTGCAGGCTAGAGTGCAGTGGTGTGATCTTGGCACACTGCAACCTCTGCCTCCTGGGTTCAAGCAATTCTCCTGTCTCAGCCTTGCAAGTTGCTGGGATTACAAGCACACACAACCACACCTGGCTAATTTTGTTATTTTTAGTAGAGATGAGTTTTTCCATGTTGGCCAGGCTGGTCTCAAACTCCTGACCTCATATGATCTACCTGCCTTGGCCTCCCAGAGTGCTGGGATTACAGGTGTGAGCCACTGTGCCTGGCCGGGATTCACCATTGTCTTTTTTTTTTTTGAGACGGAGTCTCGCTTTGTCGCCCAGGCTGGATGGAGTGCAGTGGCCAGATCTCAGCTCACTGCAAGCTCCACCTCCTGGGTTTACGCCATTCTCCTGCCTCAGCCTCCCGAGTAGCTGGGACTACAGGAGCCCGCCACCTTGCCCGGCTAGTCTTTTGTATTTTTTTTTAGTAGAGATGGGGTTTCACTGTGTTGGCCAGGATGGTCTCGATCTCCTGACCTCGTGATCCACCCGTCTCGGCCTCCCAGACTTGAGCCACCGCGCCCGGCCAGGATTCACCGTTTTAAATGCCATTAAGAACATTTGTGGTTCATGGGAGGAGGTCAAAATATCAACATTAACAAGAGTTAAGTTGATTCTAACCCTCATGGATGACTTTGAGAGGTTTAAGACTTCAGTAGAGGAAGTAACTACAGATATGGTGGAAATAGCAAGAGAACTAGAAGTAGAGACTGAAAATGTGGCTGAATTGCTAGAATTTCATGACCTTGAACGAATAAGGAATTACTTCTTACGAATGAGCAAGGAAAGTGGTTTCCTGAAATGGAATCTATTTCTGGTGAAGAGGTTGTGAATATTGTTGAAATGACAACAAATGATTCAGACTATTACCTAAATTTACCTGATTAAGCAGCACGAGGGCTTGAGAGAATTGACTCTTGTTTTGAAAGAATTTCTATTGTGGGTAAAATGTCATCAAACAGCATTTCATATTACAGAGAAATCTTTTGTAAATGGAAGAGTCAATAGATGCAGCAAACTTCACTGTTGTCTTAAGAAATTGCCACAGCCACCCTAACCTTCAGCAACCACTACCCTGATCAGTCAGCAGCCATCAACATGGAAGCAAGACCTTCCACCAACAAAAAGATATAACTCGCTAAAGGTTCAGATTGCCATTAGCACTTTTTAGCAATAAAATATTTTAAATTAAGGTACATACACTGTTTCTTAGACAATAGTCTTGCACACTTAACAGACTACAGTGTAAACATAACTTTCATATGCACTGAGAAATAAAAATTTCGATTTTTTGATTGTGTGACTCATTGTACTTCAACATTCACTTTATTGTGGTGGTCTAGAATTGAACCTGCAAGATCTTCGAGGTATGATGCCCGTATGTTTCTAACAATTTGGAAAACAAATTTTTTGTTAAGTGCAGTTAATAGAAGTGGAACTAGCAAAAATGAGAAGAAAGGGATTAGATCAGTGGTTCTTAACTGGGGCTAATTTTGTTCCCCAAGGGAGATTTAGTAGTGTCTAAAGATTTTTTTAGCTGCCACAACTTGGTGGGGGGGAGGGGGCAGGGTACTACTGGTATCTATCTAGTAGATAAAAGGCCAGAGATGCTGCTAAACATCCTACCATGGCAGGACAGCCCCTCAACATCCATAGTGCCATTGTTGAAAAATCCTGGATCACATGAATAGATGCTAAAGAAACAGAATTATAAGGAGAAAGGGAACATTCTTTAAGACAACAGATCCCACCTCTTCAATTATGTAAGAACAACGTATCATTTTCGACAGGACATACTTAAGTCATTAGGGCTGAAGTACCTATATGTCCATATTTTACAGTAAAATAGCAAAAATAGGTGAAGCAAATATGTAAAATATTTGGGAAAGGGAGACTGAGAAAAGGTTACTGGCTTTAGGAATTAGGAAGTCATTGGTTTGGAAAGAACAGTTTCAAAGAAAAATGGGGAAATAAGCTAGGTAGCAAAAAGGATTCAGTTAGTTGGACATCAAAGAAGTAAGGAAATACTATCCTAAAAGGAAGGATGGAAAAAAGAGTAACTCACAGAGAAGCAGAATGAAATAAAGATCCAAGAGCCTACATACATTTATAAGTGGAGAGAAGAAAAGAGTGGGGAGAAAGAAATTAAGGATAAAATGGGAGAATTATAATGATAATTGATTAAGCTAGAGCCCGGAGAAGCCAAAAAAAGAAAAAAAAGAGAAAGATTTGCACTAGTATACATAATTTAAAATCCAGGATAGATTAATACACATAAGCTTTTAAGATCAACCTGACAATGAAAAATAACAAAAGAGAATGAGGGAAGTAGAAAGTTTCCTTCTCTAGTGATTTAGAATGGAAGAGATCTTTTGTGAGGGCTGGAGAAACAGCCAAATGATATGGTCAGACATGGTGAGCCCTGCCAACCTCACAGGAGGGGTCTTAAGACACTAACAGAGAGTGAGGAGAACACATCAGTAGTGTTACTCTTATGATGGACCCAGCTGATTAAAGATTTCATCAGCGTAAAAGATTTTGCTACGGCTTATGCCCTCCAGTGGTCATCCTTAAGTTTAAAAGGAAACAAAACAAGTATCTACTATGTGCCAGCTGAGGAAATTTACTCATCATCTCATTTATTCTTCACAAAAAGGTGAGATTATCCCTTTTTTTTTTTAACGAAAAGAAAACTGAAGAGAGATTACATAAGGCTATGGAGCTAGTGACTAAATGGAACAGAATTTAAAGCCAGGAGTTCACTGGAAGGCCTGTGCTCTTTCCATTCCTTGAAAATTTGGTCTCCCTTGTCAATGGTTGCCTTTTAGTACTCCTGCGATCACTTGCACACTGCATGCACACTTGACAAGTAGGTCAAAAATTCCTTGCATGACAGGCAGGTACAGCACTTAAACACTTCTGACAATGAGTGCTGACAAAGAAAAACTTAGCAAAAGTGGAATTAGAGAGAACTCTAAATTACACATTATTTATTGAGCCCACAATCCAGAAACAAGATGAGCATGCAATGACCCCTTACAGGATGGGTCTATGAAACTATTGCCAGACTCTGTTATCCATGATCTTGAAAGACTGCCCAGGGCCTGATAAGGGGTCTGTGGCAGAAGTGGATGCAAGTTAGGAAAAAGGGAAGGAAGAAGCAGGGAACACTCCTCACCTCTTTGCGTTTCTCCAACAGGCTCTCCAGCCGCTCAGGCGCCCTCTGCCCTGGCCCCTTGTTTCTTTCAGCCTCATACTGACGCTGATTGTTATCTTGGTGCAGACTCAGTTGGAGGGCAACTCTTACCAGGGAGGTCATCAGTTTCATGGCTTTGAGTAAGGAAAAAGAGATAAAGAAATCATTATTTAGGTCAGAGGAGGATGAGTCGAAGGAAAAAACAGAATGAAAATGAGAAGCCAGAGCAGGGTGACCCTAAAATCCTAAGACTGCCTGTCCTAGAGTGGACTGTTTCCCTCTAACTCTTGTGGTCTTCTTCTAACCATCAGCATACCCCTAGTCGTGAGCTCTGACAAAAATATTAAGCCTGGAAATTGTTGCTGTGATCTACCCCTTCTCAAAATTCCACTAGTGAGAAACTGTATTGAAGTTTAGGATAAAAGAGGAATGGCCTTGAAGTGAAAAGCCAAGATGCAGGTAGGAAATAAGACCCTGAATGGGAGAACAGAGGAAAGTCCTATAAATCCCTGGAAGAATGTCCAGAGTAAAAAGGAATGCTCACCAGCCAGGGTGCTAGTGTGACGGAAGGCGCGGACTTGTGAGTCTGAGAGGCCAGTGAGCAGGGAGATGAGGTTGTCCATAGGGAAGCCATCATAGAGGAAGCTGTACTGGCACTGACAGACCAATGTCCTCACAAACTCACAGAAGCTGCCCTGGAACTTCTTCCAGGATGGACCTGGAGCTGTCAGAGGATAGTCCCCCGAGTCCTACAAAAGGATGCATGAAAAGGATGGGAAAGTTATCACAAGGTCCATGAAGTCATACGGGCTTGGATGTCAAAACCCAACAGTCTAGTAAAAATACCTCTGTTATACCTCATTTCCAGGTATTCTCCCCAATTTGAGAGGCATATTCAGATCTCTTTTACCCCCAAGAGACTGAATTCCTCCTTCTAAAAGCTACCCTATTTCACAGAATCAAAAAGAAGGGGATAATAGGCATTGTTTTGAAATAAGAGGAGTAAGAGGATCCCAATCGTCTTCTTCCACCTCATTAAACTGCTCTGTTAGGTGCTGGATGATCTCTGAGTTGGACATCTTCTTGAACATCTCAGGGGTCACAGTGCCTAAAGAATGAAGGATATGAGGTGCTTACAAGCAAAATAACAGGATGCTATGATTATTTACAGATATACCTGAAGATGAGCAAGGAAATATTCTGCAAAGAGCTTAGGTGGGGAATCAGAAGACCCCCTGGTCAACAGTCTGCCAACATCCCACGCTGTATTTGCTATAAGGCAATCTCTCTAAAAACCCAAAGGAAGGGAGCCACAGGTTATGCTGTAGACATGGCCAAATCCAAGAACCACACCTCACACAATCAGGCTGTAAACTGCACAGAAATGGCATCAAGAAACCCCAATCACAAAGATACAAATCTCTTAAGGGGATGGACCCCAAGTTCCTGAGGAATATGTGCTTTGCCAAGAAGCACAACAAGAAGGGCCTAAAGAAGATGCAGACCGGCTGGGCGCAGTCGGTCATGCCTGTAATCCCAGCACTTTGGGAGGCCAAGGTGGGCGAATCATGAGGTCAGGAATTCGAGACCAGCCTGGCCAACATGGTGAAACCCCGTCTCTACTAAAGATGCAAAAAATGAGCTGGGCATAGTGTTGGGCACTCGGGAGGCTGAGGCAGGAGAATCACTTGAACCCAGTAGGCGGAGGTTGCAGTGAGCTGAGATTGCACTACTGCAATCCAGCCTGCCAACAGAGTGAGACTCTGTCTCAAAAAAAAAAAAAAAAAAAA
>NW_016808228.1:688893-722818 GCF_001698545.2 Rhinopithecus bieti
TGTGTGTGTGTGTGACAGAGAGAGAGAGAGAAGATGGGGGTGGAGAATATCTTAAATCTCTAATAGAAATGACTTCTCCTCCCCCTGTTGGCTGATATCTGATTCTTGGGATTTTTTTTCCCCCAACTCCTGTGAGTATTGCCTCTCTGAACTTGACCCAGGATAACTATATTCCGACCCTAAGCCCTCGGCCAGTAAGAAAGGTGGAGTTGCATGGGGTTGTGTGTGTATGTGTGGGGTCTGGGTTCCTTCCCCTGATCCACCAGTCAGCAGCCCACATTGAACCTATCTCCCTCTCATTGACTATTCCTGTCTTCCACCTCCGAAGAAGACCACAACCTTCCCCATAAACACTGTCTGGAGTGATTCTCCCACTGCCCCCATACCTTATGGCCCAAATTGAAGGTTGTAGTAATCCTCTTCCACCCTCCCTCCCTGCACTCAGCTCCCAGATACCACAGTCCCCGGCTGATCTTGAAGCCTGAGCAGGGCCCTGGACCCTCTGGGACCATAATGACCTCACACCTTGGAGTGTCTGGGCTTCTCATCCTGGGAAAGGAATGCTGTGGTGTCTCATTTCCCTTATCATGACAAGGAATCCACCTGGGTCTCACTCTTCACCACTGGTGTCCTTGCTCTTTACAGGAAACTCTCTTTCTTCTTCCTTCATTTCCTTCTCACCCTCCTTGACCCCACAAAATTCTCCCTTGGTTTCCCTTGGGGACAGACCATAGCAGTGTTCCATTGGTTTTGTATGCGTTAATTGAAGCCAACCAAACTTGGAACCATTGGCTTTGTCAGTCTGGTTTTACCTTCTTATATCTCTGTGCCGGCTGGATCTAGCTGCAATGACCCTGGTGATCCAGGTGGAGGGAGAGGGTACCATATTCCATAAAATTTGCCAAAGCAAGGTAAAAGTGGGGACCAGACTTTGTGCAGAGATCCTTTTATCTTTTTTAAGAAACCAAGGTAAATTCTATTTTAATAGTTACTTCTTGTACTCCTACTATGTTTAAAGCTAAACCCCTGGCCAAACGTGAAAGGGGAGAGGGGAGCCACAGATGAATTCAATATAGTGTCTGTCTCTCAGGAGTTCACAATCTATTAGGGAAAAATGAACTATGTTCACAATTAATTAGCATGAGAGGAGTTAGAGAAGAACTGTAGGAAGAGCACATAAATTAAACAGCAATGAGAGAGCCAAGGAAGAGATGCAGGGAGAATCAGGGAACAGTTCATGGAGGACGCAGCCTTTGAGCTGGGAACTGAAGGGTGTGTGTGATTCTGGCAGGCAGAAGGGCCCCAGGTTTCTCCAGTTGGCCTGTGTGTGCTGTTGCCAGGTCTGATGAGCTGCTTGGGAAGTTGGTAGAGATACGTTAAAGAGCCAAGCACAAAGCCGGGCATGGTAGCTCATGCCTATAATCCCAGTACTTTGGGATGCTGAGGTAAGTGTATGGCTTGAGACCAGAAGCTCAAGACCAGCCTGGCCGACATGGCGAAACTCCGTCTCTACTAAATTACAAAAAATGAATAAATAAATAACTGGGCGTGGTGGTGCATGCCTGTAATTCCAGCTACTCAAGAAGCTGAGGCACAAGAATCGCTTGAACCTGAGAAGCGGAGGTTGCAGTGAGCCAAGGTCATGCCACTGCACTCCAGCCTGGTGACAGAGCGAGACTCTGTGCTTAGTGGTCAGTCCTAGATTGATCAGGAAAGAGCCTTTGCTGACATTGGCTGTGCCTAGTTGAGCCTACGCCTCACCAGGAGCATGCATCTGACTTACCAGAGAATCTGAATGTCCCCCAGGGAGAGGAAACGCCACAGAGTGTAGAATTGTATGCCTGGGCCTTAACGATTCAGAACATCTGGCCAACTAGTAAACATGCAAGTTTGAGGTCCTTTCAAGATTTTCAAAAAATGAACAACCTAAGTGGTCACTGGCTTCCTTCTCCTGAGAGTCCACTCTAGGTGATCTGGGCTTGAGCTAAAGCTTTGGAAAGGTCTAAATAGAGTGGCAGATATGCTCATTCTGCTGGGTAGGCAAAATGGAGAAAGGGAGCATGTCAGCCTTCCTAGTCTCAAAGTCTTGACTTTTTTTCCCTTTAGTACTGTCACTGGGGCCACCTTAACAGCTTAGGCAGGGGTCAGTCTTTCAAAAAAAACATTAGGGGCCGGGCGCGGTGGCTCACGCCTGTAATCCCAGCACTTTGGGAGGCCAAGATGGGCGGATCACGAGGTCAGGAGATGGAGACCATCCTGACTAACACGGTGAAACCCTGTCTCTACTAAAAATACAAAAATTAGCCGGGCGTGGTGGCGGGTGCCTGTAGTCCCAGCTACACAGGAGGCTGAGGCAGGAGAATGGCGTGAACCCGGGAGGCGGAGCTTGCAGTGAGTGGAGATCGCGCCACTGCACTCCAGCCTGGGTGACAGAGCGAGACTCTGTCTCAAAAAAAAAAAAAAAGATGATGCAGGGCAACAATGCCAGGGCCACAAGTGCACATGTCGAGGCTATCAAGCCTCTCGTAAAGCCCAAGGAAGTTAAGCCCACTTGCCTACACTGCCCACCCCAAGCTTGAGAAGCATGCTTGTGCCCACAATGCCAAGGGGCTCGGGGTATGCCAGCCAAAGGCCAAGGATCAAATGAAGGCCCAGGCTGCAGCTCCAGCTTCAGTTCCAGCTCAGGCTCCCAAAGGTGCCCCAAGCTGTACAAAGTCTTCAGAGTAGAGATCTCCGTCTCCAATGTGAGGACAGAAGCACTGGTGTCCTCCTGCACTATTTGTACAAATAAACCTGAGGCAGGATTTTTTTTTTTTTTTTTGAGACGGAGTCTTGCTCTGTCACCCGGGCTGGAGTGCAGTGGCCGGATCTCAGCTCACTGCAAGCTCTGCCTCCCAGGTTCACGCCATTCTCCTGCCTCAGCCTCCTGAGTAGCTGGGACTACAGGCGCCTGCCACATCGCCTGGCTAGTTTTTTGTATTTTTAGTAGAGACGGGGTTTCACTGAGTTAGCCAGGATGGTCTCGATCTCCTGACCTCGTGATCCGCCCGTCTCGGCCTCCCAAAGTGCTGGGATTACAGGCTTGAGCCACCGCGCCCGGCCAGGATTTGTTTTTTAAACAAACAAACAAAAAAACTGCACTCCAGCCTGGGTGACAGAGAGAGACTCCGTCTCAAAAAAAAAAAGGAATCAAGCAGTGAAAAACTGTGCCAAAAACAACAACAACAACAAAACAAAACAAAAAAACAGGCTAGATGCGATGGCTCGCGCCTATAATCCCAACACTTTGGGAGGCTGAGGCAGGTGGATCACCTGAGGTCAGGAGTTCCAGACCAGCCTGGTGAAACCCCGTCTCTACTAAAAATACAATCATTAGCCGCGTTTGGTGGCACACGCCTGTAATCCCAGCTACTTGGGAGGCTGAAGCACAAGAATTGCTTAAACCCAGGATGTAGAGGTTGCAGTGAGCCAAGGTTGTGCCACTGCACTCCAGTCTGGGCAATAGAGTGAGACTCTGTCGCAAAAAAAACACAAAAACCAAAAAACAAACAAACAAAACAGACAGAGCAATAAAACTAAGCCAGGTGCTGATTTCTTATATAATACAACCTGACTGAGACCATCTGTCTCAATAAATTAAGCCATGACAATAAGAGTTCTGGGGGTACCACAGCTACAGAGGAGAAATATGGGCAAAGTAGCTGGGAAATAAAGAGTAAGAAAATAACAGATTATTGCACCTAGAAAGACTAAAGGGTGTCTTCAAATTTGTGCCATAACATAAGCATGATTACTTGTTTTTCCCCAAAGTGTCTTGCCTCTAAACCAACATGGTTCCCTACTGGATCACTTCCCGTATTTATCAATAAAAAAATTTAGTTAAATAAGTGAAACTTTTCTCTTTTTTTTTGAAGACAGTCTGGCTCTGTCGCCAGGCTGGAGTGCAGTGGCGCTATCCCAGCTCACTATAACCTCTACCTCCTGGGTTCAAGCAATTCTACAGGCATGAGCCACCATACCCAGATAATTTTTTGTATTTTAGTAGGGTTTCACCATGTTGCCCAGGCTGGTCTTAAACTCCTGACCTCAAGTGATTCACCCACCTCAGCTTCCCAAAGTGCTGGGATTACAGGTGTGAGTCACAGTGCCCAGCCTAAATAAGTAAAATTTTTCTAATGCTTTACCATCTTCCTTTATTTAGGAAATGTCTAAACCTACATATCTAAATGGAGAAAGAATTTCGTGACATAGGAACAAAAGGCTGGGAATTAGAAAGGGGGAGTAGTTTCCTCACCTTTACATCCGCAAGATCGGATGAAAAAGTTAACAAGCTCCAGAAATCCTGCATCGTGGTCCTGCTTGTAGCTATCCAGCCACTCATCTACCAAAGACTAGGAAAAAAAAATGTAGATGACTTCTATTTCTGGCAATATGACAGAACAGAAATCCCATATGATCTTCCCAGTTGAACCATCTAAACTTCTGTAAAACATTTAAAACATCTTTCACAATGTACTGGTGAACTAGAATGAAAGGTAAAATTTCATACAGGTCAAAAATGAGGTCTAAGTAGCAACCCTGGGAGGTAAGCAAACTGACTTTTGCCCTAAAGATTTCATTAATCCCTGGGGACCCTGACTTTGTATCCAGATGGCTGCACGGAATGCAAAGCACAGGAGATAGAGCCTAAGCTTTTTCCAAGATGAGTAGTCAAAGAGGAGGCACCTAAATAAAGCTGGGTCCTGCAAAAAGTCACATTCTCAAGGAAGTGAGATTGAACACTAAACCTACAGGGTAGATAGGGACAGCAAGAAAACTAGTTTGTTATGACCTGAGGGTGCAGTGGAGGGAAAAAAAATTCTCCTTGAGAATTCATAACCATAGTGAGCCCTCAGATCTGGATTTGCAGTCAAGATTCACATCACATAGATGATCAGAATAATCTTTTTTTTTTTTCTTTTTTTTTTGGGACAGAGTCTCACTCTGTAGCCCAAACTGGAGTGCAATGGCGTGATCTCAGCTCACTATAACCTCCAGCTCCCAAGTTCAAGCAATTCTCCTGCTTCAGCCTCCCAAGTAGCTGGGATTACAGGTGTGTGCCACCATGCCTGGCTAATGGCTAATTTTTCTATTTTTAGTAGAGACAGGGTTTCACCATATTGGCCAGGCTGGTCTCGAACTCCTGACTTCAAGTAAGGTCCACCTTAGCGTCCCAAAATGCTGGGATTACAGGCATGAGCCACCACACTCAGCCCAGAATAATCATTCAGATAATTAAAAGTGATTCAGGCTGGGAGCAGTAACCCAAGTAAAGTAAAACTCATGTTGCCCAGGCTGGTCTACCAAAAACAAAATAATTAGTCAGGAATGGTGGCACATGCCTATAGTCCCAGCTATGAGAAAGGCTGAGGTGGGAGGATCACCACCTCGCCACTGTGGGAGGTCAAACCAGGAGGGAGCTGTGATAGCACTACTAAACTCCAGCCTAGAAAGAATGAAACCTTGTCTCCAAAAAAAAAAAAAAGTGATTCAGGAGTGTCCCCAGGCAACCAGGCAACTGTCAAAGCAAAAGCAGGATCCTCTCTTTTTTTTTTTTTTTTTTTGAGACGGAGTCTCGGCTCTGTCACCCAGTGCTGGCCTGCAGTGGCCGCGGATCTCAGCTCACTGCGCAGCTCCGCTCCCGGGTTTACGCCATTCTCTCGCCTCTTTTTTTTTTCCTCCCGAGTAGCTGGGACTACAGTGTGTTTTTTCTCTCGCCCTGTCTAATTTTTTGTTTTGTGACGGGGTTTCACCGTGTGTCCTGCATTTTTTGTTCTTTTTTTTTTTATTGTTATTTCCTGTCCCGCGCTTTTTTTTTTTCCTCCCAATAGTGCTGGGATGTACAGGCTTGAGCCACCCGCGCGTCTGTGTTCCAGGATTCTCTCTTATGGAGAGAGAAAAGGGAGCGGCGGGCCGGGAGTGGCGCGGATGCCGCGTAGAGCGCAGGAGCAGCTGTGGCCGCGGAAGAGGCACTGGGTGGAGCGAGAAAAGGGGTCAGAGATTCAAACGAGCCCGAGGTGCTAACACGGTGAACCCCGATCTCTACTTAAAAAAAAAAAAAAACAAAAAATTAAAATATATATTTAGTGTGGGGTACAGGGCCCTGCAGTCCCAGCTACTCAGGCAGGCTGAGCGCGAGAATGGCGTGAACCCGGGAAGCGGAGCTTGCAGTGAGTGGAGATAGAGCCACTGCACTCCAGCCTAGGCGACAGTGTGAGACTCCATCTCAAGGGGAAAAAAAAAAACCCACCTTTGACCTAGGCCCCCAAAGAATTCCAACACATAAGAACTCTAGGGAAAATGAGTGGCTCACAATAAAACCTAGTAAAACATACAAAGAAACAAGGCACTGACAGAATTATATTCACAAAGACTTTAGATAATAATCTACCATAGATTATAAAATGACTACGTGTAATAAAATTTTAAAATAATAGAGGGGAGAATGGGCTAAAATAAAAGAAATAAAAGGCCAGGCGCGGTGACTCACTCCCGTAATCCCAGCACTTTGGAAGGCCAAGGCAGGCGGATCATGAGGTCAAGAGATCGAGACCATCCTGGCCAACATGGTGAAACCCCATCTCTGCTAAAAATACAAAAATTAGTTGGGTGAGGTGGCATGCACCTGTAATCCCAGCTACTAGGGAGGCTGAGGCAGGAGAATCGCATGAACCCCGGAGGCAGAGGTTGCAGTGAGCTAAGATTGCGTCACTGCACTCCTGGCGACAGAGCAAGACTCTGTCTCAAAAAAAAAATTAACACACTGTACAACTGCATGTAAGATGGAAAAGACAACTGGAATTAAAATGTGCTCAGGTCCTTGTAGAAGATAAGAAATCCAAAGGAAAGCAAGCAAAGGGAGAAAAAGAAACAGAAAAGATAAAATGAAAGTACCAACTCAATACTAGGCCATAAGGCTAAGTCTCCATAAATTTTTCTTTTCTTTTCTTTTTTTTGAGACGGAGTCTCACTCTGTCACCCAGGCTGGAGTGCCATGGCACAATCTCAGCTCACTGCAACCTCTGCCTCCCGGGTTCAAGCAATTCTCACGCCTCAGCCTCCCAAGCGGCTGGGATTATAGACAAACGCCACCACACACAGCTAATTTTTGTATTTTTAGTAGAGACAGGGTTTCACCACGTTGGCCAGGCTGGCCTCGAACTACTGGCCTCAAGTGATCTGCCTGCCTCAGCCTCCCCAAGTGCTGGGATTACAGGTGTGAGCCACTGTGCCCAGCCCCTACATAAATTTCAAACACTACATTCCCTGACTACAATACAATAAAGTTAGAAATCAAATAACAAAAATATAACTAGCAAAATTCTGTATGTTTGAAAATTTTAAATATTTTCCCAGAAACTATAAAACTACACATTAATGTGGATAAATCTCAAACAATGTTAACTGAAATAATTAAATCACAGAAGGCTGAATAATGGATTCATTTACATAATTAAAGAACACATTCATAGTGGTTAACACTACAATGAAAGATGAGAAAGATTAACACAAAATTCACTCTAGTGTCTACCGACGGGTAATAAGGGGACTGTGAGGTAGGGTAGAAAGAAGGTACACAAAGGATCTCTACAGCACTATTAAAGTTTCATTTATTGAGCTGGGGCTAGAGATCTGGGTGATCATTTTTATTTTTTAAACTACATATAAGCTTTGTACACTTTTGGATATTAGAACTTCAATAAAATTATAAAAAAAGAAAAAGAGGGAGGGAAAAAATAATTAAGTACAATTGTCAAGATGGAGCTAAAAAATAACATGGGTGAACAAGGTGCCACCCACATCCAAACTTCCTTCCTATGTCATGCAATGCCTCTCCTCATCTGCTCCATCAATCAACAAAGGCGTAATCACTCCTGTGATACCTTTAAGAAAAGAACATGCTCTCTCAAAGCTGGGTGCAGTGGCTCATGCCTGTAATCCCAGCACTTTGGGAGGCCGAGGTGGGCGGATCACCTGAGGTCAGGAGTTCAAGAGCAGCCTGGCCAACATGGTGAAACCCCATCTCTACTAAAAACACAAAAATTAGCTGGGCGTGGTGGCATGCACCTGTAATCCCAGCTACTTGGGAACCTGAGGAATGAGAATCGCTTGAACCCAGTGAGTGGAGACTGTGCCACTGCACTCCAGCCTGGGTGATGGAAAGCGATTGTGTCTCAAAAAAAAAAAAAGAAAAGAAAAGAACACGTTCTCTCATTCAAGGTTACCTTTCTATCACTCCAAGGATTCACCCCATAATCTTATCTTTTTTTGATATGTTATACTCACTAAAATGTTCATATCAAATCAAGTTTGTAGACACTTGTCCTTACCACCTTACAAAAAGTGAGATGGTATCAACAGAAGTAAGACACTGCTTTACCTGCATGTCACTTTTGGCGGCTTTCACAGCACTGAAAAGATCATTTGCTGGTGGCTCTGACTGTTTCCGGTTATGACCATGTACCACTCGGGACCCTTTCTTTGGATGTTTTGCCACCTGATATGTATAAAGAGATCAGAAATATAAAAAAAGGTAAAAGTGACATTAACACTTGGTTTCATCATTATCATACAAGTAGGCTTAAGCTGCCAATTCCACAGCAGAATCTGAGTTAGACTCAGTCTTGAAATAGTTGATTTTTATACTATTATGAAATTTATTAACTTTTTTCCCTAGGAGAAAAAAAAAAGTTCTTGAGTCCCTTTCCCGTATCTCTACATCCTAACATCCTTTTCTCTTATTATCTTCGAAATTTCTCTTCTTCCTATTTCCGTCCCTTAATCTTGTCTTTTTATGAACCATATCACCTGAACCTCTTTTAGGCTTTTTTTTTTTGAGACAAAGTCTTGCTCTGTCGCCCAGGCTGGAGTGCAGTGGCAGGATCTCAGCACACTGCAAGCTCCGCCCTCTGGCTTCATTCTCCTGCCTCAGCCTCCTGAGTAGCTGGGTTGCTTCCCCCACAAGATTTAAAAACAAAAGAAAAATGGCTGACTCACCGGCGTTGTTTTCGGTGGTCGTTTTGCTGCTCTCTTCTTCACACTGCGATTCAAGCTATCTTCAAAGTCACTGCCTTCATCAGCTAACAAAGAGTCACTATTCCTGTGAGAAAGTATGGTTCTCTTTAAATACAACCATCCTATTCCCTCCATATAAAAGGCTAATGAATTATAGTTTCTCTGTCTCTCACCACACCCCATCTCCATGAGAAAAACATATTCGGATTTTAAGAAAAAACAAGCTTCTTATTAGTAGGAAGTTGGGACAAAACCTTTTGTGCTTTTTTTTGAGACAGAGTTTCACTCTTGTCACCCAGGCTAGAGTGCAATGGCGTGATCTCGGCTCACTGCAACCTCCACCTCCCAGGTTCAAGCGATTCTCCTACCTCAGCCTCCGAGTAGCTGGGATTACAGGTGTTTCATGTTGGCCAGGCTGGTCTCAAACTCCTGACCTCAGGTGATCCACCCGCCTCAGCCTCCCAGGCTTGAGCCACCACAACCGGCTGAGACAAAGTCTTAAAGGAAAACTTTCATGTGAAAGCAATGGAGATGAAGAATGAGGAAATGAGGCAGGGGAAGGACAACCCTTCCTAGTATTCTCTCCGAATAAGAGAATCAAATGATACTCACTTAGCAGGTAGAGATCACTGCTCTTCGTAGAGAAAAATAATCATGGCTCAGGAAGTCATCTATCACTCAACCATAAATGGAAGAGTAATATGTACCTAAATTTCACCCCCTTGAAACATAAACCACATGTCTTATCAATTCAAGTTTATAACATTGATATAATCTGGTCCCCCACAGTAGCACTGACAGAAACAGAAACGATTCAGAGAAAGCCAATTAAAACAGCCAGGGGATAAAGCAGATCTATATGAAATTAGCTTTTTTCCTTCTGGAAACAAAAAACCAAGATATATTATTATAACCTACACAGAATAAACTCATATATGGTAATAAATAAAGATACACAGACCTGTTTACAAAATCCTCAAGTAGGAGAACTAGGGGACACCGGCTAAAAAGTATATACAATTTGCCAGGCAACAAATAAAGAACTCTTTACTCCCCGATCTGCCACCTCTCAGCCCCCACCAGGGGTTGTACATGCTGAACATAGAAATGTGTTTAAGAGAGGTTTAGATAAGATGGATAATGGATTAAAAATAGGATGTGCTTGAACCCGGGAGGCAGAGGTTGCAGTGAGCCGAGATCACGCCACTGCACTCCAGCCTGGGCAACAGGGCAAGACTCCGTCTCCAAAAAAAAAAAAAAAGAAAGAAAAACAGGATGTACTACTATTTTGACGTCTACAACACCTAAGACCGCCAACACCTAGAGCTGGAGGGAGGGTGTCACTGTGCTGAACGAGTATAGCACTTCTGGTGTTTTCACACAGTCCCAGGCATATTATTATCAATGTGGGGAAACAAGAGGCGGAAGGCTGCGACACAGGAAGTGGCCACACAATGCAACATCTACTTACCCCTCTGATGTATGGTTTGAGTCCCTGTCATCAAAGGGTAGACTGGCAGAGGAACTAGAAGACGCAGACAAGGCCCTCTTGGCACCTCCCGCAGCTCTTTGCAGTGGGGAGGACATGCTTGGAGAGGAGGAGCTACGGCGCCAGGACGATGAGGACTGCAGGATAGGTATGGCGATCCAGCTGGAGAAAGAAATACAAGAAAGGACTCCTATCACAGCATTTCTCCATCCCCGGCCCTGACCAGTCCCTTTCTTTCCAAGGGAATGGTTCTAGAACTCTGGGGTCGGGTGAGGGGGACCAAAAACTAAGACAAAGGCTGGGCACCATGGCTCATGCCTATAATCCCAGCACTTTGGGAGGCCAAGGTAGGAGGATGGCTTGAGCCCAGGAGTTCAAGACCAGCCTGGGCAATACAGCAAGACCCCATTTCTACAAATAATAATAATAATAATAATAATAATAGGTGTGGTAGCACATGCCTGTATTCAGCTATTCAGGAGGCTGAGGTGGGAGGACTGCTTGAGTCCAGGAGTTCAAGGCTACAGTGAGCTATGATCGCACCACTGTACTCTAGCCTGGGTGACAGAGCAAGACCCTATCCCAAAAAAAAAAGAAGAAAAAAAGTAATAATAAATAAGAAAAATGGCTGGGCACGGTGACTCATGCCTGTAACTCCAGCACTTTGGGAGACCGAGGCAGGCAGATCACCTGAGGTCGGGGATTCAAGACCAGCCTGACCAATATGGAGAAACCCTGTCTCTACTAAAAATACAAAATTAGCCAGGTGTGATGGCATATGCCTGTAATCCCAGCTACTCGGGAGGCTGAGGCAGGAGAATCGCTTGAACATGGAAGGCAGAAGTTGCAGTGAGCTGAGATTGTGCCATTGCACGCTAGCCTGGGCAACAAGAGCTAAACTCCATCTCAGAATAAATAAATAAGACAAAGAGCTGACCTAAGGCATCAAGGGATTAAGGACAACACCTCCCCAGAAACTGGCCAGCAGGTTTGGAGTTGCTCTCCAACAGCTGAGGAAGTCACACACCAGGGCAGCTTCAGACACATCTCTCTAGAGGCTGTGGAAGTGCAAACTGCCTGTTGCAAGTAAATTTAACTCACAGGTTTTTTCTTTAAAAAAAAAAAAAGAAAAAAAAAGCACGCTGGGTGCAGCAGATCATACCTGTAATCCCAGACCTTTAGGCAGCTGAGGCGGGAGGACTGCTTGAGCCCAGGAGTTCAAGACCAGCCTGGGCAACATAGCAAGACCCCATCTCTACAAAAAATAAGCAAAAACTAGCTATGTGTGGTGGCGCACACCTGTGGTCCCAGCTACTCATGAGGCTGAGGTAGGAGGACTGCTTGAGCCCAGCAGTTTGAGACGACTTGGCAACATGAGATGCGTCCAAAAAAAAAAAAAAAAAAATCCGAGCAAAGCACACACCAGGGCAGCTTCAGACACAGCCCTCTCTAGAAGCTTCAGAAGTGTAAACTGCCTGCTGCAAGGGAATTTAACTCATAGGTTTTAAAAAAAAAAAAAAAGGCAAGGCGCCCACGGTGGCTCAAACCTGGAATCCTAGCACTTTGAGCGGCTGAAGCAGGAGGACTGCCTGACCCCAACAGTTCGAAATCAGCCTGGACAACTTAGCAAGACCCTGTCTCTACGAAACAAAACAAAATAAAACAACTAGCCAGGCATGGTGGTGCACCTGTAGTCCCAGCTACTGCGGAGAATGAGGCGGGATGATCACCTGAGCCCAGGAGGTCGAGGCTGCAGTGAGCTATGACTGCACCATGCACTCCAGCCTGGGCAACAGAGCAAGACTGTCTCAAAAAATAGTAATGACAAATAAATAAGACAAAGAAAGCACCAAGGGATTAGACACCAAGGCCCCAGAAACTCGGCAGTGAGTTTGGAATTGCTCTCCAAAAGCTGAGGCGTGGGGCACCGTGACTCCCGCCTATAATCCCAGTACTTTGGGAGGACGAAGCGGGAGCATCGCTTGGGCCCAGGAGTTCAAGACCAGCCTGAGCCACATAGCAAGGCCCTGTCTCTATAAAAAAAAAAAAAAAAAAAATTAAATTAAAAAAAAGCCAAGCAGGCCGGGCGCGGTGGCTCACGCCTGTAATCCCAGCACTTTGGGAGGCCGAGGCGGGCGGATCACAAGGTCAGAGATCCGAGACCACGGTGAAACCCCGTCTCTACTAAAATACAAAAAAAAAAAAAAAGCCGGGCGCGGTGGCGGGCGCCTGTCGTCCCAGCTACTCTGGAGGCTGAGGCAAGAGAATGGCGTGAACCCGGGAGGCGGAGCTTGTAGTGAGCCGAGATAGCGACACCGCACTCCAGCCTGGCAGACAGAGCGAGACTCCGTCTCAAAAAAAAAAAGCCAAGCAAGGCAAACAGAAAGGCAGCTTCAGACACACCCCTCTCTGGAGGCTTCGGAAGTACAAACTGCCTGCTGCAAGGGAACTTACGGGTTCTTAGAAATGAAATAAAATTAAACCAATAAATAAGAAAAAAAAAAATACAGAAAGACCCCAGGCTTACGTTTCTAGAGGACTAGCACCTGATTCCACCTGGAATGGAACGGGAGGCTCTTAAGGATTTGGGGGTGGAAGCGCCATGAGAGTAGAGCTGGAAAAGCAAAAGGAGTAAAGGCAGGCGCGCATTTCCCATTTTTCCAGAAGGTAAAAATATCTACGACTGCCCCTGGGGTAACCGGCTTCGGGATGAGGAGCCTTCCAAGCGCTTAGAAGAGTGGACTCTCAGTCTCTGGAGGCCTGGGCAGAGGATTCTCGGGCTGTGTGGCAGAGGCCATTGGGGGCACGGCCCAGGAAGGCTCCTAGTATCAGGGCCGGGAGGGTCGCGAGACGGTGTGTTCTTGTGTCAAGGAGAAACCTCACTGTCAGAGCCTGGAAGAGTGACTTCTGGCGAAGCAGGGTTCAGGGAAGGCCCCCCACCTCAGGTCCCTCAGGTGTCTCTCGCCACCCCACCTTCCGCACAGGCGCCCGCCGCTGCCCTTCCGGTGGCGAAAGAGTTCAGAAAAGCGCGGGAAGGCACAAAACACGCTGTGCGCAAGCGCAATCCCAACGGCTCGCCCAGGGCCAGTAGCTATCGCGAGGCTTGGGAGTGTGCGAGCTGGTGCGCGCCACGTTTGAGTTACGCCGCTCCACAGCCTCGTGCGGCCTCAAACTCTCAGGCGTGCTGCCCTGTCACGTGGGCTTGGGCACGCGTGCGGTCCGCTTTAGCCCCGCCCCCACCCAGGCCCCACCCCCGCAACCCTCAATCTCCCCCTCCATTGGACGGGTTTCGGACCAGACTCGTAGTAACCCCTTTAATCTGGCTTCTCAATTGCCATAGGCTGGATTCCACCCAGGCCCCGCCTTTTGAACAGGATCGCCACGCCCCCGAGGGAGACCACGCCCCTATTTTACCAACCTCCTCAGTGCCGGCCGGTTCCCGCCCCCCTGCGGAGCTTCTGCGCTACATTGGCTTAATTTCTTCCTTGCCCCCGCCCCTGAAGCCGGCTCCGAGCCATTATTGGCGGGGCCCCGCCTCGGACCCCGCCCCCTGTCCGGCTCCCCGCTCCCATTGTCTCCGCAGATGCCGCCTGGTCCAGCTATCGTGCTCGGTATTCAGTTTTCGGGTATAGCGCTCTTTCTCTGACCCGCGGAGCGGTCCCGCGGCCGAGTACCGGATTCCCGAGTTTGGGAGGCTCTTCTTTCCTCCTTAGGACCCACTTTGCCGTCCTGGGGTGGCTGCAGCTATGTTCGTGCTGCGACCTCTCCTGCTTCTGCTGCTGCCTCTGTGTCCCGGTCCTGGTCCCGGACCCGGGAGCGAGGCAAAGGTCACCCGGAGTTGTGCAGAGACCCGGCAGGTGCTGGGGGCCCGGGGATATAGCTTAAACCTAATCCCTCCCGCCCTGATCTCAGGTGAGGAGAAAGAGGAAGACTAGAGAATTGGGGTGGGGCGGGGCGGGGCCTCCTCATCTCACAATAACTCTCTTCCCTTTCAGAGTGACCGTTATACTAATCTTTTCATCCCACAGTAGTGTCTGTTCTCCTCCTGTAACTTCCTTACCGGGATCACAAACATAGCTTAAACCTAATCCCTCCCGCCCTGATCTCAGGTGAGGAGAAAGAGGAAGACTAGAGAATTGGGGTGGGGCGGGGCGGGGCCTCCTCATCTCACAATAACTCTCTTCCCTTTCAGAGTGACCAGTTATACTAATCTTTTCATCCCACAGTAGTGTCTGTTCTCCTCCTGTAACTTCCTTACCGGGATCACAATAACCCTGCTATGCACAGAATAGCGCTCTTACTCCATCCCCACCCCAGGAATCCCCTCCTCGTAATTAACACCCCCCTATGTGTTTCTTTCTTCACAGCCATGTTCTCCCTGTTTCTGTTAGCCCCTTCTATGAGAATACTTTATTGCTCACCCAGTAACCCCACCCTTCCAAGCCCCTTTCTTCATCCCCTAGAAGCTGTCCTCCAAGTCCCTCGAGGTCCGGGGTGTGGACGTTGGGGAGGGTCACCCGAGGACACTCTGACCACTGACTTGGCTCTCAGGGCAGCTGTTAAATAGATGATCCCGTGGCTAATGGGAGTGAACTTGGGATGGGTGAGGAGACAATAAGGTGGGGAATAGGGTCAGGTGGGGAAGAGGGTGCAGACAATAGAAAAGAGACCAGGCAGGTAGAAGAGAAGGCATCGTCCCCAGAGAGAGGCGGAAAATGGAAGGAATTTTAGGATATCACTTCCCACCATTCCTTCACATCTCCTCTGTCCAGGTGAGCACCTCCGGGTCTGTCCCCAGGAGTACACCTGCTGTTCCAGTGAGACAGAGCAGAGGCTGATCAGGGAGACTGAGGCCACCTTCCGAAGCCTGGTGGAGGACAGCGGCTCCTTTCTGGTTCACACACTGGCTGCCAGGCACAGAAAATTTGATGGTGAGGACCTGGGGTCCCCAAACTCAGCTTCATAGCTCCTCTCAGCGCTTAGGACCCCAGCAAGCCTCCTGTCTCTACTCCTTACTCCGTCTCTGAAGATTCCATCCCTTCCCAGCCCTGGTTTAGCCTGCCCAACCCCCAGACTCTATCTCCAGGGCCCTGGCCTCCCTCATTCCCTGTCTGCCCCATCTCTGAGAGTTACTCAGTTTCTGATTCACTTGTCTTTTCTCTTCTCTCCCATCCCCTCCTGCCTCTGCCTGTTCACTTTTCTCCCCTTCTCTGGCCTCACCCACCTTCCACCTGTTCCCTGCATTTGCTGCAGAGTTTTTTCTGGAGATGCTCTCGGTAGCCCAGCGCTCTCTGACCCATCTCTTCTCCCACTCCTACGGCCGCCTGTATGCCCAGCACGCTCTCATATTCAATGGCCTCTTCTCTCGGCTGCGAGACTTCTATGGGGAATCTGGTGAGGGGTTGGATGACACCCTGGCGGATTTCTGGGCACAGCTCCTGGAGAGAGTGTTCCCGCTGCTGCACCCACAGTACAGCTTCCCCCCTGACTACCTGCTCTGCCTCTCACGCTTGGCCTCATCTACCGATGGCTCTCTGCAGCCCTTCGGGGACTCACCCCGCCGCCTCCGCCTGCAGGTGAGGGATCCTGAGGCCTGAGCTTCAACAACTTCTGACCTAGTGACCCCTGAACTGTGCACCACTCATCTCCAAACTGGTGTGTTACAGTCACCTCTGACCTGGTGATCCTCCCATCCTGCATTGAAGCCATTTCTGACCTGGTGATCCCTATCCTGAGCTTTACTTACCACTGCTGGACCCAGTGCCCCTTGGTCTTCTTGAAGCAGATGCTCCCACCCCTGCCACCTCCCATTCTGTGCCCTAGTTTCACACAAACACTCACCTACCCTTAACCTCCAGCCACCTTTGTGCCAACCCCTCCCTAATCCTAACACCTTGACTTCCTCTGGTTCAACTAAACAGGAATTATGTATTCAATATGCAAAAGGCATTTTCTTTTATAGTATCACATTTAGTTGTCATCATCACCCTGCAAGGTGTTTGACGAACGGAGGCAAGATGGCGCAGTTCTGGGTTCTTCACCGTCAACTTTCCCGCTCCCGGGAAAGACACAGGTCGACTGCACAGGCGCAACCCGACCTCCGACGGAGAAAAACCGGAACCGCCTAGCCACGCCTACCGCCCGGCCCCGACCCGCCTATGTCCCGCCCACTGCCCTCCCACTCCCAAGCCCAGGACATAAAAGCTGCTCCCGGTGGACGCGCGGTGCGCACTTCCTCAGCCTCCACTCCTGTCAGTACTGCAGGAACTCCACCCAAGAGCTCCACCGGGTGACTCCCCCAGCCTCCCCTGCCAGAGACCAACTGACCTCACCCCTCCCCCACAAAGCTGGCTGACCAAAAAATAAACTTGCAGTTTTGCTCCTAGCCCTGCCTACTCGCTGGTCCTTTAATACTCGCCCTGGTGAGCCTAGAAAGCAAATCGGTTTCCTAGAAGGCAAATCAGTTTCCTGGAAAGCAAATCGGTTTCCGAGAAAGCAAATCACAAGGTAGAGAGTCATGCCCTTATTTTACAGATGAGAAAACTGAGGCTCCCAGAGGTTAAGCTTTCCAGCCAGTAAATGGCAGAACCGTGGCTCACATCCAGGTCTTCTGGCTTCAAGTTCAGTGTTAGTTCCGATATACAATTTCCCTATCTCTAAGCCCTGTACAACATAATCCCTCCATCTCTTCCCAAGCCTTCCTTTGGTTTTCTTTAAGACTATAATTCCTGTGGGGCTCTTGAACCTGCCTCTCTACCACCCAACACTCGACCCACTTTGAGAGAACCCCACAAACCCAACCCTCACTGCTCTTGATGCAGTCTCTTGGCTCCAGCCTTGACTGACCCATAACACCCTTGTGGTTTTTCTCATCTTCTTTGCCTTCTCCCAGATAACCCGGACCCTGGTGGCTGCCCGAGCCTTTGTGCAGGGCCTGGAGACTGGAAGAAATGTGGTCAGCGAAGCGCTTAAGGTTAGAGTGGGCAGGGGCCAGGGAGGGAGAGGCGGAAGTGAGAGAGACCCCACGAGGAAGAATTAGCCACCAGCCGGCAGGAGAGGCCTGGGGCTATGTCTGCCTCCAGGCCCGGGGCTCTGTCTGCCTCCAGGCCCTGGTGTCCCAGGATGAATTAGGAAGGAGGGAGCTGGAGTGAAACCTCCACTGGTCCACGATCCATGATCTCTGACCCCTTCCTCCCCTCTGTGGACCCTTAACCCCCTCAGTCCCCAAGGGACTGCTCATCTCCATAGCAGTCAGATTGGATACTGCCCCTGCCCAACCCCCCAGGAACCCTCAGTGACTCCACTTCCCTGCTGCTGAAGGCCAGATGCCTGGCTTGGCCTCTGTCACTGCCCATCCTCTACCTGACCTCCCAGCCTCACCTTCTGCCTCCTGACCACCTCCTCCCTCCCCAGCTGTGATGGGCTCACTCTTGTCCTTGAATCTTCCTTCCACCCCTAACTGCCTCTCTAGTTCCACCCCTCCCACGAATCAGTGTCAGCAACCTGGAACCTCCCTCCTCAGATCTGTGACAATCTCACCTGCTGCCACATGGGGTCACCAGCCCTAGGCGTGGGGTGGGGTATGTGATTTCTGTCTGTGCCTGGCACCAAGCCGGGCTGAGAGCAGCCACAATGTTTGTGGAGGACATAGCCCCACTCTCTGCCCCCAGGTGCCGGTGTCTGAAGGCTGCAGCCAGGCTCTGATGCGTCTCATTGGCTGTCCCCTTTGCCGAGGAGTCCCCTCACTTATGCCCTGCCAGGGCTTCTGCCTCAACGTGGTTCGTGGCTGTCTCAGCAGCAGGGGACTGGAGCCTGACTGGGGCAACTATTTGGGTGAGGGGATTCAAGAAAGCCTGGAGCCAGGCATGGTGGCTCACACCTGTAATTACAGCACTTTGAGAGACTGAGAGGCAGGAGGATCACTTGAGGCCAGGAGTTGGAACCCAGCCGGGGCAACATAGCTAGACGTCATCTCTACAAAAAGAAAGAAAGAAAGAAGGAAATTAGCCAGGTGTGGTAGCGCCCACGCCTGTAGTCCCAGTTACTCCTAAGGCTGAGGCAGGAGGATCACTTGAGGCCAGGAGTTGGAAGCCAGCCTGGGCAATGTAACTAGACCCCATCTCTACCAAAAAAAAGAAAAAAAGAACTTATTAGGCATGGTGGCACACATGCCTGTTGTCCCAGTTACTCCAGAGGCTGAGGCAGGAGGCTCCCTTGATCCCAGGAGTTAGAGGCTGCAGTAAGCTATGAGGGTGCCCCTATACTCTAGCCTGGGCGAGAGAGTAAGACCCTGTCTTTTAAAAAAATCCTTAAATTGGCCAGGCACGGTGGCTCACGCCTATAATCCTAGCACTTTGGGAGACCGAGGCAGGCGGATCACAAGGACAAGGTCAGGAGTTCGAGACCAGCCTGGCCAATAGGGTAAAATTCTGTCTCTACTGAAAAGAAAAAAAAAAAAAAATACAAAAATTAGCCGGGCATGGTGGCGGGCGCCTGTAGGCTGATGCAGAAGAATTGCTTGAACCCAGAGGCCCAGGTTGCATGACCCGAGATCACGCCAATGCACTCCATCGAGCCTGGGCGACAGAGGGAGACTCAGTCTCAAAAAAAAAAAAAAAAAAAAAAAATCCCAAAATCCTAAAATTTAAATTTAAATTTTAAAAGTCTGGAATGGAGGAGGGTCCCGAGTAAGGCTGGGGGTGAACTGGAGAGGGGCTCTAAAGCCAAATTGGGGCAAAACATGAGAGGGAGCTCATGTGAGTTTCCCTGAAAACTCTGCTGCTTCTCTAAAGCCCGAGTGAGGATTTTTGTTCCTAGTTCAGTATCACCACTCATCCCATCCTTTCTCTTTCTCTGCCTCCCTTAAGATGGTCTCCTGATCCTGGCTGATAAGCTTCAGGGCCCCTTTTCCTTTGAGCTGGTGGCTAAGTCCATTGGGGTGAAGATCTCGGAGGGTTTGATGTACCTGCAGGAAAACAGTGCGAAGGTGTCCGCCCAGGTACAGGGGAGAGAAGGGTGGAGGTGAGGCCCGGGGCGGGGACAGTGTGGGTGTCAGGGAGACAGTATAGGGGATCTGAGAAGAGACTCTGGGGTCAGAGTGAGGACGCAGTGTGGTTTCCCCCCAGGGTGACTGTGTGAGGTCTCTTCCTCGTGCCGCAGGTGTTTCAGGAGTGCGGCCCCCCGCACCCTGTGCGGACCCGCAACCGTCGAGCCCCGCCACCCCGAGAAGAGGTGGGCCGGCTGTGGTCGATGGTGACCGAGGAGGAGCGGCCCACGACGGCCGCGGGCACCAACCTGCACCGGCTGGTGTGTGGGGTGACCAAGGAGTTGGGGGCGGGAGGGGCGGGGTCGGGGATGGGGATGGGGGTTGCGCTCCAGCTCGCCCCGCCCCTTCTCTCCTGCCCAGGTGTGGGAGCTCCACGAGCGTCTGGCCCGGATGCGGGGCTTCTGGGCCCGGCAGTCCCTGACTGTGTGCGGAGACTCTCGCATGGCAGCGGACGCCTCGCTGGAGGTGGCGCTCTGCTGGACCGGAGCCGGGTGGGGCAGGTGAGCCTCGGGGGCGTGGTGGGGCAGCAGGGGGCAGGGCCGCAGCCGGGAGGGGCGGGGCCGCGCGCGCGAGCGAGAGCTTCGGGGCTGCTCTGCTCGCAGGTACTTGCCGCCAGTGGTCGGGGGCTCCCTGGCCGAGCAGGTCAACAACCCCGAGCTCAAGGTGGACACCTCAGGCCCCGATGTCCCGACACGGCGGCGTCGGCTACAGCTCCGGGCGGCCACGGCCAGGATGAAGGCAGCCGCACTGGGACACGACCTGGACGGGCAGGACGCGGGTGAGACCCCGGCATTCCTGAGCCTGAGCCCCGCCCACTGCCCTTAAGCCTCTCTCCTCTCCTGGTAGTTCCCGCCCGTGCTTCTGCTCTTAGCATTCATTCATTCATTAATTCATTCAATGAGTATTTACTGAGAGTTGACTTCAAAGACTGGGGGTAACAGATCAATGAGGGGATCTCTATCCTTTCGGGCCAGTAGGGGAGACACGAAAACATTCTTACAGAACAGTGGGAAGACCCTTATAATGGGCAAAGGGCAGTGGGAAATGGGGAGGGGCAACTTGGGGAGGCTGGGAAGCCAGGGTGGTGGGTGACATTGGGCTGGCTCCCCAGCGTGGAATTTGCCAGACAGAGAGGCAAGGCACAGACACTCACTGTTTTCTTCTGTCTGTCTCTGTCTCTGTCACTCTTCCCCCACCCCTCTTCCTGGCTGCTCTCTGCTTCTGTGTACTTCTGATTTTTCTGTTTTTTCTTGTTATCCTGTCTCCCCGTCTGCCTGTCTTTTTTCTCTCTGTCTCATTGTCTCCCATCATGATCTCTCCCCGCTATGTCTGCTGTCGGATCTCTCTCTTTCCCTCTCTCCCTGCCTTCCTGTCACTCATGGTCTTTCTCCTTTATCCAACCCGGCATCCACCCGTGTCTCCCTCTCCCTCTCTCCTGCCTCTCTCTTTCTGTTTTTATCTCAATTTCTTTTTCTCCCTCTGTCTCCCTCTGCCTCTCCCTCCCATCCTGTCTCTGTCCCTCTTCTTCCTTGCAGATGAGGATGCCAGTGGCTCTGGAGGGGGACAGCAGTATGCAGATGACTGGATGGCTGGGGCTGGGGCTCCCCCAGCCCGGCCTCCTCGGCCTCCATACCCTCCTAGAAGGGATGGTTCTGGGGGCAAAGGAGGAGGTGGCAGTGCTCGCTACAACCGGGGCCGGAGCAGGAGTGGGGGGGCATCTATTGGTTTTCACACCCAAACCATCCTCATTCTCTCTGTCTCGTCCCTGGCCCTGCTTGGACCTCGATAACAGGGGAGGGGTGCCCTAGCATCAGAAGGGTTCATGGCCCTTTCCCCTACTCCCCCCTCAGCTGGGCCTGGGGAGGAGTCGAAGGGGGCTGCAGAGAAGGTAGAGAAGGGACTTTGCAGGTGAATGGCTGGGGCCCCAAATCCAGGAGATTTTCATCAGAGGTGGGTGGGTGTTCACAATATTTATTTTTTCATTTGGTAATGGGAGGGGGGCCTGGGGTATTTATTTAGGAGGCAGTGTGGTTTCCTTAGAGGGTATAATCTCCAGCCCTCTAAGGCTGGGGCTGGTGATCAGCTCCAATAGAGAAAGTGAGGAGTTTAGAGTTGCAGCTGGGGAAGGGGTTTGAAGGAAGTTGGAAGTCGGGAGGGGTGGGGGCATCTGGTCTCAGAAATGGACAAAGCTGGATGCTGACAGGGTGTGGGGCAGGGGACTGGGGGTGCTTGAGTAGGATGTGAGGCTTCATGGGCTTGGGTTCTGTTGAGTTTTTTCAGTATCAATTTCTTAAACCAAAATTTAAAAAAGACAACGTGGGGGGGTGCTCATCTCGTGACCTCTGCCACCCACATCCTTCACAAACTCCATGTTTCAGTGTTTGAGTCTGTGTTTATTCTGTAAATAAATGGTAATGTATTGGACCCCATGTGTGGCTTCTGTGCTGTCACCGTCAGTGCCTGAGCCCTGGCTCCCAGCAGAGGTCTTAGAGCCTCTCTGACTGGCTCATTTTCTGCCAGCTTTTCACCTCCCTTGGCACCTCTCCCCCAGGAGGCGGGTCTAGGGAATAAACCCTGATCTCCCACCCTCTGGGCCTCTGAGCATCTTCGTTTGTACAACAGGGAGAATTGTGGGGACCAAATAGAATCTGTGTGAAAAAGCACCTTGTCACCTGCAAAATGCTCTTTGAACATGAGGCTTTTTTTTTTTTTTTGAGACGGAGTCTCACTGTTGTTGCGAGGGTGGAGTGCAATGGTGCGATCTTGGTTCACTGCAACCTCCCTCCGCCTCCCCAGTTCAAATGATTCTCCTGCCTTAGCCTCCTGAGTAGCTGGGATTACAGGCGCCTGCCACCACACCCAGCTAATTTTTGTATTTTTAGTAGAGATGGGGTTTCACCATGTTGGCCAGGCTGATCTCGAACTCCTGACCTCAAGCAATCCGCCAGCCTCGGCCTTCCAAAGTGCTGGGATTACAGGCGTGAGCCACCACGCCCGGCCACGAGGCATTATTAAGGTGACCACACCACCGTCCCCTGCCTTCAGGATGGGAGGCCTTGTTCTCTGAGCATCAGTCTCTGGCTACCTTGCCACGTCTTTGACAATGTCTGCTTTCAAATATCACTTTCTCCTTCCTTCCTTCTTTCTTTCTGCCGCCTGAATGAATCTTTTGTTCTGCGGCAAGCCAAGAGAAAATGGTAGGATTGATTCCCAAGTGTGAAAGGGGGGTGGAAGTGGTGTCTTCCAAGGGGAGTCTGGGTGCCCTGCCGGAGAGGGGAAGATGCAGTGGGGGAGAGACCTAGAACTGCAGTCAAAGCTACAGCAGCTGCTGGGGCTGGCGGGACAAAGGGAGGAGGGAGGAGCCTGGGCGCTGAGAAAGTTCTTGGGGAAAGTTGAGCTGAGCCAAGAGTCGGGCGGTGGCTGGGGAGGGCGGGAGGGCCCGGCCCGATTTCCCTTGCTGTTCCCCTTGTGGCCTGGTGAGTGGGAAGTGAAACCAAAGATAGGACCAGTAGAAGGACCTTCTAATTTATGGGAGGAGACGTGAGGGGTTCATGCGACCCCGGCAGGGGCAACTGACTGGGCAGTCACCAAAGCTGGAGAGGACAGAGGGCTGGGATCTCCAATCATGGGAAGGGAGAGATGGATGGAAGGAAATGAAGGGCTCTGGGTAGGGGAGACGCAGCTGGACCCCAGGGGCTGGGACTGGGGAGGGAATTGGGGAGTGATGCCAGAGGGGGCGGGTCTCCTGGAGTAAAAGTGTGGCTTCTCTCTGCCTGGGGTTACCCCTGGCTCATCGGAGCAGGGAGCTGTCGGGGCTTGTTGGAGGGGGCTGTGGTCCTTGATCGTGAGTTGTAATCTGAAGGGGCGGGGCTGGACTCCTGGTTGATTAGGAAGCTCAGGCTTGAGAAGGAATTCTACAGTTAGTATTTGTGCCATTCTCCATATCTTTGTGTTATAGTCTCTCTGTCTCTCTGTGTCTGTCTGTCTCTCTCTCTCTCTCTCTCTCTCTCTCTCTCTCTCTCTCTCTCTCTCTGTCTCCCTCTCCAGCCCCACCCTTTCAGTCTCCTCTGGGTGCACTGATAAGGTTGGAAAGTGGCATGGTGGGTTAAGTCCGGGGATCTGGGCTTCACAAGTAGCTACACGTCTCCCCCAGCCCCTGTCGCACATGGGGGTCTGCCCCGTGCTGAGACAGAGGAAAAAGAGGTGCGGGAATTTAGAACACAGTGGCTCTTGCCCATTGCAATGCCACTCCTGGAAGTCCAACCTCCCTTCCTCCTGCCTGGGTTCATCCACCTGTGTCCTGTCTGATCCTCATTCCCACCATATGGCTTCCCTTCCTGGCCCTGGGATAGGGCTCTTCATCCCCATCTGTGACAGCCAGAGGGGCTCAGGAGGAAGCCAGGGTCCCGACCATGGTCTGACCCGACTGTCTTAATGAGCTGATTGGTCTGATCTCTCTCTTGCTGGCTGTTTCATTCATGAGATGGGGCTTTTTCTCTCCTTCCCTTCTAAGTCCTTGAGGCTCAGGAACAACTGTAGGTGGGGAGCTGGGGGAATTGGAGATAAGAAAGTGATAGAGCAGAGGAAGTAGTTGTGGGGCCACCTAGGAGAGTCTGGGTGTAGACCGCATTCCCGGCCACTCCCCTTCCCTGAACCAGGAGAAGGCTCACTCTGCCTCTCTCCTTAGACTTCTCTTCTTCCCCCTCATTTCCCTCCTAGACGCTGACAAGAGGCAAAAATCTGCTAACTCAGGGGGCAGACTCAACCAAGACTGCAAACAGGCCTGGGGAATGACCCCCCGATCTGCAACCGGCGCCTTCCGCGGCTGCACGGCTTTCTCCAGCTGTCTCTGCCCCTGTTCCTGGTCCTGGCTCCATCCCTCTCTCATCTCACCCTTCCCTGTGCCACATGGGCCCTCTGTCTCCTGCCAGGACGCTGCGGCTCTGGGGACCTCGGAGCCTGGGGGTGGCTCTGGGAGTCTTCATGACCATTGGCTTTGCACTCCAGCTCTTGGGAGGGCCCTTCCAGAGGAGGTAAGTTCCCACTTTGCCCCAACTCCTTCTAGATGCCCCACACTTGCTCTTCCCCATCCTGCCTGGGGCTGGTGACTCTTAGGGACTCAGAAGCCTCCATGCCCTCTGTCCCTTCCACCCATTTGCTGCTGAGGGACAGGACACTCCCCCTACATCTCTTCCCAGGCTACCAGGGCCACAGCTCCGACAGCCCTCGGCTCCATCTCTACGACCAGCCCTTCCGTCCTGCGCACCCCGGCAGCGACTGGTGTTCCTGAAGACGCATAAATCTGGGAGCAGCTCTGTGCTGAGCCTGCTTCACCGCTATGGGGACAGGCACGGGCTGCGCTTCGCCCTCCCTGCCCGCTACCAGTTTGGCTACCCAAGGCTCTTCCAGGCCTCAAGGGTAAAAGGCTACCACCCCCAGACTGGAGGCACCCAGATCCCCTTCCACATCCTCTGTCACCACATGAGGTTCAACCTGAAAGAGGTAAGGAGTGTCGCAGGGGTGGGAGGGACCAGCAAGAGATGGGCTCAGGCTGATACCACCAAGGGAGGGGGCCCAGACTTGAGGGCTCCCCAGGCATCATCTCACCCTAAAGTTGGACACGGGGGCCACAAAAGTGGGGATCCCTGTCATCCTCTCTATAGGTGTCCCTTCCCCCGAAGTTTCTGGGAGCCCAAGTCCTCCTCTCTCCCTTCTCTCTCTGGCGCTTACTACAGTCTCTCACTTTCACCAATGTATTTCCCTGGCATCAGTGCCCTGCCAACTCTGAGCCCCCAACTCTCCCTCCAGGTGCCCCCTACCCTTCTTTTTTTTTATTTCTTGGAAGACAGGGTCTTGCTCTGTTGCCCAGGCTGGAGTGCCGGGGCACAATCATAGCTCTTGACTTCCCAGGCTCAAGGGATCCTCCCACCTCAGCCTCCTGAGTAGCTAGGGATAAGGCATGTGCCACTACACATGGCTACTTTTTAATTTTTTTGTAGAGATGGGGTCTTGCTATGTTGCCCAGACTGATCTCAAGTTCCTGAGCTTAAATAAATAAATAAATACTCCTGGGCTCAAGCCATCTGCTCACCTTGGCCTCCCAAAGGGCTGGGATTACAGGAGTGAGCTTGCCCAGCCTCTGTGTGTGTGTGTGTGTGTGAGAGAGAGAGAGAGAGAAAGAAAGAGACAGGGTCTCACTCTGTCATCTAGGCTAGAATGCAGTGGTGCAATTATAGCTCACTGCAACTTCAAACTCCTGGGCTCAAGCAATCCTCTCACCTCAGCCTCCCAACTAGCTGTAACTACAGGTGCACGCCACCACGCCTGGCTAATTTTTTTTATTTTTTGTAGAGATGGGGTCTCACTATGTTGCCCAGGCTGGCCTCAAACAATCCTCCCACCTCAGCCTCGCAAGTACCTAGGACAACACGCCCCTTCCCTTTCTTAGCCTCCCTTCCACTGTCACACCAGGGCCCCAGCTCCCCCACTGCCTTCTGACTTGTCTTCTTCAACCTCCTCACCATGTCTGCCACATTTTGAGGATCAGCTGTACGTTTAGCCCAGGGCTAAGCCCAGCACTTTGGGAAACCAAGGTGGGCAGATCACCTGAGGTCAGCTAAGAATAGCTGGGTGGAAGCCCAGTCCTGACCTCCAGGAACTTCTATTCTAATGGGGGAGAGAAGAACATACACATTCACATACTCAGACACACACAGGAAGCTGAGGGCTCCTCTAGGAAGAAAATCAATGTGTAATTGAAACATACAGGGAAGAAACTAAACTGAGTATTTACCAATGCTGAATACTAATCTTCCCATCACCTGGCCAGGAAGGCATTTTAAGTGTCTCCATTACACATATGTGGAGTTCGAGTCTCAGGGAGGTGAAGAGACTTTCACAGTTAGAAAATGGCACCCAGTAGCCACAGTGGCTCACGCTTATAATCCCAGCACTTTAGGAGGCTGAGGTGGAGAATCACTTGAACCCAGCAGTTTGAGACCAGCCTGCCCAATATAGCGAGACCCCACCTGTACAAAAAAATTAAAACATCAGACAGGTGTGGTAATGCATGCCTGTAGTCTCAGCTACTCAGGAGGCTGAAGCAGGAGGATTGCTTGAGCCCAGGAGTTGGAGGCTGCAGTGAGATATGATTGTGCAACTGCACACCAACCTGGGTGACAAAGCAAGATCCTATTGCTAAAAACATAAAGATTAAGGCCAGGCATGGTGGCTCACGCCTGTGATCTTCACACTTTGGGAGACTGAGGCAGGAGAATCACTTGAGTCCAGGACTTCAAAAGTAGCCTGGGCAACATAGCAGACTCCGTCTCTACAAAAAGATAAAACATAAATAAAAATAGCTGAGGGCAGTGGTGTATGCCTGAAGTCCCAGCTACTCAGGAGGCTGAAGTGGGAGGATCACTTGAGCCAAGGGAGTCGAGGCTGCAGTGAGCCAAGATCATGCCACTGTACACCAACCTGGTGGCAGAATAAGACCCTGTCTTGAAAGATAAATAGGCTGGGCACGGTGGCTCACACCTGTAATCCCAGCACTTTGGTAGACCAAGGTGGGCAGATCACCTAAGGTCACAAGTTCGAGACCAGCCTGGCCAACATGGTGAACCCCCGTCTCTATTAAAAATGCAAAAATTAGCCGGGTGTGGTGGTGCATGCCCGTAATCCCAGCTACTCGGGAGGCTGAAGCAGGAGAATTGCTTGAACCTGGGAGGCAGAGGTTGCAGTGAGCTGAGATCGTGCCACTGAGCTCCAGCCTGGGCAACAGAGTGAGACTCCGTTTCACAAAAAAAAAAAAAAAAAAAAAGGAAAGAAAGATAAATACATAAATAAAATTGAAAATGAAAGTGACAGAGCTGGAAGTTGAGCCCAGGTCCATGCACTCCAAAGTCAAGGCTCTTTCCGAGGCTTGTGTGTGCGTTTGTATCTGGAATGGTGAGCAGAGTATTCACCAAAGAGGTGAGGCTTTCTGGAGAGGGGGGTTTATTTTACTTTATTATTTAATTTTGATGTTATTTATTTATTTATTTTGAGACAGAGTCTTGCTCTTTTCCCCGGGCTGGAGTGCAGCAGTGCCACCTCAGCTCACTGCAACCTGTGCCTCCCGGGTTCAAGCAATTCTCGTGCCTCCCAAGTAGCTGGGACTACAGGCACCCGCCACCACACCTGGCTAATTTTTGTACTTTTAGTAGGGATGGGGTTTTGCCATGTTGACCAGGCTGGTCTCAAACTCCTGACCTCAAATGATCTGCCCGCCTCGGCCTCCCAAAGTGCTGGGATTCCAGGTGTGAGCCACCGTGCCCAGCCGAGAGTGGGGGGTTTTAAAGGAAAAGGTGGATGTGGCTTGTGGTAAGGACAGCATGAGGCATTCTTAGAGGGAGCAAAACACCAGCAAGGACATGGTGGGGTGCATGTGTGTATGTGCATATAAGAAGGAGAACGTCTGTACTGGGGTGGAAGTTCTGCAGGGGCTGCAAAGTTACCCTTGTTGAAGCTGGAGCTGGAGACACTAGCTGAGGACATGGGCGTGCTCTAATGGGCAGCGAAAGGCCACTGGCAGGAGTGAGGCAATGACAGTGACTTTTGAGGTAGGTTTCTCCAGAGGCTAGGATGATGGCCTTCATTGACACCAGCATTCACTGAGTATCTACCATGTTCCAGACACTTGCACATTCTTCCAGGTAAGTGTTACCCAGTTCCTCAGATTTCTAGATGGAGGAATGATAACCCTCCCAAAGTCACAGAATTAGTAAATGGCAGAGTGAGATTTTATTCCAGGCAAATGCCAAAGACTGTTTTCTTCACTTTCCCCTCTGCCTTCAAAGAGACCTGCAGGGCCAGGCATGGTGGCCCATGCCTGTGATCCGAGTGCTTTTGCATGCTAAGGTGGGAGGATTACTTGAGCCCATGAGTTCGAGGCCAATCTGGGCAACATAGCAAGACCCCATCCCTACAAAAAAATTAAGAATTAACAGGGTATGTTGGTGTGTGCCTGTAGTCCCAGCTACTCAGGAGGCTGAGTTTGGGGAATCCCTTGAGCCCAGGAGTTTTCAAGGCTGCAGTGAGCTATGATATGCTGCCTAGGTGACAGAGCAAGAAAACACTGTCTCTTAAAAAATAATAATAAGAGGCCGAGTGTGGTGGCTCACGCCTGTAATCCCAGAACTTTGGGAGGCCGAGGTGGGTGGATCACGACAACAGGAGATCTAGACCATCCTGGTTAACACAGTGAAACCCCGTCTCTACTAAACAAAATACAAAAAATTAGCCAGGCGTGGTGGCAGGCGCCTGTAGTCCCAGCTACTCAGGAGGCTGAGGCAGGAGAATGGCGTGAACCCTGGAGGTGGAGCTTGCAGTGAGCTGAGATCGCGCCAGTGCACTCCAGCTTGGGCGACAGAGCGAGACTCCATCTCAAAATAATAATAATAAGAAGAAGAAGAAGAAGAAGAAGAAGAAGAAGAAGAAGAAGAAGAAGAAGAAGAAGAAGAAAATAAACACTGAAAAGTTTTATTTGAAAAATATTCATTTCCTGCCCCCCCCCCCAAAAAAAAGAGCATTCACAGGCTGCTATTCAGGTGTGCCATATTTGCAGAGCCGATTGAGGGACACCATGACAGAAGTCAGATTCAATGATGGAAGTCATTTTTGGAGGCAGAAACCCTTTAAGGAGACCAGTAGCTAGGTTCTGACCTGCATCAGCCTGCAGAGCCACGTTAGGGTGTGGTGCAGCCTGATTTCCACCTTCCTTCTTGCAGAATGGTGGAATCACATGTCCCAGCCCTCAGGGCAGCATCCTACCAGGCAGCGGTGGCTTCCCGGTGCCCCGGCCCAGGGTGTCTTTTGCCCTCTGGGATGCCCAGGAGTCCCTGAAGTGCTTTACCCCTCAGTGATTCTGGGCCTGGCCTGCCCACCTGCTGCCTATGCCTGAGATGGCATTATAGTTGCTCCTTTGCTGCCAGTGATGCCCCCTCCCAGGCACTCAACAGGTTTTTGCTGGAGAAATGAGTACAAAGGTTGGTTTCTAGAGGTTTTACTGATCAAGGCAGACAGAAATGCCCAAGGAAATTAATGTTCTCCAGGAGTTTCCTATCCTCCAGGTTTCCCTCCCTCCCTTCTTTCTCTTTTTTCTTTTTCTTTTTTTTCCTTTCCTTTCCCTCCCCTCCCCTCCCCTTAAAAATTAGTGCCTGGCTAATTTTTAAGTTCTGGGATACATGTGCAGAATATGCAGGTTTGTTACATAGGTATACATGTGCCATGGTGGTTTGCTGTACCTATCAACCCGTCATCTAGATTTTAAGCCCTGCATGCATTAGGCATCCATCCTAATGCTCTCTCTCTTCCTTTGCCCCTGACCCCCTGACAAGCCCCTCCTCTCCCCTTCCCCTCCCTTTACTCCCCTCCCCTCCCTTCCTCTTCCGTTCTCTCCTTCCCCCTCTTGCTCTGGCTCTCTTTCTTTCTTTCTTTTTTTTGAGACAGAGTCTCACTTTATTGCCCAGGCTGGAGTGCAGTGGCGCGATCTCGGCTCACTGCAACCTCTGCCACCCAGCTTCAAGTGATTTTCCTACCTCAGCCTCCCGAGTAGCTGGGATTACAGGCACCTGCCACTGCGTCCAGCTAATTTTTTGTAGTTTTAGTAGAGACGGGGATTTCACCATCTTGGCCAGGCTGGTCTTGAACTTCTGACCTTGTGATCCACTTGCCTCAGTCTCCCAAACTGATGGGATTACAGGTGTGACTCACTGCACCCGGCCCCTTTCTTTCAAGGCAGAGTCTTGCTGTGTTGTTCAGGCTTGTATTGAACTCCTGGACTCAAGCAATCCTACTACCTCAGCTTCTTAAGTAGCTGGGACTACAGGTGTGTGCCAGGATACCCTGCTAATTTATTTTTATTTTACTTTAAGTTCTGGGATATATGTGCAGAACACGTAGGTTTGTTACATAGGTACACATGTGCCAAGGTGGTTTGCTGCACTGATCAACCCGTCATCTAGGTTTTAAGCCCTGCATGCATTAGGTATTCATCTGAATGCTCTCCTTCCCCTTACTTCCCACCCTGACAGGCCCCAGTTTGTGTTGTTCCCCTCCCTGTGTCCATGTGTTCTCACTGTTCAACTCCCACTTACTTATGAGTGAGAACATGTGGTGTTTGGTTTTCTGTTCCTGTGTCAGTTTGCTGGAGTAGGTTAGTTTGCTGAGCATGATGATGGCTTCCAGCTTCATCCATGCACCTGCAAAGGACATTATCTCATTCTTTTTTATGGCTGCATAGTATTCCGTGGTGTATATGTGCCACATTTTCTTTATCCAGTCTATCATTGATTGCCCTGCTAATTTTTTTAGTTTTATTTTTGTAGAGGCAGGGTCTCACTATGTTGTCCAGGTTGGCCTCAGCAACATAGCAATGCTGAAGCCCATACTCCTGCCTCAGCCTCCCGAGTAGCTGGGTCTACAGGCACACAAAACATGCCTGGCTCCATCCTCCAGGTTTCTTTGTATGTTTTATTTCATGTATCTTTCATAATCACTTGGGAAAGTATGATTATCCCCATTTTGCAGATAAGCAAATTGAGTCTCAGAGATGTTAAGTAACTTGCCACGCAACAAGTGATGGAAGCTGGGGATTCCTAGCAGAGCTGGGAGAAAGAGGTTTGAGGAGGCTGGGTCAGTGGACACATGGCTTGTGCATACTTATGCATACCTTCTCCCCAGCCCAATTCTCTCTCTTCTGTCTTCTCTCCTCTGCAGGTACTTCAGGTCATGCCTTCTGACAGCTTCTTTTTTTCCATTGTCCGAGACCCAGCGGCTCTGGCTCGCTCTGCCTTCTCCTATTATAAATCCACCTCATCAGCCTTCCGCAAGTCACCATCCTTGGCTGCCTTCCTGGCCAATCCTCGAGCCTTCTACAGGCCTGGAGCCCGTGGGGACCACTACGCTCGCAACTTACTATGGTTTGACTTTGGCCTGCCCTTTCCCCCAGAGAAGAGGGCCAAGAGAGGGAGTCTTCATCCCCCCAGAGACCCCGACCCCCGACAGCTGCAGGTGCAGGTCTTGCCTTCTGGTGCTGGCCCTCGAGCCCAAACCCTCAATCCCAATGCCCTCATCCATCCTGTTTCCACTGTTGCTGATCATCACAGCCAGATATCAAGCCCTGCCTCTTTCGATTTGGGGTCTTCATCCTTCATCCAGTGGGGTCTGGCCTGGCTGGACTCTGTCTTTGACCTGGTCATGGTGGCTGAGTACTTCGATGAGTCATTGGTTCTGCTGGCGGATGCCCTGTGCTGGGGTCTAGATGACGTGGTGGGCTTCATGCACAATGCCCAGGCTGGACGTAAGCAGGGCCTCAGCACTGTCAGCAATAGTGGACTGATTGCAGAGGACCGGCAGCTGACTGCACGGGCCCGAGCCTGGAACAACCTGGACTGGGCTCTCTACGTCCACTTCAACCGCAGTCTCTGGGCACGGATAGAGAAATACGGCCAGCGCCGGCTGCAGACAGCTGTGGCCGAGCTCCGGGCTCGCCGAGAGGCCCTAGCCAAACATTGTCTGGCAGGGGGTGAGGCTTCTGACCCCAAATACATCACTGATCGCCGGTTCCGCCCCTTCCAGTTTGGGTCAGCTAAGGTTTTGGGCTATATACTTCGGAGTGGATTGAGCCCTCAGGACCAAGAGGAGTGTGAGCGCTTGGCTACCCCTGAGCTCCAGTATAAGGACAAGCTGGATGCCAAGCAGTTCCCCCCTACAGTCTCACTGCCCCTCAAGACTTCAAGGCCACTTTCCCCATAGACATCAGACTACAGATTTAGGTGGAAGAGCAGCCATGTTTGAAGGGCACATGTGATAAGTGGGGGGCAGCAAGATGCCACTTCTGCATCTCCCAGAAGGGATGAGTCTTTGTCCTGATGCAAGCGCCCTCTTTGCTGGGCTCCCAACAGTGCTTTCCTCCTTCACCCTCTACTCATTTTGTTCTTTCTCCCCGATTTTATTTTATTTTATTTTGAGATGGAGTCTCGCTCTGTCCCCCAGGCTGGAGTGCAGTGGCATGATCTCGGCTCACTGAAACCTCTGCCTTACGGGTTCAAGCGATTCTCCTGCCTTAGCATCCAGAGTAGCTAGGATTACAGACGTGTGCCACCATACCTGGCTAATTTTTTTTTTTTTTTTTTTTGAGAAGGAGTCTCGCTCTGTTGCCCAGCTGGAGTGCAATGGTGCCATCTTGACTCACTGCAACCTCCGCCTCCTGGGTTCAAGTGATTCTCCTGCCTCAGCCTCCCAAGTAGCTGGGACTACAGGCGTGCACCACCATGCCCGGCTAATTTTTTAATTTTTAGTAGAGATGGGGGTTTCACCATGCTGGCCAGGCTGGTCTCGAACTCCTGACCTTGTGATCCGTCCGCCTCAGCCTCCCAAAGTGCTGGGATTACAGGCGTGAGCCACCGCACCTGGCCTAATTTTTATATTTTTAGTAGAGACAGGGTTTCAACATGTTCGTCAGGCTGGTCTTGTACTCCTCACCTCAGGTGATCCACACGCCTCTGCCTCCCAACGTTCTGCCATTACAGGCATGAGCCACTGCGCCTGGCTTCCCCTTCCCCTTTCTTGCCCCAAGGCAGATCCACATCACCAAAGCTCCATAGGGGGCAAAAGATGGAGTGAGCCACAGAAAGTTTGGGGTGTGGTGAGTTGGAATGATATGTCCATTTCTCTATGAAATATTTGCTACTAGACTGTTCATTTCTCTCTGAAATATTGGTTGAATGAATAAATAATTTGAAACTTCTACTTGATTTATGGAGGGTAGAAAGGGGAGGGATGGAGAATCTTCCTGGAAGAAGTGGGGTTGGAAGGTTTTATTTATTTATTTACTTATTTATTTATTTTTTGAGACAAGATCTCACTCTGTCACCCAGGCTGCAGTCCAGTGTCCCAATCATAGCTCACTTCAGCCTTAAACTTCTGGGCTCAAAGGATCCTCCTGCCTAGGCCTTCTAAGTAGCTGGGAATACAGGCGCGCGCCACCGCACCCGGATAATTTTTAAATTTTTTGCAGAGAGGAGGTCTTTTTAAGTTGGCCAGGGAGGTCTTGAACTCCTGGCCTCAAGCAATCCTCCCGCCTCGGCCTCCCACAGTGCTGTGATTACTGGCGTGAGCCAACACGCCTGGCAGACGGGGTTCTTACATTTCTTTTCCAAGAAGCCTGGCCGCAGCTCCGGCCTGCATTCTCTCAGCCTCAGAGCAGCAGGACCCCGCCCCCTCCTCCACGGTCCTGGCACCCGCAGATTCCGGGGTCACGGCGGCCACGCCCCCTCCCTTCCGCTTCCGGT
>NW_016808228.1:724572-733089 GCF_001698545.2 Rhinopithecus bieti
GCTGGAGTGCAATGGTGCCATCTTGACTCACTGCAACCTCCGCCTCCTGGGTTCAAGTGATTCTCCTGCCTCAGCCTCCCAAGTAGCTGGGACTACAGGCGTGCACCACCATGCCCGGCTCATTTTTCTATTTTTAGTAGAGATGGGGTTTCACCATGTTGGCTAGGCTGGTCTCGAACTCCTGACCTTGTGATCCGTCCGCCTCAGCCTCCCAAAGTGCTGGGATTACAGGCGTGAGCCACCGCACCTGGCCTAATTTTATATTTTAGTAGAGACAGGGTTTCAACATGTTCGTCAGGCTGGTCTTGTACTCCTCACCTCAGGTGATCCACACGCCTCTGCCTCCCAACGTTCTGCCATTACAGGCATGAGCCACTGCGCCTGGCTTCCCCTTCCCCTTTCTTGCCCCAAGGCAGATCCACATCACCAAAGCTCCATAGGGGCAAAAGATGGAGTGAGCCACAGAAAGTTTGGGGTGTGGTGAGTTGGAATGATATGTCCATTTCTCTATGAAATATTTGCTACTAGACTGTTCATTTCTCTCTGAAATATTGGTTGAATGAATAAATAATTTGAAACTTCTACTTGATTTATGGAGGGTAGAAAGGGGAGGGATGGAGAATCTTCCTGGAAGAAGTGGGGTTGGAAGGTTTTATTTATTTATTTACTTATTTATTTATTTTTTGAGACAAGATCTCACTCTGTCACCCAGGCTGCAGTCCAGTGTCCCAATCATAGCTCACTTCAGCCTTAAACTTCTGGGCTCAAAGGATCCTCCTGCCTAGGCCTTCTAAGTAGCTGGGAATACAGGCGCGCGCCACCGCACCCGGATAATTTTAAATTTTTTGCAGAGAGGAGGTCTTTTAAGTTGGCCAGGGAGGTCTTGAACTCCTGGCCTCAAGCAATCCTCCCGCCTCGGCCTCCCACAGTGCTGTGATTACTGGCGTGAGCCAACACGCCTGGCAGACGGGGTTCTTACATTTCTTTTCCAAGAAGCCTGGCCGCAGCTCCGGCCTGCATTCTCTCAGCCTCAGAGCAGCAGGACCCCGCCCCCTCCTCCACGGTCCTGGCACCCGCAGATTCCGGGGTCACGGCGGCCACGCCCCCTCCCTTCCGCTTCCGGTCTCTCAGTCATTCGGCTCAGTACCCCGGTTCCGGCGCCGCCGGGTCTCGGTTCCGGGTTTGTTGCCCCGGTGCCGGGACCGGGCCGGTCTCTCAGGCCGCCCCAGCCGCGCGCAGCAGCCCGAGGTGTCGGGACCCTCCGGACCCACCCTAGAGGGCCCCGCTGGGGGTCGGCCTCCGGTCCGGACTCCCGGTCGCGCCGTCCTCGCCGCCCCATGGAGTCCCAGTGCGACTATTCGATGTACTTCCCGGCCGTGCCGCTGCCGCCGCGCGCGGAGCTGGCAGGGGACCCGGGCCGGTACCGGGCGCTGCCCCGGCGCAACCATCTGTACTTGGGGGAGACTGTCCGCTTTCTGCTGGTGTTGCGCTGCCGGGGCGGTGCGGGGTCCGGCGCCGGGGGCGGCCCGGGCTTGGGCTCCAGAGGAGCCTGGGCAGAACTGGCAACCGCCCTGGCCGCCCTGGCCTCGGTCAGCGCCGGAGGCGGGATGCCGGGTGGCGGCGGTGCCGGCGACCAGGATTCGGAGCCCCAGGGGAGGGGATCCTGGGGTGGGGTTTGTTCCGAGGCTGCAGCCCCTTCTCACCCACGGCCCGGGCCCTGCTACCTCAGGGGAGCGACCACGGTGAGGAGCTTTGGGGGACCCGGCACAGGGCATAGGGGCGGTTTGCTGGGGGCCTGAGGCAGGAGGCAGATGACCTGCTGGTCTTAAATGGAAAGGCTGCAGGCTGCCTCTGACTTGCTCCTGACCTCTTCACCCCTTTCCCAACCCCAGCTGCCTGTGGAGGAACCGATTGTGTCCACAGATGAGGTCATCTTCCCACTCACCGTTTCACTGGATAGACTGCCCCCAGGGACACCTAAGGCCAAGGTAAGATGAGCAAGGAGTGGAGCTGTTGTCCTAATTCAGACACCTTTTCCGGGTTCAGCCATCTGTCTTCCCTCTTGACAGATTGTAGTGACTGTGTGGAAGCGGGAGGTTGAGGCACCAGAGGTCAGAGATCAAGGCTACCTGCGATTGCTGCAGACCCGATCTCCTGGGGAGACTTTCCGGGGCGAGCAGAGCGCTTTCAAGGCCCAAGGTGGGCAGGACAGCGCAGAGGCGAAGGGCTGGAGTCTCGGAATTGGGGGAGAGAGGGGAGAGGTCACACTGGAAAGTGGCTAATGGGCTCTGAGAAGAGGAAGGTGAGAATTCTGGGTTGGAGGTGAGGTCAGCCCCCAGACCATCACTTCTGGCCCCCAACCCCTCCCGCAGTGAGCACGCTGCTGACTCTGCTGCCCCCTCCGGTTCTGAGATGCCGGCAGTTCACTGTGGCTGGAAAACACTTGACCGTGCTCAAGGGTAAGCAGGTCTGCCGGCTCGGGAGCAGCAAGGGAACTGATTGGATGCAGTTCCTCTGGGCAGGCTGGTGGGGTCCGGTTTTTTCTGGGTAAAGGTGGGGCTTCAGGGATCCAGCTATTCTGAGCCAAGCTGGTCCTCTCCCACAGTGCTGAACAGCTCCTCTCAGGAGGAAATCTCCATCTGGGATATCCGAATCCTCCCCAACTTCAACGCCAGTTATCTACCTGTCATGCCCGATGGCTCTGTGCTGCTGGTGGACAATGTCTGGTGAGGTCCTGGGAGGGGCGAGGCTGTGAAGTGGTGGGGATGGCTTCAGGGGCTGAGCTCTGGCATGGGGAGACCATGCCTTGTTCTCTTTTCTGAGCTAGTCACCAGTCTGGGGAAGTCTCCATGGGCTCCTTCTGCCGCCTACCCGGAACCTCTGGCTGCTTCCCCTGCCCACTGAATGCCCTGGAGGAACACAACTTCCTGTTTCAGCTGCGAGGGGGTGAGCAGCCCCCTCCAGGGGCCAAGGAGGTGAGCATAAGTGGCTGGTGTGTTCAAAGAAAAGTGATAAAGCAGTGGGAGGGAAAGACCATGCGGCTGACTCAAGATGGGAGGGGCGCTCTTAATACCTGCCCCAACCCGCTTTGTCCCTCCCGCAGGGCCTGGAAGTTCCCCTGATTGCTGTGGTTCAGTGGTCCACCCCAAAGCTGCCCTTCACTCAGAGCATCTATACCCACTACCGGTGAGTGTGGATCCCGGAGGAACTGTGGCATTCGCCTTTGGGGCTTGACACACACAGCCAGCATCCCTCTCTCACCACTCCTAGCCTGCCCAGTGTCCGCCTGGACCGCCCGTGTTTCGTGATGACCGCTTCTTGTGAGTCCCCTGTTCGGACCTACGAGCGTTTCACTGTCACCTACACTTTGCTCAACAATCTCCAAGACTTCCTTGCTGTGAGGCTCGTGTGGACCCCAGAGCATGCACAGGCTGGTAGGTCAGCTGCCAGGTGGGGATCTGATCCCCAGGGAGGAGAAAAGAAAGGAAAAAGGGAGGCCGGACAGTGATAACAGCCAAACTCGGTGCCAGCCCCACCACAGGAGGTGACTTGTGGCAGGTGGCTTCCGCCCTGTACCTGGATGATCTCCCCAGTGTCCTAGATGGAGAGTTTAGAGAGGCAGTGGGGCAGAGTGACTTTCAGGACATAGACACTGGAGCTGCACTTGCTGGTGTGAACTCTACTTCTCTCTTTTACTAGCTGTGTGACCTTGAATAAGTTACTTAACCTCTCTGGGCCTCAGAGTCCTCACCTCTAAAATAGAGCAACTCATATCTCATGGGGTTGTCATGCAGATACTGAGTTAATATACGTGACGTGCCTTGCACACAGTATTAGCCGTTGTTATCTACAACATGCACAAAAGATAACATTTGCTCAGTTTACTCCACAGAGTGGCTTTGAGAATCAGATGAGACTGTGCTGGCGAAGGCCCTGTGGGAATGAGGAACGCTGTAGTGTTTGCTGGTCCCTGTTTCTGCCCCCAGGAAAGCAGCTGTGTGAGGAGGAGCGCCGGGCCATGCAGGCTGCCCTGGACTCCATCGTCTGCCACACGCCCCTCAACAACCTTGGCTTTTCCCGGAAGGGCAGTGCTCTCACCTTCAGTGTGGCCTTCCAGGCTCTGAGGACGGGGCTCTTCGAGGTGGGCTGGGGAGGGTCTGAGCTGAGTGCTGAGTGATGCAGAATGCTGGGGTGGATGGAGGCAGGACCCTTAGATTTTGGGGATGAAAGAAAAAGCTGGGCAGAGGGAAAGTGGGATTTAGATTTGACATTAGTCTGTCACGTGGGGAAGATCATTTGGAAGGAGGCCTGGGCCCTGGAAGCCGAGCTGGCATGCTGACCTGCGTCTCCCCCCAGCTAAGCCAGCACATGAAACTGAAGCTGCAGTTCACCGCCAGCGTGTCCCACCCTCCACCCGAGGCCCGGCCTCTCTCCCGCAAGAGCAGCCCCAGCAGCCCTGCTGTCCGGGACTTGGTGGAGAGGCATCAGGCTAGCCTGGGCCGCTCCCAGTCCTTCTCCCACCAGCAGCCTTCCCGAAGCCACCTCATGAGGTACAGAACCAGGGGGCGTGGCAAGGGATGGGGGAGAGGCTGGGAGCAGGGAGGGTGCCGGGTCTGACCAGCGCCCACAGCCTCTGCCTTCCCCCAGGTCGGGCAGTGTGATGGAGCGCAGGGCCATCACGCCCCCCGTGGCCTCTCCTGTTGGCCGTCCCCTCTACCTGCCCCCGGACAAGGCTGTGTTGTCCCTGGACAAGATTGCCAAGCGCGAGTGCAAGGTCCTGGTGGTGGAACCCGTCAAGTAGCATCGTGCCAGCTCTGTTCTCTCTTACACTCCAGAGACCCAATGCCCCCAGAGGGGATCTCTGCTCCCGGGCTGTGCCTCCCCTGGGATGCCTCCCAGACGGGGGTGAAGAGGCCTGGCAGAGCTGCCTGTCTGTGTCTGCTGATCAGGGACGGGGGAAAAGCTGTGAAGTGGGCGGGCATGGCTGGGACTAAGCCACCAGTATTCCCCGAGTTCCTGTGGGGGGGGCTGGCCCCACCCCTAGGCCAGGGCAAGGGTTTCCAGAGCTCCCTTGCCCCCCGCCCTTTACCCTGGTTCTAAGTTTACAAAGTATCTTCCTCATTCCCGTTGAGTTCTTTCCCACCTCTGACATTCCCTCCCTCCCTCCTGCAGGGCTGAGATTAGAGGATGGTGATGGCTAAGGGCCCCTGACAGTGACCTTCCTGTCTCAGGGGTTGGGGACAGGGCCAGGCAGGTGGCCTCCTGCCCCTCATGTTTACGTTTGCAGCCTGAAGCACTTTAAGTTGTGGGTTTTGTTTTGTTTTGTTTTGGTCTGTTCCTGTAACTTATTCTCCAACTATTGCTTCCAACTGAAATAAGACTATTAAATGCCTGTTCGGGAGGGAGAAGGATGACTAGTTTGTGTACTGATGGGAAGAGCAGAAGTCGCCAGGGCTCAGAGTGACTCCCTTCCCCTCCAGCTTTTCTGTTTCCCAGTTTTATAGCACACAGAGGCACCCCTGCCACACCCAACTTGGGCTAAGGTGCATGACTTTCTCCCCAGAAGGTGGAAGACAGACATGGGGTATAACCATTCCCACACTAAACAGACATGTCCCTGGGCTGGAGAACATCAGGCTCATGTTTATTAGGGAGGGAAGGAGGGAGCACAAAGGGAGGTCTCCTTGCCCTTGTTCTCCTTAACACAGCTCACAGTCCCCAAGCCTCGGCCCATCCAGGTAGGGGTGGGAGGTGGGCGAGCAGAAGGCCCTAGTTCTAGCAGCAAGCCAAGACCGACGGCTGTGCCTGCCTCATCACAGAGGCCCAGGACCCAATCCACTTCTCCGACCCTCGCCCTCCGGCAAGCTCAGACATCAATGGGCTCCCGACCTCGGTTCTGCCGCTTCACCACAAACACCCTCTGTCCTGACACCGTCACCAGCAGAGTGTGTTCTCCAAAGACCACTGGAGGAGAGACACGCCTTCCCCCGCCCCAGGAGAGGGAAGGGAGCACAGAGTTAGTGGGTGCAACAGACTCCATGGGGCGGGGCCACACGCACATTGGCTGAGATCAAAGCCAAAGAAATTCTATCGTTCCAGGCTCAGAGATTTGAAAATGAGTGGCCTCTGCTACATCTCCTTTCTCTTGCCTTCTCATTCACAATTCTGATACAGGGGAGTCCCAAAGGGAGTAAAGTGGCCAGACCAGAGACCCCAGGAGGAGATGGTGGGAGGCTGGGAGGAAGAAGAGAAGCCTCTGGGAGTAGCCCCTCTTCCCAGTACCACCACCAAGGGCAGGGGCAGGGGCTCACCAGACAGGCGCTTGAAGGGCACATTCATGCCGTGGTGCAGCCGGAAACCGCAGGCCGTGCTGACCAGCTCAGAGATGGCACTGGCTGCTTGCTCGTCATTCTCCAGGTCCCCAGATGACTGCATGCAGACGGAGGAGGGAGAGGGGCGGGCATTACGGCACAGGCTCGGGAAGGAATTTCAGGCACAGTCCCCTTGGCTCTCATACTTAGACTGTCTCCCCCTCGGCTTGCCAGTACCCTCAGGTCACCCAGCTTTGGAAAAAACCTGAAATCTCCCCCTATGATGTTGTCACCCTCCAGATGCCATCCTGTTTCCTGTAATACTGGACTTCCCCGGATGAGCAGCAGCTTATCCATTTTTTTTTTTTTTTTTGAGACGGAATCTCGTTCTGTCACCCACGCTGGAGTGCAGTGGTGCAATCTCGGCCTCTCGGGTTCAAGTGATTCTCCTGCCTTAGCCTCCCAAGTAGCTGAGATTACAGGTATATACCAGCACCACCACACCTGGCTAATTTTTTATATTTTTAGTAGAGATGGGGTTTTAGCATATTAATCAGCTGGTCTCAAACTCTTGACCTCAAATGATCTGCCCGCCTCAGCCTTCCAAAATGCTGGGATTACAGACGTGAGCCACCATGCTTGGCCATCCATCTCTTTATTGACCATGCTTTTCTAACCTCGTGAAACTGGATTTCTCCCATGTCCCTGCCTATTTGATAAAACCACATTCTCCGAAATGAATGCCTGCCCACCACTGTTAATGGCTCCATCTTTTTCTCAGTCTTCACACTTGCTGCCCTGTTTGCACAATCTCCAACATAAACATTCTCTTTGTCCTTGAATCCCTCCCTCTGTTGACCCCTAGAGTAAGTGATGGGACAGTGGCTTAGGGTTCCTCTTTTCTGGTGACTGTCTCAACTTCCTCTTCCCTCTTCCTTGATATGGGCCTCCACTAGATTTAGTTCCTTTTGCTGAGCTAGCAATATATATTAACTGCTATTTTACATCAAACTCAATGTCTAAAGTTGGGCCATCGAATTTCACCTTATCCTTATCCACCTCCTTTCCAATCCACTTCCTTTTTTGATTTCTTGTTTGTTTGTTTGTGTTTTGAGACGGAGTCTCACTCTATCGCCCAAGCTGGAGTGCAGTGGTGCACTCTTGGCTCGCTGCAACCTCTGCCTCCTGGGTTCAAGCAATTCTCCTGCATCAACCTCCCAAGTAGCTGGGATTACATGCATGTGCCTCCAAGCCAGGCCAATTTTTTGTATTTTCAGTAAAGATGGGGTTTCACCATGTTGGCTAGGCTGGTCTCAAACTCCTGACCTCAAGTGATCCACCTACCTCAGCCTCCCAAAGTGCTGGGATTATAGGTGTGAGCCACCACACAGGGACATGCTTCTTAAGGCATCATCACTCTTCCAGGCTTTAGAGTTCTAGCTAGAGAAGTATTTCCTTTATTACCTATTTCTAGTCATTAGCAAGATATACTGATTCCTCCTTTAAAGTATCTTCTCCCAGCCAAGCACAGTAGCTCATACCTATAATCCCAGCACTTTGGGAGGCCAAGGCAGGAGGATTGCTGGAGGCCAGGACTTCGAGACCAACCTGGGCAACATAGCAAGACCCCTGTCTCTCTAAAATTTTTTTTTTTTTTAATGGCTGGGCGTGGTGGTGCTTGCCTATAGTTCTAGTTACTTGGGATGCTGAGGTGGGAGGATTGCTTGGGCCCAGGAGTTCAAGGCTGCAATGAGATGTGATCACACTACTGCACTTCAGCCTGAGTGACAGCAAGACTCTGTCCTTAAAAAAAAAACAAAAAAAAAAAAGGGCCGGGTGTGGTGGCTCATGCCTATAATCCCAGCACTTTGGGAGGCCAAGATGGGCAGATCACAAGGTCAGGAGTTCGAGACCAGCCTGGCCAACATGGCAAAACCCCATCTCTACTAAAATACAAAATTAGCCGGGGTGGTGGCACACGCCTGTAATCCTAGCTACTCAGGAGGCTTAGGCGGGAGAATCATTTGAACCTGGGAGGCAGAGGTTGCCCTGAGCTGAGATCATGCCACTGCACTCCAGCCTGGGCCACAGAGCGAGACTCTGTCTCAAAAAACAACAAAAAACAAAACAAAAACAAAACTCTTCTCTCCTTGCTCCTTCTTACCGCCACTTGCCCAGTCTCATCTCTTTTTTTTTTTTTTTTTTT
>NW_016808228.1:733684-741086 GCF_001698545.2 Rhinopithecus bieti
TTTTTGAGACGGAGTCTCGCTCTGTCACCCAGGCTGGAGTGCAGTGGTGCGATCCTGGCTAACTGCAACCTCTGCCTTCCTGGTTCACGCCATTCTCCCGCCTCAGCCTCCCGAGTAGCTGGCACCCACCACCACGCCTGGCCAATTTTGTTTTTGTATTTTTAATAGAGACAGGGTTTCACCGTGTTGGCCAGGATGGTCTAGATCTCCTGACCTCATGATCCACTCGCCTCAGCCTCCCAAAGTGCTGGGACTACTAAAGACGTGAGCCACCTACACCCGGCCCAGTCTAATCTCTTAATGATGCCTCCTTCTGCCCATCTTCACATCACTAACAACAATATTGCTCAACCACCTCACTGGGTCTTGTTTCTGTTTAAAAAACCTTTCAAACTATTACCTCCAAGAAGAATAAGTTCAAGTGTGTTAACCTGGCCTTGAAGATCCTTCACAATCAGATCCTCCCTGACCATATCCTCCTCTTCCCTCAAACCTTACCAAATCTTTTAAGCACAGACTTACCATCAGTTCAGAAGGGTCAGTGCCACACACCTGTAAATAGGTCCACCTCCCCACTGTAAATACTCTCCTTTAAGCTGGGCTGAATTCCTACCTCCAGGAAAGTTAGTTACCTTGTCATAACATGTTGAATTTTTAATATCCTGGATTCCTTCAATAGTCTTTTACCACCTGTATTGTTTTCAACACTTGACCTTAAGCTTTGTCTCCAGCTAAATCAAAAACATCTAGAGACCTAACACTATACACTACTATGGAACAAAATACAAATGCCTCTTTAAGAAATACCAAATAAAGGCCAGGCATGTTGGCTCACGCCTGTAATCCCAGCACTTTGGGAGGCTGAGGCAGGTGGATCACCTGAGGTCAGGAGTTTGAGACCAGCCTGGCTAACACAGTGAAACCCCGTTTCTACTAAAAATACAAAAAATTAGCTGAACGTGGTGGCACATGCCTGTAATCCCAGCTACTCGGGAGGCTGAGGCAGGAGAATCGCTTGAACCCCAGAGGTGGAGGTTGCAGTGAGCCGAGATCGCACCACTGCACTCCAGCTTGGGCAACAAAAATAAATAAATAAATAAATAAATAAATAAATAAATAAATAAATAAATCGCTACCGTTAGGAGACTAAGATTCCACAGACTGATTACTGAAAGTAATTGCAAAAACTGCAAATACTTTTGTACCAACCTAATAGATGCCAGACTGCAAACCAGGTAAAAGCCGAGAAAAGAAGAGCCAATATTAGAAGGGGTTACCGGGCTGTGTGCACTAAGGGACCCCCTCCCTTTCCCAGAACGCACCGCCAGCACTGCACCTTCACTCAGTACCAGGTAGCCGAGCTGGTCTGGGATTCGCTCCAGCCCCTGGGTCAGTGCAGAAGTCTAATGGATAAAGATGCAAGTAGTGAGAAGCATGCTAGAGGGATGGATGACCCCTGATACCCTTCACCTACAAACCCAAGTCTCTTGATTGACGATGGCCCCAGGTTTTCTCATTCCCCAGCCAGGTCCTTTCCCGGCCCCCTTCCCCCTACATGGTCCTCAATACTGATCTTCCCGAGGCTCCATCTGCCCCACTCTCGGCCCCAGGCTCCCCTGGCCTTCCACGCTCCACCTTTGACACCCCGAGGGGACTTCGCTGCCCCACTGGCCCCTGCCCCCAGACCCTCTCTCCACCTCCCCGCCCCCGACCTGCAGACTACCCGCAGCCCCAGAACACCCTCCCACAGACCCCTCCCCAGCATTCCCGTCGCCATCCCTCCCATCTCCATCCCGTCTTCCTCCCCAAGCGGATAGGAGGTGAGGGTGGAGCGCAGGCCCACGAGGGGGAAACCACACAGATTGGGGAGCAGAGACGCAGAACCCCCGGCGGGTTCTCCCGCGCATGCGTCCTCACTCACCATCGCAGTCTTTGGTGCTGGTGGAGCTCCCTACCAGATAGGTAGCTTCCGGCTTCAGGCCCCGGTCACGTGCTCGCACCCGGCGCGCTCCTCCTTCTGCTTGCTTCCCTACCCTTTAGCAGCGCCTCTAGCATGAGGATTGGATCGTGGCCATGTCGTCAGACCCAACCAGCCAGTGCGAAGCGCTCCTTCCCGGAGGCGCACGTTGATTGGTGATATCCCCTCTTTAACACCCATCTCCCCGCCTCTCAGTCAGTGCCTGAGCGAGAGGAAGAGGGGGTTCGTCCGTGGAGGGGACGGTCTGGGAGGGCCGGGAGTGGGACAGGGTTGACCGTGTGGCCCTGCGCGCGCTTTCTAGAGTCTGGGTTCCGCCCGAACCAGGATGCCCGCCAGTGTGACCCCCCAAACGAATGCCTTCCCAGGTTTAAGACTGGACCCAAAAAACGTGATAATAAAAGGAAATAACGTGCAATGCATGTAAAAAGCTATTCAAGGCTGGGCGCCGTGGCTCACGCCTGTAATCTCAGCGCTTTGCGAGGCGGAAGAGGACGGATCATTTCAGGGCAAGAGTTACAGACCAGCCTGAGTAACATAGCGAGACCCTCCCCAGCCCCCCGCCTCCAACCACCTTTACAAAAAATAAGAAAATAAGCCGGGCGTGGTGCCTCGCGCCAGTAATTCCAGCTACTAAGGAGGCTGATGCAGGATAATCTCTTGAACTCAGCAGTTGGAGTGCAGTGAGCTATTTTGGTGCCACTGCACTCCAGCCTGGGTGCCCTTCCTCTAAAAAAAGAATTAAAAAAGCTATTCGAATGCTACTTTTTTTTTTTTGAGTCGGAGTCTCGGTCAACCACGTTGGAGTGCAATGGCTTAATCTCTGGCTCAATACAACCTCCGCCTCCCAGGTTCAAGTAATTCTCCTGCCTCAGCCTCCCAAGTAGCTGGGATTACAGGCGCCCGCCACAACGCCCGGCTATTTTTGTGTTTTTAGTAGAGACAGGGTTTCACTATATCGGTCCGGCTGGTCTCAAACTCCTGGCCTCGTGATCCGCCTGCCTCGGCCTTCCAAAGTGCTGGGATTACAGGCGTGAGCCGCCGCGCCCAGCCTTCAAATGCTACTTTTAAGCCTACTCAAGACCGCTCTTTGTTGAAGACAAGAATTTGTTCCCTTGGCCGGGCGCGGTGGCTCACAACTGTAATCACAGTACTTTGGGAGGCCGAGACGGGCGGATCATGAGGTCAGGAGATCGAGACCATCCTGGCTAACACGGTGAAACCCCGTCTCTACTAAAAAATACAAAAAACTAGCCGGGCGTGGTGGCGGGTGCCTGTAGTCCCAGCTACTTGGGAGGCTGAGGCAGGAGAATGGCGTGAACCCGGGAGGCGGAGCTTGCAGTGAGCTGAGATCCGGCCACTGCACTCCAGCCTGGGCGACAGAGCAAGACTCCGTCTCAAAAAAAAAAAAAAAAAAAAAAGAATTTGTTCCCAAAGTGGTTTTTTGTCCTCAGATTCAGTCCAGGACAATGTGATGGTGCATAGAATCCCCAGCTAGCCAATGCAGCTACAATACTGAATATTCTCTGCAGGAAAAAATTAGAAACAGTACCTTGGAATGACACACACACACACACACACACACACACACACACACACACACACATACATATATCACACAATATATGTAAACATTGGAAATTTTTGTTATAATTTCTAGACCTGTTGCCGTATTAATGTGGTGGAGGCAGTGTTAGTGAATAATGTGAAGAGTGATTCTACAAGCCTGGGCAACATAGCAAGACCCCATCTCTAAAAATGTAAAAATTAACCAGGCATGATACCGCACATGTAGTCCCAGCTACCCGGGAGGCTGAGGTGGGAGAATTGCTTAAGCCCAGGAGTTTGAGGCTGCAGTGAGCCATGATCATGCTACTGCACTCCAGACTGGGTAAAAGAGCAAGATTGTCACAAAAACAAACCAAAAAAATCTGAATATAATAACAATTGTTGAAGTCTGGGTGTCTTTTAAGATTTGTTAGAAACAACAATTTCAAGGCTGGGCATGGTAGCTCACACCTGTAATCTCAGCACTTTGGGAGACCAAGGCGGGTGGATCACCTCAGGTCAGGAGTTCAAGACCTGCCTGGGCAACATGGTGAAACCTCATCACTACTAAAAATACAAAAAAAAAAAAATTAGGAGGGTGCGGTGGTACTTGCCTGTAATCCCAGCTACTGGGGAGGCTGAGGCAGGAGAATCCTTGAACCCAGGAGGCGGAGGTTGCAATGAGCCGAGATTGTGCCATTGCACTCTGACCTGGGCAACAAGAATGAAACTCCGTCTCAAAAAAAAAAAGAAGATTTTGATGTAATAAATTATGGTGGCAGTATTCTTGATATTTAACTATCTTTATCGCTTCTCGGCCTTCTGGCTAAGATCAAGTGATATTTAACCATCTTTGTGTTTCTGGAATAACATCTACTGGAACAAACTATACTACCCATTTGTTGTACTGCTTTATTTAGAATTTTAAAAATCCATTATGATAAATGAGATTGGGCTACAGTTTCTTTTTGGTATATTCTTTATCTGCTTTTGGTAGAAAGAGCAGGTTGCCAGAAAAAAATGAGTCACAGTTCCCTATCTTTTTTATCTATGATCCGCAAATCAAACTGGTTGGACCAACTCACACTCCTCTAGCAATGTGTCAGAGTTCCCAGTTATCTCCAGCTCCATTAACACTTGGTATTGCCATACTTTTTTTTTTTTTTTGAGACAGAGTCTCGTTCTGTTGCCCAGGCTGGAGTGCAGTGGCGCAATCTCGGCTCACTGCAATCGCCGCCTCCCGGGTTCAAGCAATTCTTCTGCCTCAGCCTCCTGAGTAGCTGGGACTACAGGAGCGCACCACCACACCCAGCTAATTTTTATATTTTTAGTAGAGACAGGTTTCACCATGTTGGCTAGGATAGTCTCGATCTCTTGACCTCGTGATTTGCCCACATCAGCCACCCAAAGTGTTGGGATTACAGGCATGAGCCACCACACCCAGCCAGTATTGCCACACTTTTAGATATGCGATGGCTTCTCATTGTGGTTTTTATTTGCATTTACCTAAATATTAATGAGGTTGATCACATTTTTAGACAGGTTTGTCTTTTGGGATATCATCTTCTGTGAAGCATCAGTTCAAAATTTTTTTTTTTTTTTGAGACAGAGTCTCGCTATGTTGCTGGAGTGCAGTGGTGTACTCTCAGCTCACTGCAACCTCCGCTTCTCGGGTTCAAGCAATTCTCCTGCCTCAGCCTCCCAAGTAGCTGGGACTACAGGGGCACGTCACCATCCTGGCTTTTTTTTTTTTTTTTTTTTTTTGTATTTTAGTAGAGATGGGGTTTCATCGTGTTAGCCAGGATGATCTTGATCTCCTGACCTCATGATCCGCCCGCCTCGGCCTCCCAAAGTGCTGGGATTACAGGCATGAGCCACTGCATCCAGCCTTTTTTTTTTTTTAAGAAAGGATCTTACTCTGTTGCATAGGCTTGAGTCCAGTGGTGTGATCATGGCTCACTGCAGCCTTGAACTCCTGGGCTCGAGCAATCCTCTCACCTTAGCCTCCTGAGAAGCTGGGACTACAGACATGCACCACCCCACCTGGCTAATTTTTTGATTTCTTGTAGAAACAGGGTCTTGCCATGTTGCCCAGGTTGGTCTTGAACTCCTGGGCTCAAGTGATCCGCCTGCCTTGGCCTCCCAAATTGTTGGGATTATAGGTGTGAGCTGCCACGTCCAGTGTGACAAATGGCTTTACCTTTTTGAATGCCATTATGGACACATAGATTTTTATTGATTTGGTGTAGCTCAATCAGTACAATCATTGTTTTCTCTAATATTCAAATTTTCACAATTTTTGCCGAGTTGGCTTGTGTCCTTTTTGACATAACTCTGGCATTAGAAAGTTTCTCAGGCTCGTCTGGGCATGGTGGTTCACTCCTGTAATTCTAGCACTTTTTGAGGCCGAGGCAGTTGGATCACGAGGCCAGGAGTTCAAGACCAGCCTGGCAAGATGGAGAAACCCCCATCTCTACTAAAAATACAAAAAATTAGCTGGGTGTGGTTGTGGGCGCCTATAATCCCAGCTACTTGGGAGGCTATGGCACAGAGTTGCCTGAACCTGGGAGGTGGAGGTTTCAGTGAGCTGAGATCGTGCCACTGCACTCCAGCCTGGGCAACAGAGCGAGACTCCGTCTCAAAAAAAAAAAAAAAAAAAAAAAAAGCTTCTCAGGCTCACTTTGTACCTATTATGCCCCAGACTTGGAATTTGTTGATTCTCTGAGGATTTGTGGGGAATTGGAAATGCATATCTGGGGATTGTGAGTGCCCATTTTTATGGGATAACATAGTTTCTAGGCCACTCTGCAGGCAGAAGATGTAGATAGATAAAAGATGGAGGCCAGGCGCGGTGGCTCACACCTGTAATCCAGCATTTCGGGAGGCCAAAGCGGGCAGATCATTTTGGCTCAGGAGTTTGAGACCAGCCTGGACAACGTGGCCAAACCCTGTCTCTAATAAAAATTCAAAAAATCACTGCACGTGGAGGCAGGCACCTGTAATCCCAGCTACTCGGGATGCTGAGGCAGGAGAATCACTTGAACCTGGGAGACGGAGGTTGCAGTAAACCAGGATTGCACCACTGAACTCCAGCCTGGATGACAGAGCAAGACTCAGTCTCAAAAAAAACCAGAAAGTAATTATAAAACTACGGAATGAAGTTAAAGATAACTTTAGGGCCGGGCACGGTGGCTCACGCCTGTAATCCCAGTGCTTTGGGAGGCGGAGGCGGGCGGATCACGAGGTCAGGAGATCGAGACCATCCTGACAAACACGGTGAAACCCCATCTCTATAAAAAATACAACAAATTAGCCGGGCATGGTGGCGGGCACCTGTAGTCCCAGCTACTTGGGAGGCTGAGGCAGGAGAATGGTGTGAACCTGGGAGGCAGAGCTTGCAGTGAGCCAAGATCGCGCCACTGCACTCCAGCCTGGGCGACAGAGTGAGACTGCAACTCAAAAAAAAAAAAAAAGATAACTTTAGGCCGGCCGCATGGCTCACGCCTGTAATCCCAGCACTTTGGAAGACCGAGGCAGGCGGATCACAAGGTCAGGCATTCCAGACCAGCCTGGTCAACACGTTGAAACCCCATCTCGCCGGGCACAGTGGCTCAAGCCTGTAATCCCAGCACTTTGGGAGGCCGAGACGGGCAGATCACGAGGTCAGGAGATCGAGACCATCCTGGCTAACACGGTGAAACCCCGTCTCTACTAAAAAATACAAAAAACTAGCCGGGTGAGGTGGCGGGCACCTGTAGTCCCAGCTACTCGGGAGGCTGAGACAGGAGAATGGCGTAAACCCAGGAGGCAGAGCTTGCAGTGAGCTGAGATCCGGCCACTGCACTCCAGCCTGGGCAACAGAGCAAGACTTCGTCTCAA
>NW_016808228.1:741479-747243 GCF_001698545.2 Rhinopithecus bieti
TTTTTTTTTTTTTTTTTTTTTTGACACAGGGTCTCACCTTGTTACCCAGGCTAGAGTGCAGTGTCGCAGTCTCAGCTCAATGCAGCCTTGACCTCCCGGGTTCAAGCGATCCTCCTGCCTCAGCCCCCCAAGTAGCTGGGACTACAGGTGCATGCCACCACACCTAGCTGTGTGTGTGTGTTTTTTTTAAAGATGGGGTCTCACTATGTTGCCCAGGCTGTTGTGAAACGCCTGGGCTCAAGTGATCTTCCCACCTCGGCCTCCCACCTGCTGGGATCATAGGCATGAGCCACTGCACCCAGCCCACTCTACTCTTGAGAATGACAAAAGCCAAGCTTTATGTCTTTGCTGTCTTTGCTCACAAATATCCCTGTTTTAGAATCAACCCTAAGCCATCTATTTGAGCTCCAGTCCTTTTCCCTGTTCTCTCCTGATAATTCTTCAGTGTCATACAAGGTCTTTGATGCTTTTTAAATATTTTTATTTTATTTTATTTTTTGAGACAGAGTCTCGCTCTGTCACCCAGGCTAGAGTGCAGTGGCACAATCTCGGCTCACTGCAACCTCCACCTCCTGGGTTCAAGCGATTCTCCCACCTCAGCCTCCCAAGTAGCTGGGATTACAGGTGTGTGCCACCACACCTGGCTAATTTTTGTATTTTTAGTAGAAATAGGGTTTTGCCATGTTGGCCAGGCTGGTCTCGAACTCCTGACCTCAGGTGATCCACCCACCTTGGCCTCCCAAAGTGCTGGGATTACAGGTGTGAGCCACCATGCCCAGCCATAAATATTTTTATTTTAAATCTTTTTTCAGTTGTCTTTATTGGGGGTAGTCAGGCCAAAAGCCACAGTTCATTTGCAGATTATTGGTTTTTTTTTCCCACTTAGTAAACAGCATAGACCAATCACGCCTTCCTTTATTGGAAAATCTTATCTCCTCTTGGCTTTCATGTCACTTCCTTCAATGCACACGTGAGCAACTTGAAAATGAGGTCCACACAGGATCCATTTTGCTAGTGAGGGTGGTATTAGAGGCACCTGGCCCTCAATAGTGGTGTAGTTTGCGAGGCTACTGGCACAGAAAGGCATGCATCCTTGGTGCAGTGTGAATGACAGCAGGAGTCTCTCCTACTCCACTGAGGAGGGCTGCAGCAGTGGGGGTCTGAGCATGATTTTAGGGCATAGTTTCTGGAAGATCAGCATTCAGCTTTTCATCTCCAGTCTCCTAATACTTGTATGGGCTGCCCAGGATACTTTTATTAATTCCCTTTATCTGTAATCAGCCAGAATTAGCTTCAGTTTCTTGAGAGGAAAAGCAATGACTAATCAGAGTGTGTGACTGTGCTGCCCTGGTAACTGGCAGCTTCAGTTTCATATGGTGACTGTCATGATTAGAAGTGACCTATGGGCTGGGCGCGGTGGCTCACACCTGTAATCTCACAACTTTGGGAAGCCAAGGTGGGTGTATCACCTGAGGTAGGGAGTTTGAGACCAGCCTGACCAATATGGAGAAACCCCATTTCCACTAAAAATACAAAATTAGCCAGGCTTGGTGGCGCATGCCTGTAATGTAATCCCAGCTACTTGGGAGGCTGAGGCAGGAGAATCTCTTGAACCCGGGAGACGGAGGTTGCGGTGAGCCGAGATTGCGCCATTGTATTCTAGCCTGGGCAACAAGAGCAAAACTCTGTCTCAAAACAAACAGGCCGGGCGCGGTGGCTCAAGCCTGTAATCCCAGCACTTTGGGAGGCCGAGACGGGCGGATCACGAGGTCAGGAGATCGAGACCATCCTGGCTAACACGGTGAAACCCCGTCTCTACTAAAAAATACAAAAAACTAGCCGGGCAAGGTGGCGGGCGCCTGTAGTCCCAGCTACTCGGGAGGCTGAGGCAGGAGAATGGCGTAAACCCGGGAGGCGGAGCTTGCAGTGAGCTGAGATCTGGCCACTGCACTCCAGCCTGAGTGACAGAGCGAGACTCCGTCTCAAAAAACAAACAAACAAACAAACAAACAAACAAAAAAAAAAAGTGAGGCTGTGAGGCCTGGGCGAAGTGGCTCATTCCTATAATCCCAGCACTTTGGGAGGTCAAGGCAGGCATATCACCTGAGGTCAGGAGTTTGAGAACAGCCTGGCCAACATGGAGAAACCCCGTCTCTACTAAAAATACAAAAATTAGTTGGATGTGGGGGCACATGCCTATAATCCCAGCTACTCAGGAGGCTGAGGCAGGAGAATTGTTTGAATCTGGGAGTTGGAGGTTACAGTGAGCTGAGATCACGCCATTGCCACTGAACAATTCAATTTTCCCAAAGCGTCTCAGCTGAAACTCAGGCTTTCTTTTGTAAAAAGGTTTGTGGCCGGGCGTGGTGGCTCACGCCTGTAATCCCAGCACTTTGGGAGGCCGAGGCGGGGGGATCACGAGGTCAGGAGATCGAGACCATCCTGGCTAACACAGTGAAACCCCGTCTCTACTAAAAATACAGAAAATTGTCCAGGCATGGTGGCGGGTGCCTGTGGTCCCAGCTACTCGGGAGGTTGAGGCAGGAGAATGGCGTGAACCTGGGAGACGGAGCTTGCAGTGAGCTGGGATCGCGTGACTGCTCTCCAGCCTGGGTGACACGCCAGACTGTCTCAAGAAAAAAAAAAAAAAAAAGGTTTCTACATTTTGGAAGGTTGATTTCCTGGCAGATGGGACTAACGTGCTTCAGGAAGGTGTAGGTTTCTAGACACACAAAGTTACTTCCTGGACTAGTAGCAGGACTTCAGGTGAAGTTTTTTTGGTGTGTGTGTGTATTCAGCTCCCAGCCTTGTTTGATCATTCAATGGAACAGGTAGCTGAATGTGACCACAGCTTATGATGGAACCTACTGACCTGGAAAGAAACCAGCATGCTGAACCACTATCTTACAAATCCTTGAGCACAACCTTCCTCCCTCAGTTTCTGCAACAATGACCCTACTTTACCCTCAGGGTCTCTATTATATCAAGTTTTCTCCAAAGAACTCTACTTTTGTCTTGGTACCTTGTATTAATATTTTAGTTAACAGGAGTTTTTCCTCCAGACAAATTTGTATCTTACCTTACAGGGAAATAAAACATTTTACTTTTGTTGCTATAAAAAATATATATAAATAAATGTGTTGTTTTTTTAAAAAAAAAGAAGTGGGCCGGGCGCGGTGGCTCACGCCTGTAATCGCAGCACTTTGGGAGGCCGAGGCAGGCAGATCACGAAGTCAGGAGATCAAAACCATCCTGGCTAACACGGTGAAACCCCGTCCCTACTAAAAACTACAAAAAATTAGCTGGGAGTCGTGGCGGGCACCTGTAGTCCCAGCTAAGCCAGTGGCTGAGGCAGGAGAATGGCGTAAACCCGGGAGGCGGAGCTTGCAGTGAGCCGAGATTGCGCCACTGCACTCCAGCCTGGGCGACAGCGCGAGACTCCGTCTCAAAAAAAATAAAATAAATTAATAACTAAATAACAAATTTTAAAAAGCAAGAAAACATCTTATAACCTTTAGTGCTGGCCTTGCTGCTAGAAAACTTAAGTCTAAACGTATTGCTCTGGCCGGGCACAGTGGCTCACCTGTAATCTCGGGACTTTGGGAGGCCGAGGCGGGCGGATCACCTGAGGGCGGGAGTTCCAGACCAGCCTGACCAATATGCTGAAACCCCATCTCTACTAAAAATACAAAACTTAGCCAGGTGTGGTGGCATGCGCCTATAGTCCCAGCTATTTGTGAGGCTGAGGCAGGAGAATCACTTGAATTCAGGAGGCGGAGGTTGCAGTGAGCCAAGATCGCACCACTGCACCCCAGCCTGGGCGACAGAGGAAGACTCGTCCTAAAAAAAATAAATAAAATAAAAAACATATTGCTAACATGAAGCAACTTTTTAATTTCTTAATTTTTTTATTTTTTTGAGATGGGGTCTTGCTCTGTTGCCTAGGCTGGAGTGCAGTGGTGTAATCATAGCTTACTGCAGCCTCCAGCTCCTGGGTTCAAGTGATCCTCCCACCTCAGCCTCCTGAGTAGCTGGGAGGACAGGTGTGCACCCCCATGCCCAGCTAATTTTTGTATTTTTTGTAGTGATAGGGTCTCACTTTGCTGCCAGGCTGGTCTCAAACTCCTGAGCTCAAACCATCAAGCTCAATATATCATCCATCCCTGCATAATTCCTTCATATACTTAGGTACTGACTTCAAGTCGTTTCTCTCTAGAAAACAGACAAACACAATCCTCTCTCCAGGGCATTGCTTTCTTCTACAGATATCCAGTAGAAAAGTCTTTCTTGGCCGGGCATGGTGGCTCAAGCCTGTAATCCCAGCACTTTGGGAGGCCGAGACGGGCGGATCTCGAGGTCAGCAGATCGAGACCATCCTGGCTAAGCCGGTGAAACCCCGTCTCTACTAAAAAATACAAAAAACTAGCCAGGCAAGGTGGCGGGCGCCTGTAGTCCCAGCTACTTGGGAGGCTGAGGCAGGAGAATGGTGTAAACCCAGAGGCGGAGCTTGCAGTGAGCTGAGATCCGGCCACTGCACTCCAGCAGCCTGGGCGACAGAGCCAGACTCTGTCTCAAAAAAAAAAAAGAGAAAAAAAGAAAAGGCTTTCTGGGCCAGGCGTGGTGGATCACGCCTGTAATCCCAGCACTTTGGGAGGCCGAGGCGGGTGGATCACTTGAGGTCAGGAGTTCGTGACCAGCCTGGCCAACATGGTGAAACCCCATCTCTACTAAAAACACAAAAATTAGCTGGGTGTGGTGGTGTGTGCCTATAATCCCAGCTACTCAGGAGGCTGAGGCAGGAGAATCTCTTGAACCCGGGCGGCGGAGGTTGCATCGTGCCACTACACTCCAGTCTGGGTGACAGAATGAGACTCAGTCTCAAACAAACAACAACAACAACAACAAAAATGCTTTCTGGTGGGTGCGTGGGAGGAGGAGGTGATTATTCTTTTTCTGAGGGTCTGGACCATAAAGTTCCACAGTCATTAGGTTCCTCTTGCCCGCAGACTTATTCCTTCTTTGCGCTTGCATTCCTGGACTCTAAATTTACTGTACTAAGAAGTGTGGTTCTCTCCTTCCTAAGGCAGCTGCCTTTCTCCCCACTGAACTTCCTTCTGGGTGCTTGACCGGCCACATCTTCCACAAGTTTTCAGATGCTGTACTTTGGCAGTAGGTAAAACATTGCCAGGACACTACCCTGTGAGTTTTTATGAAAAGAGGACACAAGGCTTTGGGGACTTACAGAGGGAGGAGAGAAAGACCAAGGGGTGAGGAGTATCCTGCAATGGGGGGAGGGGATTTAAGTTTCAGAAAGAAAATGTGGGCAGGGGAAAGAGACACATGAACAGACTCAGGTTTAGGAGGCAGTGTATTTCTTTTATTTGTCAGGCAATCAGTATGGATTAAAATCATGATCTGGGGCCGGGCGCAGTGGCTCACGCCTGTAATCCCAGCACTTTGGGAGGCTGAGGCGGGGGGATCGCCTGAGGTCAGGTGTTCAAGACCAACCTGGCCAACATGGTGAAACCCCGTCTGTACTAAACATACAAAAATTAGCTGGGCATGGTGGTGGGCACCTGTAATGCCAGCTACTCGGGAGGCTGAGGCAGAAGAATTGCTTAAACCCGGACAACGGAGTTTGCAGTGGGCTGAGATCTCACCACGCCACTGGACTCCCACCTGGGAAACAGAGCTAGACTCTGTCTTAAAATATATATATATAATTTTAAAAAATAAAATACAAAATTAGCCAGGCGGCCGGGCG
>NW_016808228.1:750513-765648 GCF_001698545.2 Rhinopithecus bieti
AAAAAAAAAAAAAAAAAAAAAAAAGAATACCCTACTCTCTCCCTACTTTGGTGCATAAGTAGAGGTTTTCTTTTCCTATTAGTTTTGGGAAAAAAAAAATTGTAATTCTTCAAAAAAGAGCTTTACTAGGAATAAATAGGGGGAGAAAGCACAAGGAAACTCAAAGATATAAACCTACATATTTACAAAGCAACAAACCACTTATATTAAATTAAATAACAATTGGCTTCAAACTGAGTTGCCTCCACAGTATCTTTTTTCTGGACATTAATTCAAACTTCTCAGTGTTTAGCCTCAGATAAGTCAATGTTACTGTGACTAGTTCTGGCCAAGCTGAGAATCTTTTCCTTCCTTCCCCTCCTCCTTCCCTCCCTCCCTTCCTCCCTCCCTTCCTTCCTTCCTCCTTCCCTCCCTTCCTTCTTCCATCCTTCTTTCTATCCTTCTTTTTTCCCTCCCTCTCTCCTTGCCTTCTTTCCTTTCTTTATTTTTTATCATGGTAAAATACATATAACATGAAATTCACTATGTTAACCTTTTTTTTTTGAAACGGAGTCTTGCACTGTCGCCTGGGCTGGAGTGCAGTGGCACGATCTCTGCTCACTGCAACCTCTGCTTCCCTGTTCAAGCAATTCTCCTGCCTCAGCCTCCTGAGTAGCTGGGACTACAGGTGCATGCCATCACGCCTAGCTAATTTTTGTATTTTTAGTAGAGACAGGGTTTTGCCATGTTGACCAGGCTGGTCTTGAACTCCTGACCTCAGGTGATCCACCTGCCTTGGCCTCCCAATGTGCTGGGATTACAGGCGTGAGACACCGCACCTGGCCTTGTTTGTTTGTTTGTTTGAGATGGAGTTTCGCTTTTGTTGCCCAGGCTGGTATACAATGCCATGGTCTCGGCTCACTGCAACCTCCGCCTCATGGATTCAAACGATTCTCCTGCCTCAGCCTCTGAAGTAGCTGGGATTACAGGTGCTTGCCAACACACCTGGCTAATTTTTCTATTTTTAGTAGAGACAAGGTTTCACCATGTTGGCCAGGCTGGTCTCCGACTCTTGACCTCAGGTGATCCGCCCGCATTGGCCACCCAAAGTTTTAGGATGACAGGTATGAGCCACCACGCCCAGCCTATTTTTAATTTTTTGAGGCAGCACTATAGTGTTGTCCACACTGGCTGCACTATTTTACATTCTCACTGATAGTGCACAAGAGTTCCATTTTCTCCATATCCTCACCAACATTTATTTTCTGCTTTTTGACAGTAGGCATCATAATGGATGTTAGGTAGGATCTCATTGTGGTTTTGACTTGCATTTCTCTAATTAGTGATGCTGATATCTTTTCATGTACCTGTTGGCCTTTTGTATATCTTTTTTTTTTTTTTTTTTTGAGACAGAGACTCGCTCTGTCGCCCAGGCTGGAGTGCAGTGGCGCGATCTCAGCTCACTGCAAGCTCCGCCTCCTGGGTTCATGCCATTCTCCCGCCTCAGCCTCCCGAGCAGCTGGGATTACAGGCGCCCACCATACGTCCTGCTAATTTTTTGTATTTTTAGTAGACACAAGGTTTCACCGTGTTAGCCAGGATGGTCTCGATCTCCTGACCTCATGATCCACCAGCCTCGGCCTCCCAAAGTGCTGGGATTACAGGCGTGAGCCACCGCGCCCGGCCTTTTTTTTTTTTAAAGACAGGGTCTTGCTATGTCTCCCAGGCTGGAGTGCAGTGGCGCAATCATGGCTCACTGCAACCTCAAACTCTTTGGCTCCAGCAATCCTCCCGCCTCAGCCTCCTGAGTAGCTGGGACTATATGCTGCCTATCGTTAGAGAAATGCTTATTCAAGTCCTTTGCTTTTTTTTTTTTTTTTTTTTGACAAAGTCTTCCTCTGTCACCAGGTTGGAGTGCAGTGGCGTGATCTCAGTTCACTGCAACCTCTGCCTTCCGAGTTAAAGTGATTCTCATGCCTCAGCCTCCTGAATAGCTGGGATTATAGGCGTCCCCCATCATGCCTGGCTAATTTTTGTGTGTTTAGTAGAGATGGGGTTTCTCCATGTTGGCCAGGCCACTCTTGAACTCCTGATCTCAAGTGATCCATCCACTTCAGCCTCCCTAAGTGTTGGGATTACAGGTGTGAGCCACTGTGCCTGGCTGTTTATTTGTTTTCTTTATAAGAAGATAGATTCTAAGTATAATATCCTTGGGCTTCTTTTTCTCTTCTAAGTGAAGATTTCAAGTGTGGTACAGAACAAATTGCAAGTTGATTCAGAAAGTGAGCAGACATTTTGAATGGGTAGTAAATCCTCAGAATGGTTAAAGAGAGTGGAAACTATGCCAAGGAGGTTTCTTCTAACCAGGGAGGGCATACTTAAATGACCAATTTAGCATCCTTACATTGTTTCCCCATTTCTTTAGGAAAGTTTCCCTTTTAGTTTTCAGGACCCTGTTGGCAGGCTTTGGAGCCCACTCTCCTATTTGCTTTATCTGAAGGACCTTGCAGCTTTGCACTGTCAAACATGACCTGTGGCCTGTGCTGACTCTTGGTGTCTCAGGCTTCTCTTATCGTTGGTGAAACTGGCATATTGTCACATCTTACTGAAGAGCCGCCCCACTCACTCCCCCCACCCCCTTTTTTTTGTGGCTGCCCAAGGAGGTTGGAGAGCAGCGTTCTGCCAGGCACACACCCACCCAGGCGATGTTTTCTTCAGGAACATGGAAAAGCCTCTTTTGTGGAAAGGTGTAAGGAGACAAACTGATTGCCACTTCCGAGTTGGAAAAATTGGATCCCTTTGTGCTCTTATCTTCATCCACTTCCAACTTTACTGATTTTACCGCTGTTGGATTCCAGGGGAGGTAAAAAGGAGAGGAGAAAATGATTGATTGGAGTGCTGGTGGCAATGAATGAGTGGCAATAGATGGGTCTCATGACAGGGCTTTTGTAAGGGCCTTGGTCCATGGCTGGAAATGAGATATTGTCAAACTCAGCATCACAAAATTCACACAGTGCCTATTTAACCACATAACCACCCAGGAGTAGTACACACACAACAGGTGCCTCTTAATAATTCATTTATTCATTCAGCAAATAATTATAGAAGCTACCATGTGCTGGGGAGTGTTCTAAGCATAGGATTATAGTCATGAACAAAACAGCCCCAAATCCCTGCCCTTTGGAAGCTTACATGCTAATTGAGCCTACTTTCTACATTCTCTACATCCTTATGATAGAGTAAAAGTATTAGATCACTTCCCAAATGTCTTACAAAAAAAATAATTTTAACTAAAAAAATTAATATAAGTAGTTATCTGCCTGGATACCAGGCTGAAAGACTCTGAATTTAAATATTAAATGTGAAGGCTGGGCACAGTGGCTCACGCCCGTCATCCCAACACTTTGGGAGGCCGAGGTGGTCCACTTGTGGTCAGGAGTTTGAGACCAGCCTGGCCAAAATGGTGAAACCCCATCTGTACTAAAAATACAAAAATTAGCTGGGTGTGGTGGTGAGCGCCTGTAGTCACAGCTACTCGGGAGGCTGAGGCAGGAGGATCACTTGAGCCCAGGAGCCAGAGGTTTCAGTTAGCCAAGATCACACCACTGCACTCCAGCTTCGGTGACAGAGAAGACCCTATCTCAAAAAACAAAAGCAAATATTAAATGTGAAAAAAAAAAAAAAACCAACAACTTCAAACAAAGGGCTAGAAANAGAAGCAGAGGTTTGGCCAGGCGGAGTGGCTCATGCCTGCAATCTTAGCAATATGGGAGGCTGAGGCGGGCAGCTCATTTGAGGTCAGGAGTTCGAGACCACTCTGGCCAACATGGCGAAACCCCATCTTTACTAAAAATACAAAAATTGGGCGGGCATGGTGGCGTGTGCCTATAATCCCAGCTACTCGGGAGGCTGAAGCAGGAGAACTGCTTGAACCTGGGAGGTGGAGATTGCACTGAGCCAAGACTGCGCCAAAGCACTCCAGCCTGGGCGACAGAGACTCCGTCTGCTCTGCCCTCCGAGAGTGGAATACTGTGCTTAATACAGTTTTGCTGCTTTGCTTTGCTTTGCTATCTGTGTCTGTCTTGTCCAATTCTTTGTTCGGGACACCAAGAGCCTGGAATTGCACAGCACCATCTGGTAACACTTTCCCAGCTCTCCCTTCGACCTGTGCATTTATGCAGCTTTGTCCTTTGTGATCTGTCCATCTTCTCTGGCATCTTTCTCTCTTTTTAGCCCACTGTGCAAGTAATCCCAAGGACCTCAGAGATTCAATTTCATTAGTTACTCCCTAACTCAGCACCTCTCTTTCTTCTGTATGTAAACAAGCTCCTTGTTCTACATCTGGGATGGAGATGGTGGAGGCTGGGTTGCCAACAGAGGAGATAGGAGGGGAAAGGGGGATTTACTCCAGGTTTTGAGGTTCAGAGAAGGAAGGGTTTGTCAGGGGTAGGGAGAGCTGGAGATCAGGGAGTTGGAAGCCTAGACTCCCCTCTGGTGGCAAAGGAAGGCTGTGCAGGTGCACCAATGAGGACCAGGAGACAGAGGTGTGAATTATTCTCTGTGGGATTTAGCAAAACCCACAGACGTATAATTGCTTTTGTTTGTTCGTTTTTTGAGATGGAGTCTCCCTCTGTCATTCAGGCTGGAGTTCAGTGGCACAATTGACTCACTGCAACCTCCACCTCCCGGGTTCAAGCGATTCTCCTACCTCAGCCTCCCGAGTAACTGGGATTATAGGTGTGTGCTACCACGCCCAGCTAATTTTTGTATTTTTAGTAGAGACAGGATTTCACCATGCTGGCCAGGCTGGTCTCAGACTCCTGATGTCAAGTGACCCACCTGCCTCAGCCTCCCAAAGTGCTAAGATTACAGGCGTAAGCCACCGTGCCCAGCCACAGACATATAGTTTAAACATGGGAAGGGACCTGCAGATGTGTTTGGTGGTGGCTTAGACACTAGGCTTTGAGTCAGAACCGGTATAAGACAAGTGGAGCACCTGCTGGAGACCTGCCAGCAAGAGGAGGACTATGTTTGGTGAACCAAAACCTCCTTCCAGCCTGGGTGCATTTAATGGCTCATGCCTGTAATACCACTACTTTGAGAGGCCAAGGTGAGAGGATCACTTGAGCCCAGGCAACATAGTGAGACCCCATCTCTATAAAAAATAAAACAAAAAATTAGCCAGGCATGGTGGTGTTACCTGTAGTCCCAGCTACTCTGGAATATGATGTGGGAGGATCTCTTGAGCCTGGAAGTTCAAGACCAGCCTGGGCAACACAGTGATACCTCATGGCTACATAAAGTTTATTTATTTATTTGTTTATGAGATGGAGTCTTGCAGGTATGAGCCACTGTGCCCGGCCCAAGACTCTGTCTCTAAAAAAAGAAAGAAAGGAAGGAAGAAAGAGAGAGAGAGAAGAAAGAAAGAAAAAGAAAGAAGAAAGAGAGAAGAGAGAGAAAGAGAGAAAAGAAATGAGAAAGAGAAAAAAAGAAAAGAAAAGAAAAGAAAAAAATTAAAGCGGCTGCTGCGCTCCCGGGAGAGGGACGGCAGTCGAGACGGCTGCTGCTCCGCGGACTTGCAGTAGGGGGCGCCAAAGAGCACAAAAGTTAACAGCGGCCGCTCGGATGCCTGGAGGTAGCGGGGCCGGGGCGAAGTACCCAGGAGAGGCGAGCTAAACTGGAGGCTCCTGCAGCGCCTTCTCTTACCGGATGCCGGACCCTGGAGGCTCCAAGCAGCTTTTTGGGAAATTTCCAGTGGCACTCGGTCGCCAGCCTGAGAACTTAGCACTAGAAAACTCTGGTCTTTCCAGTCTAATCCGTATATGCTCTCTTTGGTTAGAAAAGAAGAACCACGTGTCCCTTTTGCATTGGTCGATTGGAAATCAATCTATTATTCATTGCAGGAGCCGCCTCAGAATGCCACGAAGAGGTAAAGTCCACCTCTGCAGCGAGATTGCCTCGGTTGGAATCTCTGCTCTACCAGTTACTTTTCGCCAGTAACTTTCAGGGTCTTGACCTGTTGCCCATGCTGGAGCGCAGTGATGCAATCATGACTTCACTGCAGCCTCCAACTCCTGGGCTCAAGTGATCCTTCTGCCTCAGCCTCCCAAGTAGCTGGGACTGCAGGTGGGCTCCAGCAAGCCCAACTAATTTTTTTTTTTCTTTTTTAGAGATGGGGTTTTGCTATGTTGCCCAGGCTGGTCGCAAACTCCTGGGCTTAAGCAATCTTCCCACCTCAACCTCCCAAAGCTCTGGGATTACAGGTGTGAGCCACCTCACCCAGCCGCCAATTACTATTTATGTCATCTCTGATGACTTAAGGTCAAGTCACTTAACCACTCAATACTTCAGTTTTTTCTTATTTGTGAAAAGGAATAATAGGCCAAGCATGGTGGCTCAACATCTGTAATCCCAGCGCTTTGGGAGGCTGAATCACTTGAGGTCCGGAGTTCAACCAGCCTGGCCAACATGGCAAAATCCCGTCTCCACTAAAAAAAAAAAAAAAAATACAAAAAGCCAGGCGCAGTGACTCACGCCTGTAATCCCAGCACTTTGGGAGGCCAAGGTGGGTGGATCGCCTGAGGTCAGGAGTTCGAGACCAGACTGGCCAACATGGTGAAACCCTGTCTCTACTAAAAATACAACATTTAGCCAGACGTGGTGGCATGCACCTGTAGTCCCAGCTACTTGGGAAACTGAGGCACAAGAATTGCTTGAACCCAGGAGGCAGAGGTTGAAGTGAGTGGAGATTGTGTCACTGTACTCCAGCCTGGGCAACAAGAGTGCAAAAAACAAAACAAAACAAAAAGTAGCTGGGCATGGTGGCAAACGCCTGTAATCCCAGCCACTCGGAAGGCTGAGGCAGGGAGAAGTGCTTGAACCCAGGAGGCGGAGGTTGCATTGAGCCGAGATCGAGCCACTGCGCTCCTCCAGCCTGGGCAACAGAGTGAGACTCTGTGGAAAGGAGAGGAGAGGAGAGGAGAGAGAGAGGAGAGAGAGAGGAAAGAGAGAGAGAAAAAGAGAAAGAGAGAGAGAAAAAGAGAAAGAGAGAGAGAGAAAGAGAGAGAAAGAGAGAAAAAGAGAGAAGGAGAGGAGAGAGAGAGAGAGAGAGAGAAAGAAAGAAAGAAAGAAAGAAAGAAAGAAAGAAAGAAAGAGAGAGAGAAAGAGAGAGAGAGAGAAAGAAAGAAAGAGAAAGAAAGAAAATAATAGTACCTAGCTCAGAGCTGCGATGAGGAACAAATAAGTTAATGGATGGGGCTGGGTACAGTGGCTCATGCCTGTAACCCCAGCAGCTTGGGAGGCTGAAGTGGAAGGATCACTTGAGCCCAGGAGTTCCAGGTCACAATGAGTTACGATAGCACCACTACACTCCAGTCTCAGTTACAGAGCAAGACTCAGTCAAAATAATAATAATAATAATAATAATAATAATAATAATAATAATGTACAGAAAGTGCTTAGAGCAAGTAGAACTGGTCTGCTCTGTGAGCTCTTAAGATCTCACTTCAGGCATCTGTTGCTATTTCACCCCGCCCTACTCTGTGCCAGAACTTGTCCAAGGTGCTGGAGGTCCCAAGCATAGGAGAGCCAGGCAGGTGTGGCCCCATCCCATGCCCATGGGAGCCATCAGGCTGCTGAAAGAAAACAGACATTAAATCATCACACTTGGGGAAGGGCGCAGTGGCTCATGCCTGTAATCCTAGCACTTTGGGAGGCCGAGGCGGGGCAGATCACTTGAGGCCAGGAGTTCGAGAACAGCCTGGGCAACATGGCAAAACCCTGTCTCTACTGAAAATGCAAACATTAGCCTGGCCCAGTGGTGTGTACTTGTAGTCCCAGCAACTTGGAGGCTGAGGCACAAGAATTGCTTGAACCTGGGAGGCAGAGGCTGCAGTGAGCCATGATCGAGCCACTGTACTCCAGCCTGGCTGACAGAGGGAGACTCTGCCTCAATAAATAAATAATAAATAAATAAATAAATAATCACACTTGGCGAATGTATAGTCAACATGAATTTGCAACCCCAAGGTCAGGTGTTTTCTTTACATCAACTTTATTTATTTATTTATATTTTTTATTTTGAGAGGGAGTCTCCCTCTGTCAGCCAGGCTGGAGTGCAGTGGTGTGTTCTCAGCGCACTACAACCTCCACCCTCCAGGTTCAAGCAGTTCTCCTGCCTCAGACCCCTAAGTAGCTGGGATTACAGGCGCACACCACCACGCCCGGCTAATTTTTGTATTTTTAGTAGAGACGGGGCTTCACCATGTTGGCCAGGCTGGTCTTGAACTCGTGACCTCAGGTGATCCACCCACCTTGGCCTCCCAAAGTGCTGGGATTACAGGTGTGAGCCACTTTGCCCGGCCCATGGTTTTCTTTACATCAACTTTAATCCAATTCTGAGGACCTCTGCTGCTAGGCAGGTGGGGAGGATGCTCCTCACCTTGGACCCTGCAAAGAAACCCAACTTGACCATCAGGAATCCTTCCTTAGTCCTCTGTCCATGGTGGTCACCCCAAAGTGCCCACTGTGCAAACCTTTGTGGTCTTGGCATCTGCTGGGTGGGCAGGCATCTCCACCTGGGTCCAGCATCCCTGGGTTTATCCTGCACATACTTCCTGTCATCTCTACAGGGCATTGGGACCCTGATACTCTCAGGGCAGGCCATGCCTGGTCATCTTTCCAGATTGCAGGAATATTCCTTAATACATCCCCTCATACACACCAATAGCAAATTTCCCCCTCCTCCTCCTAGGACATAACCTCTCCAATCAGTCCATTCCTTCGTTCAGCAAATGCATCCTGAGCACCTGTTACATGGTCCTGCTCTAGGCACTGGGAATACAGAGTGAACAAAGGTCTCTGATCTGGTAAAGTCTCTACAGGACAAGAGGAAGGGACGACTAACCATAAACAGTAAGTAAATCAGGCCGGGCGTGGTGGCTCATGCCTGCAATCCTAGCACTTTGGGTGGCCGAGGCAGGCGAATCATGAGGTTGGGAATTCAACACCAGCCTGGCCAATATAGTAAAACCCCATGTCTACTAAAAATACAAAAATTAGCCAGGTATGGTGGCACGTACCTGTAGTCCCAGCTACTTGGGAGGCTGAAGCAGGAGAATAACTTGAACCCGAGAAGCGGAGGTTGTGGTGAGCCGAGATTGCACCACTGCACTCCAGCCTGGGTGACAGTGCAAGACTCCATCTCAAAAAAAAAAAAAAAAGAAGGCCAAGACGGTTAATTATAAAATGGTCAAGATGGTTAATTATATGTATATGTATTTTAATCCCAATTTTTTTAATTGGGGAAAAATGAGAATGAATTGGAGAAGGGAAAAGCAGGGAGAATGAGAAGTAGGAAGCTCTTCAGTAACCAGGCTGTAGCAAGACAAGCTGCAGACAAAACTTTTCAGACACTGAGTTGTAGAAGGAAGGACTTTATTCAGCTGGGAGCATCGGCAAGCTACTGCCTTAAAATCCGAGCTCCCTGAGTGCACAATTTCTGTCCTTTTTAAGGGCTCATAACACTAAAGATTTCATATGAAAGAGTCGTGATTGATTTGAGCAAGCAGTGGGTACGTGACAGGGGCTGTATGCACCGGTGGTCAGAGTGAAACAGAACAGAGCAGGGAGTTTCACAATGTTCTTTTATACAATGCCGGGAATCTATGGATAACATCGGTTTCTAAGTCATGAGTTGATTTTTAACTACTAGGTTTAGGGCAGGCAGGCCCAGGCCCAGTTTTGGGCCTGACGCCGGGCTGCCTGTCTTTGGTTTCACTTCCTTGTTTTTTCTTTTCTTTTTTTTTTTTTTTTTAGACGGAGTCTTGCTCTGTCCCCCAGGCTGGAGTGCAGTGGCCGGATCTCAGCTCACTGCAAGCTCCACCTCCCGGGTTCACGCTATTCTCCTGCCTCAGCCTCCGGAGTAGCTGGGACTACAGGCGCCCGCCACCTCGCCCGGCTAGATTTTGTATTTTTTTTTTTAGTAGAGACGGGGTTTCACCGTGTCAGCCAGGATGGTCTCGATCTCCTGACCTCGTGATCCGCCCGTCTCGGCCTCCCAAAGTGCTGGGATTACAGGCTTGAGCCACCGCGCCCGGCCACTTCCTTGTTTTTTCTTAAAACAGGTACTGAGTATAAAACAATATAAAACAATATGAGAGGGTCTCTCTCTTCCCTCAAGGCAAGAGATGACAGTGTCTTCCCTCAAGGCAAGAGATGACAGTACTCAGGCTGTAGTAGTTGAGGTGATGAAAGTGATTCATTTATTGGCCAGGTACAGGGGCTCATGCCTGTAATCCCAGCACTTTGGGAGGGTGAGGTGGGCAGATCACCTGAGGTCAGGAGTTCGAAACCAGCCCGGCCAACATGATGAGTGAAACCCCATCTCTACTAAAGATACAAGTCCACCGGGTATGGTGGCACATGCCTGTAGTCCCAGCTACTCGAGAGGCTGAGGCCGGAGGCCGGAGGTTGCGGTGAGCCAAGATCACACCACTGTGCTCACTCCAGCCTGGGCGACAGAGGGAGACCTTGTCTCAAAAAAAGAAAAAAAAAAAAAAATCTGGAGGAGTTGAGCAGACGAGTCCAGGCTGGAGAGATAAACGTGGAAGTTAAAGTCATCAGGCAACGAGAGACTAAAGGAGTAAATGTAAATACAAAGAGAAGCAAGGATGGAGCCTGCATACTCCAACAGAAAGAGGTTGAGGAGGAAGGGAGGAATCGCAAAGCAGCAGCCAGGAGAGTGAGGTGTCCAGGAAACGAGCTGCAGAGTGTGTCTCAGGGAGGACGGAGCACCGAGCTCAGCCACAAGCAATGACTGTGGCTGAGAACTGACACTAGGTTTAGCCATTTCTGGGAGAAGTGGGAGTGAGAATCCGACGGAGTGGGTTTAGCGAGACCAAGAGGCGAGTTAAGACTTCTTACAAAAGGCTTCCAGTAGGCTGGGCGCGGTGGCTCACGCCTGAGGTGGGTGGATCATGAGGTCAGGAGTTCAAGACCAGCCTGGCCAAGATGGTGAAACCCTGACTCTACTAAAAATACAAAAAATTAGCTGGGTGTGGTGGCAGGCGCCTGTAATCCCAGCTACTCGGGGGACTGAGGCAGGAGAATCACTTGAACTCAGAGGGCAGAGGTTGCAGTGAGCCAAGATCGTGCCACTGCATTTCAGCCTGGGCGACAGAGCGAGACTCCGTCTCAAAAGAAAAAAAAAAAGGAAAAAAAAAAAAAAGACTTCCAGTATCTTCTTGTATTAAGTTATTAAGTGTGTTTTTTATTTTCTTTCCTTCCTTCCTCTTTTTTTTTGAGACAGGGTCTTGCTCTGTTGCCCAGGCTAGAGTGCAGTGGTGTGATCAACTCACTGCAACCTTCGCCTCCAGGGTTCAAGTGATTCTCGTGCCTCAGCCTCCGGAGTAGCTGTGACTTCAGGTGCCTGCCACCACACCCGTCAGCCTGGGCAACAGAGTGAGACTCCGTATCCAAAAAAAAAGAAAAAAGAAAAAGAAATCCCCAAGGCACGAAAATTCAAAGAACTGGAGCCCTGAAATACAGCTTCCAACCCCTCTCCTCCTCCCTATCCCTCACCAGGAGTCTGATGCTGGAACAGGAAAGCCCTTCACATTGAGAACCTCATTTCCTCTGAGAACCCCCATATTGCCTTAGCCCAGGATCCCTTCCCCCCAGGCACTTCCATGAAAACCTCCCTCCTGCCCGCGGGTTTCTCTTCAGGAACGTGATAGACAAGGCTTTCTCTCAGGGCATTTCTCCAATCCAGGGGGCCAAGGCGAGAAACAGGAGCCTGGGTAAGTGGCAGTGCGGCTTGCAGAAAGAGCAGCATGTACTCCACATCCGTGGCTGTCGCCCTTTCTGTACCCACTGACTGCTTTGCTTATAGTTCCGTTCCCCGAACAACCATGCCTCCTGGGGGGGCGCTCCGGGCCCCTAAGTCCTCTGGCTTCTACCACAGCGACGACGTGTGGCACTCGCTGTCTTGCTCCACCCGCTCCTTCTCCACCATCAACAGCATCCTGGGCTGCCTGGCTGGCCACGTCGTCCACATGATGGGGGACTCCACGCTGGGGCAGTCGTGGCAGTATCTGTGTAACACCGTGCCCTCTGAGTACTCATGAGGGAGGGAGTGGGGCCTCTGAGGAACAAGAGGAGAACAGGAACGGTGAGGAGGCCAAAAACGTCTATCACGCAGATGGGGCAAGATGCCTGGAGGTCAGGGGAGTGAAGTGAAGGGACGGGACACCTGGGTTTGGGGCAGGGGAAGGGTTGAGAGATGGAGTGTGCAGACGGTGCCTAATCTCAACTCTTGCTCTTATGGGAGAGCAAGAGTGTAGATCACCGTGACTGGAACCGAGGCTTTGCTGGCGGGTACTGGAGGAATAGAGTTGGGATTTTATTTATTTATGTATTTATTTATTATTTATTTATTTATTGCGATGGAGTTTCGCTCTGTTGCCCAGGCTGCAGTGCATTGGCACGATCTCCGTTCACTGCAACCTCTGCCTCCCGGGTTCAAGCGATTCTCCCACCTCAGCCTCCTGAAGAACTGGAATTACAGGCGCCCACCACCACACCCGGCTAATTTTGTATTTTCGTAGAGACGGGGTTTTATCTTTGTATTTTAGTACAGATGGGGTTTTGGATTTTAGTAGAGACGGTGCCCCATCTCTACTAAAATCCAAAGCCCTGTCTCTACTAAAACCCTGTCTCTATGAAAAATACAAAAATTAGCCAGGCTGGTGGCGGACGCCTGTAATCCCAGCTACTGGGGAGGCTGAGGCAGGAGAATGGCTTGAACCTGGGAGGCAGAGGTTGCAGTGAGCCGAGATTGTGCCATTGCATTATAGCCTGGGCAACAAAAGACTCAAAAAAAAAAAAAAAAAAAAAATTGGGGGCCATGCGCAGTGGCTCACACCAGTAATCCCAGCACTTTGGGAGGCCGAAGTGGGAGGATCCCTTGAGGCCAGGAGTTTAAGACCAACCTGGGCAAAACATAGCAAAACCCCGTCTCTAGAAAAAAATAAAAAATTAGCCCGATATCATGGTGCACTGGTGTGGTGGTGCGTGCCTGTAGTTCCTGCTACTGGGGAGGCTAAGGTGGGAGGCTCACTTGAGTCCGGGAGTTTGAGCCTGCAGTAAGCCATGATTGTGTCACTGCATTCCAACCTGGGTGATGGAGCAAGACTTGCTCTGTAAAAAATAAATAAAAATTTTAAAATGAGTTGTAGAGAAACTAGGATTTAGGGGGTTATGTTGTGACAAGTAGGAGACACCATGTTTTTAAGTCGAGTTTTCAGTTTGTTGGACAGATTCAATTTTTAAAAAGAGCAAAGCCTGCTTTGCCCAGGCGCGGTGGCTCATGCCTGTAATCCCAACACTTTGGGAGGCTGAGGTGGGCAGATAACGTGGGCCTAGGAGTTTGAGACCAGCCTGGGCAACGTGGCAAAACCCCGTCTCTACTAAAAATACAAAAAATGAACTGGGCGTGGTGGCTCGCGTCTGTAGTCCCAGCTATGCAGGAGGCTGAGGTTGGAGGATGGCTTGCGCCCGAGAGGCAGAAGTTGTAGTGAGCTGAGATCAAGTCACGGGACTCCAGCCTGGGCCATTGCACTCCAGCCTGGGTGACAGAGTGAGTCCCTATCTCAGAAAAATGATAATAATAAACAATAAAAATAAAAAATAAAAAAGACCAAAGCCCAGTTATAAGATAACCACAGAGACCAGCCTGGGCAACATGGCAAAACTCCATCTCTACCAAATATACAAAAAGTGAGCTGGGTGTGGTGGCTTGCGCCTATAGTCCCAGCTACTCGGGAGGCTGAGGTGGGAGGATGGCTTGAGCCCGAGAGGCGGAGGTTACAGTGAACCGAGATCATGCCACTGCACTCCAGCCTGGGGCACTGCACTGCAGCTTGGGTGACAGAGTGAGTCCCCATCTCAAAAACTGACAATAAATAACAACAACAACAAAAAAGAACAAAGCCCAGTTATAACAGCGGAGTCAACATGTGAGGTGAGGAGAGGCTAAACTGGTAAGGAAACAGGGAGCTGGCAGTAAAGGAAGTTCGCTGGAGATTGACAATACTTGTTTACAGATTGGTTTTGGAATAACTGGGGATGACCAGACAACTCTGGACAACCAAAGAGTGATTCAAACTGAAAATCACAGGGGTGTCTGAACTGGGAGTGAGGCAGCAGAGTGGAAAAAGATGTGGCTTTCTTTTTTTTTTTTTTGGAGACAGAGTCTTGCTCTGTCACCCAGGCTAGAGTATAGTGGTGCGATCTCGGCTTACTGCAACCTCCACCTCCCGGGTTCAAGCAATTCTCCTGCCTCAGCCTCCCGATTAGCTGGGATTACAGGCATGCGCCACCAAGCTCGGCTAACTTTTTCTTTTTTTGTATTTTTAGTAGACACAGGGGTTTCACCATATTGGCCAGGCTGGTCTCAAACTCCTGACCTTGTGCTCCACCCACCTCAGCCCAAAGGGCTGGGATTACAGGTGTGAGCCACCACGCCCAGCCCGAGGATTTATTTCATACTTCTTCTAAATGGGTTAAAGAGATGGGAGGGGGCTTCTAGCGGAATGTGTGGATGGGGCATTTGAAGATGTGTGATTGGATTTGAAATGGGATGTCAGAGCTTCACACAGCGTTCTGGTATTTATTCTTAGGAGATAAAAGTGGTAAGAGTGACTGGATGCGGTGGCTCACACCTGTAATCCCAGTATTTTGGAAGGCCAAGGCAGGAGGATTGTTTGAGCCCAGGAGTTTAAGACCAGCCTGGGCAGCACAGAAAGACTCAGTCTCTACAAAAATAAAAAATAAGAACTTTGGGAGGGCCAGGCATGGTGGCTCACGCCTCCCAAGTAGCTGGGATTACAGGCACCCGCCACCACGCCCAGCTAGTGTGTGTGTGTGTGTGTGTGTGTGTGTGTGTGTGTGTGTGTGCGCGCGCGTGCATTTTTAGTAGAGACATGGTTTCACCATGTTGGCCAGGCTGGTCTGGAACTCCTGACCTCAAGTGATCTGCTCACCTCAGTCTCCCAAAGTGCTGGGATTGCAGGTGTGAGTCACTGTGCCAGCCTATTTTTTTTTTTTTTAATTTTAGAAATAGGGTCTTGCTGTGTTGTCCAGACTGAAGTGGAGCGG
>NW_016808228.1:768187-770494 GCF_001698545.2 Rhinopithecus bieti
AGACTTGAGAAAAGGAATAAAACACAGAGACAAAGTGTAGAGAAAGAAAAGCGGGGCCCAGGGGACCGGCGCTCAGCTTACAGAGGACCCACGCCGGCACCGGCCTCTGAGTTCCCTTAGTATTTATTGAGAATTATCTTAGTCATTAAAAGGATAAGGGAGTGGCTGGACAATAGGATTATTGTAGGGAGGAAATCAGCAGTAAGACATATGAAAAAATCCTTGTAATATGAATAAGTTTAAAGGAAAATGCTGTGCCTTGAGATGTATATGCGACATCTCCATAAACCTTTTAGCAGTATTGCTCCAGCAAGTCCCACCTTATTCCTAAAGGCGGTTTCTCCTCACTCAGTAAGCAAGGCACACAATGGGTATTACCCGGAGATGTTCCATTGCCCAGGGAGGGGCAGGAGACAAATGTTTTTCTCTTTCTTGAGATTAAAGAGAATGGTGATGACCTTTAACCATAAGCAGCCTTTAGGCACTTGTTTAACAAAGCACATTCTGCACCGCCCAAAATCCTTTTAACCTTAAGTCACCACAGCACATGTCTCTTGCAAGGACAAGATTGGAGGTAAGGTCACAGATTAACAGCATCTCAAACACAGAACTAAATGGAGTCTTTTATGTCTACTTCCTTCTATATAGACACAGTAACAGGCTGATCTCTCTTTCTTTTCCCCACATAAGATCACAACTCACTGTAGCCTGATCAAGTGAGCCTCCACCTCAGCTTCCTGAGTAGCTGAGACTACAGGCAGGCACCACCACACCTGGCTAATTTTTAAATTTTCTATAGAGATGAGGTGTCACTATGCTGCCTAGGCCGGTCTTGAACTCCTGGGCTTAAGTGATCCTCCCTCCTCAGCCTCCCAATGTGCTGGGATTATGGGCGTGAACCACCACACCCAGCTCTACCATGGGTCTTCTTGACGCTCCAGTGAGTCAAGCTGTCTTGTCTCAGGGCTTTTATACCTGCTGTTCCTGAGCCTGGAATGACCTTCTCCCAGATCCACACCAGGCTGGCTTTCTACTCATTTGGTTTTCTGAACAAACATCATCTCCTCACGAAGACTTTTCCTGACACCCTAAATAAAAGAGCCCACTCTCTCATTCCCTCCTTACTCTGCTTTTTTCTTTTTTTTCACATCACTAACAACCACCTGTAATTATTTGATTTGCTACTATTATTGCTGTTATTTGTCTGTCTCCTATATAGAATGTGATCTCCACGAGGGACAGGGAGTTTGTCCAGCTGGCTCTTGGTTGTATCTCATAACTTAGGCAGTGCCTGAGACACTGCAGGGGTTAAGTATCCACTGAATGAAGAATTAGTGAATAAAGGCAGGGGCAGGGCTGGGCTTCGTGGCTCACGCCTGTAATCCCAGCATTTTGGGAGGCTGAGGAGGGTGGATTGCCTGAGGTCAGTAGTTTGAGACCAGCCTGGCCAACATAGTGAAACCCCGTCTCTACTAAAAATACAAAAAATTAGCTGGGCCTGGTGGTGGGTGCCTGTAATCCCAGCTACTCGGGACGCTGAGGCAGGAGAATCCTTTGAACTGGGGAGGCGGAGGTTGCAGTGAGCCGAGATTGCACCATTGCATTCCAGCCTGGGCAACAAGAGCAAAACTGTCTCAAAAAAAATGCAGAGGGCCCGAGAAGGTGGGATCTCTTGAGATCAGGAGTTCGAGACCAGCCTGGGCAACACAGTGAGACCATTTCTGAAAAAAAATGAAAAAAAAAATTAGCTGATGGCCAGGCATGGTGGTTCATATCTATAATCCCAGCACTTTGGGAGGCTGAGGTGGGCAGATCACCTGAGGCCAGGAGTTTGAGACCAGCCTGGCCAACATGGTAAGACCCTTTCTCTATTAAACATATAAAAATTAGCTGGACATGGTAGTGTGAGCCTGTAATCCCAGCTGCTGGGAAGGCTAAGGCATAAGAATCACTTGAACCCAGGAGGCGGAGGTTGCAGTGCACTCTGCAGTGCAATATTGCGCTATTGCACTGCAGCCTGTGGGGACAGAGTGAAACTGTGTCTCAAAAAAATAAAAATAAAAAAATCCATCCTGGCTAACACGGTGAAACCTCGTCTCTATTAAAAATACAAAAAAAAAATGGCTGGGTGCGGTGGCTCAAGCCTGTAATCCCAGCACTTTGGGAGGCTGAGGTGGGTGGATCACGAGGTCAGGAGATCAAGACCATCCTGGCTAACACGGTGAAACCCCATCTCTACTAAAAATACAAAAAATTAGCTGGGCGTGGTGGCAGGCACCTGTAGTCCCAGCTACTCGGGAGGCTGAG
>NW_016808228.1:770778-795704 GCF_001698545.2 Rhinopithecus bieti
AAAAAAAAAAAAAAAAAAAAAGAAAAGAAAAGAAAAGAAAAAAAAAAGAAATGAGCCAGGTATGGTGGTGGGCGCCTGTAGTCCCAGCTACTCCGGAGGCTGAAGCAGGAGAATGGTGTGAACCCGGGAGGTGGAGCTTGCAGTGAGCCGAGTTCATGCCACTGCACTCCAGCCTGGGAGACAGAACAAGACTTCACCTCAAAAAAAAAAAAAAAAAAAAAAAAAAAAGCGGGGTATAGGGGCACTTCCCTGTAGTCCCAGCTACTTGGGAGTCTGAGGCAGAAGGATGGCTTGAGCTGGAGGCTGTAGTGAGCTATGATTGCACCACCGCACTCCAGCCTGTGTGACAGAAAAATATGTGACTAAGGGGTCATCTCTATGCCCTGCACCTTCTCTCAGCAACCTCCATCCTATAAGAAAGGGGCAACTGGCCAAAGTATGCCCCTGCTGCATTTGCAGATTACCATGTTTGCACGATTATCACCATCAATGCTTCACATTTACATTAGGGCACTATGATTTTCAATGCAGTTTCCATTTTTATTTTGGAGACCCCTCCCAGGAACCTTCTCCCATTTTACTGAGGCCCCGGGAGAATGTACAGGGAGCTGAGCCCGTCCTTTGATCTTAGTTTGGTGGCAGAGATAGGCAGTGATACTGACGATGTGATGGCAGTGTCTGGTGCACCGTCCTCACTGGAAAACTAGCCTCCTGGAAGGGCTGGAAGCTCCCACCCTTGACTGCTCTTTGTCTCCAGCAACTCCTCGCTGTTAGGGCTTACAAGAGTCCAGTCCCTCTCCGGGCTGATCAGTGCAGGGCGGGCTCCTCGTCTCCGACCACCAGCTCCTGCTGGCTATTCCCTCCACCCTCCGTCTCGGTCTGCGAGGCTTCCCTGAGCACTCGAAAGGGGGGCCCGTGACCAGGTACGACCACGTCGGCAACGACCAGGACTCTCTTCCGGCTCCGCTCCTGGGCTGCGGGGTCTTCACTCAGCGCCTGCCACGAATCCTCGTCCCCATCTCGCTCAAACACATCCCCCGCCACCACTACGGTGCCCAGAGCCGTGCCGGCCACCACCACGCTCACGTCGCGCTGGCCCCCGTGGCCCGGCGTGGCCCACACCTCGAGCCCCGGGCCCAGGCGCAGGGGCTGCCCCTCACCCAGCCCGTGGGGCAGGTAGCGGCCTCCGGGGAGGCAGAAGTCGTGGGAGACCAGCAGAGCCGCGCCTGGGAACAGCCCCAAGTTCCCGATGTGATCCGAGTGCCCATGGGTCCCCACCACCAGCGTCACGTCTCCCGGGGCCACGCCCTGCCCCGCCAGCGCCCTCAGCAGCGCCTCCCGAGCCCAGGGGCCCCCGGTGTCCACCAGGATGGGGCCACGGGCCGCCTCCTCCAGGGCGGCCTCTGCGCCGCCACTACCGCGCGGGGACTTTCGGTGGCTGGAGGCCGGACCCCGGGTCTGGGGTAGGACCAGGGTTACGGAGCCGTCGGCTCGCACAGCGTCACCCACGCCCTCGGGCTCCGCGTAGCCCTGCAGCAGAACCACCACGGAGTAGGGGTTGCCGGGCACCAGCAGAGGGGACGCCCCGCGCAATGGCTCGGTCCTCATGAGGCTGCTCCTGGCAGGAAGGGACGGGCTGGGAAGAAAGGAAATGGAGCAGTGGGCGACCGTCCTATCCCTCTGCGATCCCCAACCCGAGCCCGGCCCCGCCACTGCCACTAAGCCTCGGTTCTCTGCCACCCGCCTCCCATTAAGTTGGTATCACCCTCGACCCCTGCCCAAGATGGTATCGCCCAGCCTCCCCTCACACTTGGGCCCGCCCCTCCCTCGGCGTCCTCGGCCCCTGCCCCGTTCCTCTAGCGGTACGTACGTCCTTGCCCGTCACCCTCCTAAGGCTATCCTTTGTATTCCCCTCTATCGAATCCTAGCCGCGCTCTACCTTGGGCCTCTGCTAAGTCTTGCCTCACTCGAGGAAAGCGCAGAAATCAAAAACGCGCGTGGGAGTTTGTCCTCTGCGAGTTCCCGTGCACCCAGATATGGCGGCCGAAACGGCGCCGCGGAGGTAGCTGTAGTTCCGGCGCCTTTACCGTCTGCCACGGGAGGCCATTTGGACTCCAGCCTCCTGGCTGTTCTCCGCCCCGCGATCCCAGAAGCTTCCTTGGACTGCAGAATTATGAAGCGCCATTAGCTCTGAGGAAGGGTCATGCTCAGTTGTCCAGGCTGGAGTGCAGTGGCGCGATCAGACCTCACTGCAGCCTCGACCTCCTAGGCTCATGTGATCCTCCCGTCTCAGTCCCCCCGAGTATTTGGACCACAGGCGCGCACCACCAAGCCCAGCTAAGGTTTCTATTTTTTCCTCTTTTTTTTGTAGAGACAGGGTCTAGTTCTGTTGCCGGGACTGGTCTGGAACTCCTGGGCTCCAGCGATCCTCCAGCCTTGGTCTCCTAAAGTGCTAGGATTACGGGTGTGAGCCACTGCGCCTGGTCTTTTTTTCTTTTGAGACAAAGTCTCTCCCTGTCGCCCAGGCTAGAGTGTAGGGACACCATCGTAGCTCTCCCTAGCCTTGAACCCCTGGATTCTAGCGATCCTCCTGCTTCGGCCTCCCGAAGTGCTGGGAACACAGGCGTACACGCCCCTCTAAATTTTTTTTTTTTTTTTTGAGATGGAGTCTTACCCTGTCACCCAGGCTGGAGTGCAGTGGCGCGATCTCAGCTCACTGCAACCTTCGCCTCCTGGGTTCAAGCGATTCTCCTGTCTCAGCCGCCCGAGTAACTGGGATTACAGGCGCCCACCACCATGCCCAGCCAATTTTTGTATTTTTAGTAGAGACGAGGTTTCTCTATTGTTGGCCAGGCTGCTCTCGAACTCCTAACCTCAGGTGATTCGCCTGCTTCGGCCTCCCAAAGTGCTGGGATAACAGGTGTGAGTCACCTCGACCAGCCTCCAGGCTGGTCTTGATATTTTGGATTCAAGTGATCCTCCCATCTCCACCTCTGTAGTAACTGGGACTACAGGTGCTGCACCACCAGCCCTGCAGTCTTCTTAATTTGTGTGTGTGTGTATAGAGGTGGGGTTTCACTATGTTGCTCAAGCTGCAACTTCAGCTTAACAAGACAGCAGCCATTCTGGATGCTGCCTCATCCACCAGCTAGCTATGTGTGCCCTGCTGTTTGAAACTTTGGGCCCAGCTAGTTTTTAGAAAAAAAGAAAAAAGTTTAATAGCAATATAGAAAATTTAGCACCTATGAAACTATATGGTGAGCTCTCAGTGACACTGATCTGAAGTAGACCAAGTATCTACCCCACCGACCTTATCAGCAACTCCAGGCCATGACCCAGTGTCCCATTCTCCTTCACGGTTTGCTGGTGTGTAGCCTTCTGGATGCAGGCAGTGTATATAGATCGCAGAGAATGTCCGTTCTGGCCTCTTTCTTGGAAGGGTCTAAAAACAGACCTTAAGGAGCTAAGTGACTTTCCCAAAGCCCACAGCTCCAGTGCCACTGCTGACCTCTGGGTGGGGGTGGGGATCAGTTAAAGAGGAAAGCTTTCAGTACTGTCAGCACATACACCTGCCAATTAAGGAGCTGGATGGAGTTCATCTGTAGGAGCAGGACCTCCACCCCTACCCTCCACCCCGCAAGCCATGCCATGCTGTTTCACCAAGATCTTGCTTGAGGTTAGATGGGAGAGAATAGCTACAAGCTTGGGTGGAGTCACTCACAAACACACCCTGAAAGCTGTGGAGCAGGGAGAGCGCAGACTTCAGAGGGCTCTCCATGATCCCTTCCCCTCTTGGGGGCTCAAAGGCAAGGGTCAAAGATCTTCTCGGTCAAGTTTGGGGTGGCCCCCTGTCTTGGTCATCTTGTCTCCCCCTTCCTCTTCCTCCTCTTCCTCCTCCTCCTCCTGCTCTTCCTCCCCTTCTGTTTTCTCTTCCCCATCTGTGATCTCCTTTCCAGTCCAAGTTTCCTGTAGACATGCTAGATTGGATGACAGAAAACAATTTAGATATTAGTCCAGGAAGCAAGGGAGGTATGGCTTGGCAAGAGAGTTCAATCCCCATGCTTACCAGTTTCAGCAGCTGGGAGCACATGACCTTCACAGAGAAAATTTTGTAGGGGCTGCTCCTGATGGTGGAAGTACCAGTCTCCCACAACGTCTTCAAACTCCTCCAGCATGGTCTCACACTGGTCAAGTAAAAGGGCCAGAAGAGTATCTGCTCTGGAGGAATTTGGAATCCCTCCTGTCTTCTCTCCCTCCTCAACCTGACTGATTTTGGAGAGGCCGGTAGCCAGGAAGCTAAGCTTGGCCTACTAGATGTGCGATCCTCATTCATTCAACAAACATTTACCAGCACCTACTCTGCCAAGTAGGTTATTAAACTCTTGAGTTTTAGCTCCTTGGCTGTAAAATATGTACGGTAATTGCACCTACCACATCAGGTTGTTGAGGGTAAAATGAGGCTGCAGATGCAAAGTATGTGATCCAGAGTCTGGGACACAGTAGGTGCTTGATAAGTGATGGTGGATATCATTAGCAACCTTTTTTTTTTTTTTTTTTTTGAGATGGAGTCTTGCTCTGTCGCCCAGACTGGACTGCAGTGGTGGGATCTCAGCTCACTGCAACCTCCGTCTCCCAGGTTCAAGCAATTCTCCTGCCTCAGCCTCCCGAGTAGCTGGCACTACAGATACACGCCACCACGCCCGGTTGATTTTTGTATTTTTAGTAGAGACAGGGTTTCACTATGTTGGCCCGGATGGCCTTCAATCCCTGATGTCGTGATCCGCCTGCGTCTGCCTCCCAAAGTGCTGGAATTACGTATGTGAGCCATTGCACGCGGCCCATTATTACTTTTTAAAAATTTTCCTTAAGGCAGGGCCCAATGGCTCACGCCTGTAATCCCAGCACTTTGGGAGGCCAAGGCAGGCGAATCACCAGAGATCAGGAGCTCGAGACCAGCCTGGCCAACATGATGAAACCCCGTCTCTACTAAAATTACAAAACATTAGCCGGGTGTGGTGGCAGGCACCTGTAATCCCAGCTACTCAGGAGGCTGAAGCAGGAGAATTGCTTGAACCCGGGAGGTGGAAGTTGTGGTGAGCTGAGATGGTGCCATTGCACTCTAGCCTGGGCAATAAGAGTGAAACTCTGTCTCGGAAAAAAAAAAGAAATTCTTTAAAATTATTATTTGTAGAGAAGGGTCTCTTATGTTGCACAAGCTGGTCTTGGACTCTGGCCTGAAGCACTCCTTCTCCCTCGGACTCACAAAGTGCTAGCATTACAGTTGTGAGCCACTTCACCCAGCTCATTATGATTTCTTCTTTTGTTTGTTTGTTTGTTTTGAGATGGAGTCTTGCTCCATCGCCCAGGCTGGAGTGCAATGGTGTGATCTCGGCTCACTGCAACCTCCACCTCCTGGGTTCAAGTAATTCTCCTGCCTCAGCCTCCCGAGTAGCTGGGATCACAGGCGTGCACCACCATGCCCGGCTAATTTTTGTGTTTTTATTAAAGACGGGGTTTCACCATGTTAGCCAGGCTGGTCTCGAACTTCTGACGTCAGGTGATCCACCTGCCTCAGCCTCCTAAATTGCTGGGATTACAGGTGTGAGCCGAGCCACCATGCCCCACCGGTCCTGGCCCCACTTGAATCAATGGCACAGTCCTCACTCTGCCCCATTCCCCATGCTCGGGGTAGACGCCCCCTACAGTCGAACCCTAGAACCTAGCTCCCCTCTCAGGTTCCCTTCTCACCTCCCTGGATGGTGCAGTATCTGATCCTACCTGCTTCTTGAGGTATGTGACCTCCACGCTGGGCTCATCCCACAGCTCCAGAGGGATCCCCAGATCCACCTTCACCCCCTTCTGCACTAGGCCTTTCAGTGTTGCCATGGTCTGACTCTGACCCTGAGAGATTAAGAATTTGGCATCAGCCCAGCCCACCATCCCACCCCTCCCCTCCTTTCCCCTTTCTGCCATTTCAGTTTTGTCAACTGCTGGAGATTCACAGGTGAGTCCCATGATGGTGAAATGATGGGCAGATAACCTCTGGAGGACCTCAGGGGATACAGATCTTTGTTTCTGAGAAGTAGGGTCCTGCCCTGGGGAAGGGTCTGACCTTGGCATATCTCAGTGAGCCCTTGCGCTCAGCGTGAACACTGTAGTCCAGGATCTGCTCACATAAATTCTCTAAGGCCTCTTCCAGCCTTGTCTCTCTGTGGAAAGAGAGGAAACAGATTCCCTGGATGCTGTAGGAACTCCCAGAGCTCCCTTGGGGGTTGGAAAAGGGAGGAGCATGAAGGACTCACGAAACGCTGTAAGGCACGTGTCTCTTCCTCTTGCCTGTGTCCAGCACCTGCCCCAGCTCCAGCACCTCTCGAGATCGACCAGTGCGACTCAGCTCCCCCTGTAGCTCTGTGCTCAGCAGCTTACACACTGGTGGGGAGGAGAAATGTCCAGGGGAGGTGAAAGACAGACAAACACACCAGCCATTCATTCTGCAGATGACCTGAGGCAGCAGAGCATACAAGTGCAGACTCTGGAGCCAGACTGGCTGGATTGGAATCCTCGCTCAGCCATTTAGCAGCTGTATGGCAATCTTCCTGCTTGCTGTGCCTCAGTTTCTTCATCTTTAAAATGGGATAATAGGCCAGGAGTGGTGGCTCACGCCTGTAATCCCAGCACTTTGGGAGGCTGAGATGGGCAGATCACTTGAGGAGTTCGAGACCAGCCTGGCCAACATGGTGAAACCCCATCTCTACTAAAAATACAAAAACTAGCCAGGTGTGGTGGTGCACACCTGTAATAGCTAGTCGGGAGGTTGAGGCAGGAGAATCACTTGAACCCAGGAGGTGGAGGTTGCAGTGAGCTGAGATCCCACCACTGCACTCCAGCCCAGGCAACAAAGGAAGGCTCCATCTCAAAGTAAAATATATTAAAAATAAATAGGCCGGTGTGGTGACTCATGCCTGTAATTCCAACACTTTGGGAGGCCGAGGCAGGTGGATCATGAGGCCAAGAGATTGAGACCATCCTGGCCAACATGGTGATACCTTGTCTCTACTAAAACTACAAAAATTAGCTGGGTATGGTGGTGGACGCCTGTAATCCCAGCTACTTGGGAGGCTGAGGCAGGAGAATCGCTTAAACCCGGGAGGCAGAGATTGCAGTGAGCTGAGATTGCACCACTGCACTCCAGCCTGGGTAACAGCATGAGACTGTCTCAAAAGAAAAAAAAATACATACATACATATATATATATATATGTATATAATAAATACAATGGGATAATAGTATGTCCCTCATAGGAGTGTGATGAGGATTAAATAAATCAACATATATAAAGGCTGGCACATAGTGAGTACTGTATAAGTATTCACTGTTATCCTGCAGTTATTTATTGAGCTCCTTCTGTATGCATACTAACAATAGCAATAAAACCTATTATCTCTATCTACAGGTCTCTGTCAGTGTAGTTGGGACAGATAAACCAAGGATGACAAGATATGGTGAAGCTGGGCCTGAACTCATGGGCTCAAGTGATCCTCCCACCTTGGCCTTCCAAAGTGCTGGGTTTACAGATGTGAGCCACTGTGCCCAGGCCTGTGGGCTGTATATCGACAGAAGGCCTGCAGAGGTGTTAAAGCAAGGACTGATACAATTAGGTGATTAAGTCCGTTTTAAAAGATTGACAAGTCAGGGGAGAAGAGCGGGACACGGAGGTAAAAGGAGACAGAGATGAGGACCAAGTCATGAGACTATCATGACTGCCTTTCATGATACTGAAATACAGTTTTGGGGGGGGTGAAGCGAAGAGAAAAAGAATCCAGGGAAGAAACGTAAAGTCAGGAGGGCAGCAAACTAGGACATCAGGGCCAGTCCCCTTTCTCAAATGGGCGCCACACTAGTGCAGCTGTGGAAGGTGCTGCTTGCTGAAAAATCCATGTAGTACGCACCGTCTGCAAAGTCTCACCGGATGGGGAACCTCTCCTACTTGTGCGGCCTCCTTTTGTTTATGAGCTTCAAAGCCTGAGTTACTCACCCTCAAACCCCCTCAGCGGGGCGTGGGGCCTGTAATTTGGGAGCGTCTATGCTAGGGTAGGGCAGCGGATGTCCACAAGGCCTGAGCCTCACACCCGGCTCCTGCAGTCTCTGCAGATTAAGGTCTGGTGGCATGAGGGAAACCCGCACTGAAGATGCTCTAAAAGTTGGCAGTCCAGGGCCGATGGTCCCTGAACTACAATTCCCACAATCCATTGGCGGGGGTGTCCAAGCCAGCCAAAAAAATGCAGGCGCTCGCTGGATGCAGCTTTGAGGTGGCACTACACGTTCGCTTCCTTGACCCCATCCAAATTCAGCCAAGCTCCACCAGAACCTCCCTCAAGCCTTCAAGGAGGTCGGGTGACCCACCCAATACAGTCCAGGATGTCCGGCCTAGAAGAAGGAGGTGTGGCCGGGCGATGCCCACAGGGGCTACCCTCTTCAAATACCTTCGCATTTGCTGGGCAAGCGTTCTGTGTCATCGTCCTCCTCCTTCGGCATCCCAGCCCAAGCCCCGTGCACAGCCAAAAGGAAAAGCAATATTCCCAGTCGCACAGGTCCCATGACAAAGCGCCGTCCACAAACAATCACCGCTTGCCTTCAAACCAACTTCGGAGAGGCAGTGTGGCTCCTTTAAATTCCCAGCGGCTGGCGGCAACCTTAAATCCAGCCTGGCAAGGTCGGCGCATGCGCAAGATCAGCCCAACAGGGGTGCGGCCTCGTTGCTCCGGGTTTCCCTGCCTCCGTTTTGTGGCGCCTCTTGAAGGTCCTGGCAGCTGGGTAGTGAAGGAATAAATTACACTAATTACACCAAGAGGGAGTGGTTCTTATATGTAGATGTAGAAACAAATTTTTAAAATATAATTTCATTCTGTAAGCCTAGAGGACTTATTCTGGCACGGGGAAGGGGCAGTGACTTGCTCTTCGGCTCTGCCAGGACCTGCTTCCAGGAGGGGGCGGGGCCAAGATGGCGCCGAGCGCCGGGTGAGCGGCGTCTCGGCGGCGGCTAGAGTTTTCCTGCTGCCCGCGCTCGGCTGGCGGGGGCGGGTCTGAGTGGTACCCGGGAGGAGACCCTTTGAAGGTCCCTTAGTGGGGATTGGAAAGAGGACGGTTGGTTGTGTGTCTGTGCTCGTGGGGACCCCGTGTGTGTGCCTGCATTGGAGAGATGTTGCAGGAGATGGGGTGGGCTCTCTGAGCCTCATTTCGCGCTGCCCGGGGATCTTCGACCTGCTTCTCTGCTGGGATCTCGCTCAAGTTAACCCTCCCCTGGGACGCCTTCCTGCCGCCTCCACTGATCTGAGGAGATCCTGTGACTGTAGCGTGTTTTATGAGCCTTTACTGGCAGAGGGTACCGCCGGGTATTGAAGGATTCGTAGGAGTTCGCCAGGGAAGTGGGACACGACCGCCTCTTGTAAACCCGGCGCCAGGCACAGAGTATGTCTCGAATAATTGTGTTCCCTATAGATAAGACTTACAAAAGTGGGGAAAGAGCTCAGGGATGGTTTGAAAAGAACCAATTTCTTTTTCGGTCTCCCTCTTCCCATCCTTCCAGCACGGCCCCACCCTACTTGTGCTACTCCTGAACAGTATTGATGTTAATCTTCCTAATGTCCAGCTCCAAGTGTGCCACTTATTATTATTATTATTTTTTTTTAGACGGGGTACCCGTCTGTTGTCCAGGCTGTTGTGCAGTGGCACCATCTTGGCTCACTGCAGCCTCCAACTCCTCAGTAGTTCAAGCGCTCCTCCCGCCTCAGCCGCCTAAGTAGCTGGGATGACCGGTTCACCCCACCACGCCCGTCTAATTTTTTAAATTTTGCAGAAATGGGGGTCTCACATGTTGACCAGTTTGTTTCAAACTTCTGGCCTCAAACGATCCCCCCACCTCTGCCTCCCAAAGTGCTGGGATTACTGGGGTGAGCTACCTCTCTTGGCTCCAATTTGCTTTTTTTTTTTTTTTGAGACGGAGTCTCCCTCTGTCGCCCAGGCTGGAGTGCAGTGGCACGATCTCGGTTCACTGCAACCTCCACCTCCTGGGTTCAAGCGATTCTCCCACCTCAGCCTCTCAAGTAGCTTGAGTAGCTGGGACTACAGGCGCCCGCCACCATGTCTGGTTAATTTTGTGTTTTACAAAAGACAAAGTTTCACCATGTTGGCCAGGGTGGTCTCGAACTCCTGACCCCAGGTGATCTTTCCGCCTTGGCCTCCCAAATTACAGGCGTGAGCCACTACACCTGGCTCCACTTTGCTTTTAGCTACAGTGTAGGCTCAAAGCTTGGGCCTATGACCTATTAATAACAGTGATACCAAGTATTTACTGAGCACCAACATCTCTAAGCCTTACAACTAATTCATTTACTTCACAAATATTTATGATGTCCCAGGGCTCCTAGAATACATCAGTGAACATCATAAAGAGCTCTGTCTGCCCGGCACAGTGACTCACGCCTGTAATCCCAGCACTTTGGGAGGCCAAGGTGGGTGGATCACCTGAGGTCAGGAGTTCAAGACCAGCCTGAGCAACATGGTGAAACCCTGTCTCTACTAAAAATACAAAAATTAGCCAGGTGTGGTGGTGCATGCCTGTAATCCCAGCTACTCGGGAGGCTAAGACAGGAGGAGAATTGCTTGAACCTGGGAGGCGGAGGTTGCAGCAAGCGAAGATCGCACCATTGCACTCCAGCCTGGACAACAAGAGTGAAATTCTATCTCAAAAAAAAAAAAAAAAAAGAAGAGCCCTGTTTACATGGTGGACAGAGACAGAATCTCGCTCTGTTGCCAGGCTGGAGTGCAATGGTGCAACCTCTGCTCACTGCAACCTCTGCCTCCCGGGTTCAAGTGATTCTCCTGCCTCAGCCTCCCAAGTGTCTGGGACTACAGGCGCACGCCACCATGCCCAGCTAATTTTTGTATTTTCAGTAGAGACAGGGTTTAACCATGTTGGCCAGGATGGTCTCGATCTCTTGACTTCATGATCTGCCTGCCTCGGCCTCCCGAAGCGTTGGGATTATAGGCGTTAGCCACCGCGCCAGGCCCAGATGATGTTAAATGCTACGGAAAAGAAGTGGGCTGCCCCCACTCTGAGGGCAGAGTGCAGAGTTAAATAGGGTGGTCAGGGTAGGCAGCCAGTTAGACATTTGGGAAGAACATTCCAGGCAGAGGGAATGGAGCAAAAGCTATTAAGCAAGTGCATGCCTGGCAAGTTTAAGGAGCAGCCAGAAGGAATATGTATCTGGATCAAAGTGGAAGAAGGAAGGAAGAGCGATCAGAGATATAATGGGGAGAAGGCAAATTTTGAAGGGCTTTGTAGGACATTATAAGGATTTTGTCTTTTTTTTTTTTTTTTTTGAGAAGGAGTCTTGCTTTGTCGCCCAGGCTGAAGTGCAGTGACACAGATCTTTGCTCACTGCAACCTCCGCGTCCTGGTTCGAGTGATTCTCCTGCCTCAGCCTCCCGACTAGCTGCAATTACAGGTGCCCGCCCATCTAATTTTTGTATTTTTAGTGGAGATGGGGTTTCACCAGGTTGGCCAGGCTGGTCTTGAACTGCTGACCTCAAGTGATCTGCCTGCCTTGGTCTCCCAAAATGCTAGGATTACAGGCATGAGCCACTGTGCCCAGCCTGAGACAGGGTTTTGTTATGTTGCCCAGGCTGGTCAGGAATTTCTAAGCCTAAGCAGTCTTCCCACCTCACCCTCCCAAAGTGCAGAGATTACAGGCATGAGCTGAACCACTGCACCTGGCCATGATAAGGATTTTGGATTTTACTCTATGGCAAGTGGAGCGCCATTATGAGGGTTTGAGCAAAGAAATGACAATCTGCTTTACAGTTTGACGGAAGCATTTTGGCTGCAACATTAGGAATAGATGTAGAGAGAGGCAAGGGTAGACACCGGGAGACATCGTTAGGAGGCTTTTGGAGTTACCCAGTGGATGGATGATGGTGACCTGGGCCAAGCAGTGGGAGCAGGGGAGTCAGGTTGGACTACCTGCTGGATTGATTGATTGATTGATTTTTGAGACAGTCTCGCTCTGTCGCCAGGCTGGAGTGCAGTGGCACCATCTTGGCTCACTGCAACCTCCGCTTCCCAGGTTCAAGCGATTCTCCTGCCTCAGCCTCCCGAGTAGCTGGTACTACAGGCGCGTGCCACCATGCCCAGCTAATTTTTTGTATTTTTAGTAGAGATAGGATTTCACCATGTTGGCCAGGATGGTCTCAATCTCTTGACCTCATGATCCACCCGCCTCGGCCTCCCAAAGTGCTGGGATTACAGGCGTGAGCCACCGTGCCCAGTTGGATTTATTTTTTTTTTTTTTTTTTTTTTTTTTTTTTTTTGAGATGGAGTCTCTCTGTTGCCAAGGCTGGACAATCTCAACTCACTGCAACCTCTACCCTCCAGGTTCAAGTGATTCTCCTGCCTCAGCCTCCCAAGTAGCTGGGATTACAGGCACGCGCCGTATGCCCAGCTAATTTTTCTATTTTTAGTAGAGACGGGTTTACCATGTTGCTCAGGCTGGTCTCAAACTCTTGACCTCAAGCGATCCACCCACTTTGGCCTCCCAAAGTGCTGGGATTATAGGCGTGAGCCACCACACCTGGCCTACCTGGTGGATTTGTTGTGAAGGCTCAGATAAAGAACAAGTGTCTGCATGGATGGCATTACTGTGAAGATAAGGAAACCTGAGCCTGGGCCAGGTAGTTCGACTCACGCCTTTAATTCCAACAGTTTGGGAGGCCAACGCTAGAGGATTGCTTGAGCCCAAGACTTCAAAATGCTGAGATTGAAGCCCTGAGGTGTAACAGAAAAAGATATAAATCTGGGCTGGGCCTGCTGGCTCAGGGCTGTAATTCCAACACTTTGGGAGGCCGAAGCAGGAGGATTGTGTGAACCCAGCAATTCAAGACCAGACTGGGCAACATAGTGAGACTCTGTCTCTGCCCCCGCAAAAAATTGGCTGTGCACAGTGGTATACACCTATAGTCACAGCTACTTGGGAGGCTGAGGTGTGAGGATTGCTTGAGCCTGGGAGTTCCTGGGCTCTATCAGTCTTCCTACCTCTGCCTCCTAAGTAGCTAGAACTATAGCCGTGTGCCTGCATACCCAACTGATTTTTGTATTTTTTGTACAGATGGGGTCTTGCTGTGTTGTCCAGGCTGGTTGTGAACTGCTGGGCTCAAGTGATCCTTCTCCCTCGGGCTCCCAAAGTGTTGGAATTACAGGCATGAGCCACTAGGCCCAGTCCAGAGTTTTTTTTTTTTTTTTTGAGATGGAGTCACCCTGGCTGGAGTGCAGTGGCATGATCTTGGTTCACTGCAACCTCTGCCCTCTGGGTTCAAGTGATTCTCCTGCCTTAGCCTCTGTAGTAGCTAGGATTACAGGTGTGCACTACCACGCCCTGCTAATTTTATATTTTTAGTAGTGATGGGGTTTCTCCATGTTGGCCAGGCTGGTCTTGAATTCCTGACCTCAAGTGATCCGCCCGCCTTGGCCTCCCAAAGTGCTGGTGGGATTACAGGTGTGGGCCATGGCACCTGGCACCAGCCCAGATTTCTATCTTTCTCTGTTACACCTCAGGGCTGACTCGTGGGGATGGACAGAAGACACCCCGAGTTCCTCCCCTCTCCCCACTGTCCTCCCTTTATTGCCCCCTCCCCGTGTCTCACATTTCTTTTTTTTTTTTTTGAGACGGAGTATCGTTCTGTCACCCAGGCTGGAGTGCAGTGGCCGGATCTCAGCTTACTGCAAACTCCACCTCCCGGGTTCATGCCATTCTCCTGCCTCAGCCTCCCAAGTAGCTGGGACTGTAGGCGCCCGCCACCACACTTGGCTAATTTTTTGTTATTTTTAGTAGAGACGGGGTTTTACCATGTTAGCCAGGATGGTCTCGATCTCCTGACCTCGTGATCTGCCCGTCTCAGCCTCCCAAAGTGCTGGGATTACAGGCTTGAGCCACTGCGCCTGGCCTCACATTTCTTTTTCTTCTGCCTGCCCCATTCCTCTGCCAGGGTCTCCGTCTCTCCACCGGGGGCTTCATCCTTCCAGGGAGAAGAGGGACTCCAGAATGGCTGAGGAGAAGAAGCTGAAGCTTAGCAACACTGTGCTGCCCTCGGAGTCCATGAAGGTGGTGGCTGAATCCATGGGCATCGCCCAGATTCAGGAGGAGACCTGCCAGCTGCTGACGGATGAGGTCAGCTACCGCATCAAAGAAATCGCACAGGTGACCCAGCCCTTCTATCCAGCTCCACATTGGGTCCAGGATGTCGCCCGGGGCCCCGTCCTTAGGATTTTGGGCTGATGTCTATTCCGTCACCCACCCCAGGATGCCTTGAAGTTCATGCACATGGGGAAGCGGCAGAAGCTCACCACCAGTGACATTGACTACGCCTTGAAGCTAAAGAATGTCGAGGTGATTTGGGGAGACAGGCAGGGGGCGGGTGATGGGGACAGGGCGATGGGGTCGGGGTGAGGCGCCATCCTTCAGCCAGGTCTCCTCCAGCTCCCTTCTCACCCGTGCCCCTCTCTCCTGCCACAGCCACTCTATGGCTTCCACGCCCAGGAGTTCATTCCTTTCCGCTTCGCCTCTGGTGGGGGCCGGGAGCTTTACTTCTACGAGGAGAAGGAGGTTGATCTGAGCGACATCATCAATACCCCTCTGCCCCGGGTGCCCCTGGACGTCTGCCTCAAAGGTTGGGGGAGGGGAGAGCAGGGTGGCAGGGAGGAAGGAAAGGAGGACAGATGCGTGTGGGTGTGAGTAGCCTCACAATAGAAGAAAAGCTCAGTGTGAGATCCCTAGGGAGTTGCAAGGGGAGCAGGAGTGGAAACATGCTTCAATAGCATGGAACAACTCCCCAGTGTCCATGCGCGGCAATTCACCTTGACACCTGCCTTCCTTGCAGCTCATTGGCTGAGCATCGAGGGCTGCCAGCCAGCTATCCCCGAGAACCCGCCCCCAGGTAACCTCCATGCCCCACCCTCTGGGTCTCTGGGTCCCTTTCCCCCTCCTTCCACCTTTTTTTTTGAGATGGAGTCTCACTCTGTTGCCTGTGCTGGAGTGCAGGAGTGCTAGAGTGCAGGAGTGCTGGAGTGCAGGAGTGCTGGAGTGCAGTGGCACAATCTCGGCTCACTGCAACCTCTGCCTCCTGGGTTCATGCGATTGTTGTGTCTCAGCCTCCTGAGTAGCTAGGGCTACAGGCACACACCACCACGCCCCGCTAATTTTTTGTAATTTTAATAGAGATGAGGTTTCACCATGTTGGCCAGGCTGGTCTCGAACTTCTGACCTGAGGTGATCCACCCGCCCTGGCCTCCCAAAGTGCTGGGATTACAGGTGTGAGCCACCACATCCAGCCTCCTCCCTTTACTTTTCCTGCTACTCTCGTCACGCCTCCCGCTGTGCCTGCTTTCCCACCAGCTCCCAAAGAGCAACAGAAGGCGGAAGCCACAGAACCCTTGAAGTCAGCCAAGCCAGGCCAAGAGGAAGACGGACCCCTGAAGGGCAAAGGTCAAGGGGCCACCACAGCCGACGGCAAAGGTCAGTCCTAGGCCAGGCCTCTCTGGACTCTTGCCTAAAGCCACATGGCCATTTGTTTTGTTTCCTTTTTTTGTTCTTGAGACAGAGTTTCACTCTGTCACCCAGGCCAGAGTGTAGTGGCACAATCTCAGCTCACTGCAGCCTCCACCTCCTGGGTTCAAGCGATTCTCCTGCCTCAGCCTCCTGAGTAGCTGGGATTACAGGTGCCCACCACCACGCCCAGCTAATTTTTGTAGTTTTTTTTAGTAGAGATAGGGTTTTGCTATGTAGGCCAGGCTGGTCTCAAACTCACCCTCATGTGATCCACCCGCCTTGGCCTCCCAAAGTGCTGGGATTACAGGTGTGAGCCACCATGCCAAGCCTCCATGTGGCCATCTGTGAAGTGGCTGAGGTCAGGGCCAGAGAGCCCCAGAAAGGATGGGGAAGCCTAAGAAGAAGCCGGGTCTCCTGAGTCTCAGGAGAAGTGGAGGCTTAAGGTTCTTCTGTTACTGAGGTTTTTTCTGGAGCTTTCTTTGTCAGACCCACCTCTCCAATCACACAGGGAAAGAGAAGAAGGCACCGCCCTTGCTGGAGGGGGCCCCCTTGCGACTGAAGCCGCGGAGCATCCATGAGTTGTCTGTGGAGCAGCAGCTCTACTACAAGGAGATCACCGAGGCCTGTGTGGGCTCCTGCGAGGCCAAGAGGGCGGTGAGGGCCCTACCAGCCTGCCCTGGCCCTGAGACTCCTCGTCCTGGGGGTCCTATGAATTGCTCCCCACATCCTACCCCCACCTGACTGGCTTCCCTCCTCCCACAGGAAGCCCTGCAAAGCATTGCCACGGACCCCGGGCTGTATCAGATGCTGCCACGGTTCAGTACCTTCATCTCGGAGGGGGTGAGCATGAGGTTCCACCGTGCAGGGACGGCAGCGGAAGCTCCTGTGAGGGTCTCCCTGCCCCATGCCCAGCACTCCTCCCTCCCGCAGGTCCGTGTGAATGTGGTTCAGAACAACCTGGCCCTACTCATCTACCTGATGCGTATGGTGAAGGCGCTGATGGACAACCCCACGCTCTATCTAGAAAAATACGTGAGTGGTCCTGCCCACCTTCCCTTCCAGGGACTAGGGACCCTGCTGCCACCAACAGGAAGTCAGTGGTCAGCGGTGGCTCACACTTGGAATCCCAGCAACTTTGGAGGCCGAGGTGGGAGGATCGCTTGAGCTCAGGAGTTTGAGGACAGCCTGAGGATAGTAGTAGGACTACTGTCTCTACAAAAAAAAATTAACAAAAACAAAATTAGCCAGGCATGGTGGTGCATGCCTGTGGTCCCAGCTACCTGGGAAGCTGAGATGGGAGGATTGCTTGAGCCTGGATGATTGAAGCTGCAGTGAGCCATGATTGTGCCCCTGCACACCAGCCTGGGTGACAGAGTGAGACTGTCTCAAACAAACAAAACCAGAATGAGCTGCCCCGCCCTTCTCCCTTAGGTCCATGAGCTGATTCCGGCTGTGATGACCTGCATCGTGAGCAGACAGCTGTGCCTGCGACCAGATGTGGACAATCACTGGGCACTCCGAGACTTTGCTGCCCGCCTGGTGGCCCAGATCTGCAAGCATTTTAGCACAACCACTAACAACATCCAGTCCCGGATCACCAAGACCTTCACCAAGGTGAGCCAGGGAAACTTAAGCACCATTTGTTTCATCACTGGCCACCTCTGGTTGGGGGAAGTCACACTGGAAACAAGGGCAGAGGGAAGAGGGACTGGAACTTGTGGGGGTCTAAGGGTCTTCAGGCTTGTCTGTAATGCCTTTTTTTTTTTTTTGAGATGGAGTCTCACTCTTGCCCAGGCTGGAGTACAGTGGTGTGATCTCTGCTCACTGCACCCTCTGCCTCCTGGGTTCAAGCAATTCTCCTGCCTCAGCCTCCTGAGTACTTGGGATTACAGGTGCCTGCAGCCATAACTGGCTAATTTTGTATTTTTAGTAGAGACGGGGTTTCTCCATGTTGGTCAGGCTGGTCTAGAACTCCCGACCTCAGGTGATCTGCCTGCCTCAGCCTCCCAAAGTGCCAGGATTACAGGTGTGAGCCACTGCGCCTGGCCACAACTGGCTAATTTTTGTGTTTTTAGTAGAGACAGGGTTTCACCATGTTGACTAGGCTGGTGTCGAACTCCTGACCTCAGGTGATCTGGCTGCCTCAGCCTCCCAAAGTACTGGGATTACAGGCGTGAGCCACCGCGCCTGGCCTCACTGTCATGTCTTAATGATTTACAAGGAAAGTGTCTATGAAAGACATGGGTCCCTATCAATCATCCTTTTAGACCCCTTCATCTTAGTTTATTTCCTTCCCCTTACAGAGCTGGGTGGACGAGAAGACGCCCTGGACGACTCGTTATGGCTCCATCGCAGGCTTGGCTGAGCTGGGACACGATGTTAGGCCTCTGGGAGGAAGAAATGGGGGAGGGGACGCAGTCATGAGGTTATAGAGGGCACTGTGCCCCTACCTGGGAGACCCTCGTGACCCTCCGGCTTTGGCTTCTCCCTTTCCCTTCCAACAGGTTATCAAGACTCTGATTCTGCCCCGACTGCAGCAGGAAGGGGAGCGGATCCGCAGTGTGCTGGATGGCCCTGTGTTGAGCAACATTGACCGGATTGGAGCAGACCATGTGCAGAGCCTTCTGCTGGTAACCGAAGCCCCTGTCCTTGCATCTGTGCCCCCGACCCCCCAAGAGACAGGTGGCGTTTAGCAAGCATATGGTGTATTTTATTCACCTACTCCCATCTTTGCCTTCTGTTTTCAGAACATACTGCAGAGTCTGATACTATTTTACAGATGGAAAGACTGAGACTCAGGCTGAGTAAAAAATAAGGGGGCTGGCTGGGCGTGGTGGCTCATGCCTGTAATCCCAGCACTTTGGGAGGCAGAGGCGGGCGGATCACGAGGTCAGGAGATTGAGACCATCCTGGCTAACACGGTGAAACCCCGTCTCTACTAAAAATACAAAAAATTAGCTGGGCGAGGTGGTGGGTGCCTCTTTTCCTAGCTACTCAGGAGGCTGAGGCAGGAGAATGGCATGAACCTGGGGGGTGGAGCCTGCAGTGAGCTGAGATTGCCCCACTACACTTTAGCCTGGGTGACAGCGCGAGACTGCATCTCCAAAAAAAAAAAGAAATAAGGGGGCTGGGCGTGACAGCTTCTGCCTGTAATCCCAGCACTCTGGGAGCCTAGGAGGCCAGCCTGGGCAATGTAGCGAGACCCCGCCTACAAAAAAAAAAAAAAGCTGGGAGTGGTGACATGTGCCTGTGGTCCCAGCTACTAGAGAGGCCAAGGTGGGAGCATTGCTTAAACCCAGGAGTTCAAGGCTGCAGTGAGCTATGATCGTGCCACTGCACTCCAGCCTGGGTTACAGAGGGAGACCACCACTCCCCCAAAAAGAAAGAAGGGCTCACATGCTCAGCCTTTGGCATTTGGACCATCCTTCCCCAATGCTCCTGTGTTACTGTGTGGTCTTCTCTGTACAAGGCAAATGCCCTCTTGATTAACTGTTCTGCCACAGTATTTAGCAAGTTCATTCACATGTTAGTGCCCATGTTTTCATTTTTTTTTTCTCTTGAGATGGGAGTCTCACCCTGTAACCCAGGCTGGAGTGCAGTGGCACGATCTCAGGCTCACTGCAACCTCTGCCTCTCAGGTTCAAGCGATTCTTGTGCCTCAGCCTCCCGAGTAGCTGGGACCACAGGCATGTGCCACCATGCCTGGCTAATTTTTTGTATTTTTAGTAGAGACAGGGTTTCACCACGTTGGCCAGGCTGGTCTCGAACTCCTGACTTCAGGTGGTCTGCCAGCCTCAGTCTCCCAAAGTGCTGGGATTACAGGCATGAACCACCACGCCCAGCCATTCTTTTTTTTTTTTTTCTGAGTCTCACTCCGTCACCCAAGCTGGAGTGCAGTGATGCAACCTCTGCTCACTTCAACCTCCACCACCTGGGTTCAAGCATTCTAGTACCTCAGCCTCCCTGGTAGCTGGGACTATAGGTGCGTGCCACCATGCCTGGCTAGTTTTTGTATTTTTAGTGGAGACAAGGTTTCTCCATTTGGGCCAGGCTAGTCTCACACTCTTGACAAGTGATCCACCCGCCTCAGCCTCCCAAGTGCTGGGATACAGGCATGAGATGCTGCAACTGGCCCCGTGCCCATCTTTTGTTTTGAGAAAGCCCAGTGTTCTGTACACACACTAACGGCTCAGCATAGTTTGGCCTCCATCAGAGGCACCGAGATAAGGAATGTCCTTTTTTATCGCATCCCCAAGGCTCTTCTCAGAGTGTCACCAGCCCTCCCTCTACCTGGCTTTTTTTTCTGTCTGCAGAAACACTGTGCCCCTGTTCTGGCAAAGCTGCGCCCACCGCCTGACAATCAGGATGCCTACCGGGCAGAATTCGGGTCCCTTGGGCCTCTCCTCTGCTCCCATGTGGTCAAGGCTCGGGCCCAGGCTGCTCTGCAGGCTCAGCAGGTCAACAGGACCACTCTGACCATCACGCAGGTCCGTGGCCGGGTGGGGAGGAGGAATAGGAAGCGGAGGAGGACCCCAGTGTGGGAAGGGCATTCACACAGCCACGTGGGCCCCGAGTCAGCAGTCTCAGGGCAACCAGGCCGAGTGAGGATGCTCCAGCCCCAGTGAGAGCCACTGAGGAAGAGCAAGGGGAGCCCAGGCCTCTCCCTTCACTCTTCTTAGTAGATGCTGCCACATCCCCTTTCCTCTTCTTCCCACAGCCCCGGCCCACGCTGACCCTCTCGCAGGCCCCGCAGCCTGGCCCTCGCACCCCTGGCTTGCTGAAGGTTCCTGGCTCCATCGCACTTCCTGTCCAGACACTGGTGTCTGCACGCGCAGCTGCCCCACCACAGCCTTCCCCTCCTCCAACCAAGTTTATTGTAATGTCGTCGTCCTCCAGCGCCCCATCCACCCAGCAGGTATGCAGAGCTGTGTGGGACAGGGAGCATCCGGACGGCCCAGGTTGCCTCAGAGCACCCTGGGGAGGCCCAGGAGTAGAGCACAGTCCCCTCTGGGCCCAAAGTCAGGAGCTGAAAGAGGCACCCACCATGGTCCTGCAGGTCCGTAGCTGCCCTGCATGAGCAAGGTCTCCAGCCATAGCTGTCTACGGGGTCAACTACAGGAACAACTTGTTCAGGCAGGGAGCAAGTGAAGTGTCCCTGCCAGGCCTCTGAGGGGCAGGGAGGGCACAGGGCAAGCGGACCCACTTTTTCTTTCTATCCAGGTCCTGTCCCTCAGCACCTCAGCCCCTGGCTCAGGTTCTACCACCACCTCACCCGTCACCACCACCGTCCCCAGTGTGCAGCCCATCGTCAAGCTGGTCTCCACCGCCACCACCGCACCCCCCAGCACTGCTCCCTCTGGTCCCGGGAGTGTCCAGAAGTATATCGTGGTCTCACTTCCCCCAACAGGGGAGGGCAAAGGAGGCCCCGTTTCCCATCCTTCTCCAGTTCCTCCACCAGCATCGTCCCCCTCCCCACTCAGCGGCAGTGCCCTCTGCGGGGGGAAGCAGGAACCTGGGGACAGTCCCCCTCCAGCTCCAGGGACTCCAAAAGCGAATGGCTCCCAGCCCCCCAACTCTGGCTCCCCTCAGCCTGCTCCGTGATGCTCCACCTGCCAGCCCCTGGATTCCCACACATGCAGACATGTACACACGTGCATGCATACTAAGCGGAAGGAGGTTGTAGATTGCTTCCTTCATGTCACTTTCTTTTTAGATATTGTACAGTCAGTTCCTCAGAATAAAAGTTTGGTTTGTAAGTTCTGATCCACTGCAGTCCTTCCTGCATCAGATACCACAGAAAGGCTGGGCCCACTGCCCGCTCCTGGTCTCTCGGGACTGAGGACTCTTCCTGCCCATATTGAGAGTCCCAAGACCAGGAGGCTGGAAAAGAAAAAGACTGTTCCGTGGGACAAACTGCCGCCTTGGCTGCTGTGTCCTCATTTGGGGAGCCTCAGATCCGAATGACGTAGGCATCGCTGTGGCTTAGGTGTCGCACCCACTTGTGGGGGTTGGCATTACCGCATGGCCTAAAGGCCAGCCTGAGGAATCGAACCTGGAGGCCGGAGCACGTGTGCCGGGGAAGCTCAAAGGAGAGACTGGCGGGGCCCAGACCCAGAGGAGGGGCCGAGGTGGAGAGCCCATGGCTGGGAGGTCCTGGGGGCCCTGGGACGTCCATCTGTGAGGGGCAGAGGCAGGGGGAGGAAAGAGGGCAGAAAGCTGACCACACTGGGGGGACGAGGCAGCACTGCTTCGGGAGGGTGGGGGGGCCGTTAAATGACGGTGGGAGGAGAGGGGCTTAGGGGTCCATGGCAAATACAAATACCTGGAAAAGGCCCGAGAGTTGAGAGCCTCCTTGCACCCGAGGCAGGTCCCAGCGAAGGGCTCCCTCTGCCAGCTCGGCCTTCTGCTCTGGGCTGCTCAGCTCCTGAGACAGGCTGGAGTTTGGAGAGGGAAGGTGCTGGGCTTAGAGCCTTCTTGGGGAAGGCCCGTCGTGCTGAGCTCACTCTCTCCCCAGGAATCTCCCCGTGGTGGGTGCACACACTCACCTGACCACCCCTCGAGGCAGGGGGAGGTGCAGCCTGACATTGAGGGCTTGGCTACAGAGGAGACAGGAACAAAGTCAGCCCCAGGAAGGCATGGTCCCTTGTCCTGTTCCTCTTCAATGTCACAACAGGATTTCAGCACAGGTGTCCCCCACCTTCCCAAATGCTACAGCCTCTACCTTAACTGGATTCTGAGGCTGGCAGCTGCATCTGAAGGGAGAAGTAGCAGGTGCCCTGGCCCTGTCTCCTGTCCCACAGAGTTGAACTCGGCCAGGCGCCAGCCTCACTCTTACCTCTTCGAGGGCAGGTCGCATCGCAACTTCAGATAAACCTGGAGCCTGGATGAGAGGGTAAAACACCATGACTCAGGCCATCGCCTACTGGCATCTCACCATTCCTCACTAGGGGCCTCCATGCAGGGCTGTGTGGGTATGGGCTGTACCCCCAAGAGAGAAAAGGGCTGAAGTCCAGCCCAACTCCATTAGCCAAAGCTTTTTCCCTTTTTTTCTCAGAGTGACAGGGTCTCGCTATGTTGCCCAGGCTGGTCTGGAGCTCCTGGGCTCAAGTGATCCTCCCGCGTCAGCCTCCCAAAGTGCTAGGATTACAGGTGTGAGCCACCACGCCCAGCCCAAGACTTTTTCCAATTTGCACTCCATCACCACTACCACCACCCTCACTCTGCAGTGAGTCTTGGGAACATACAGGTCTTGGCTTGGGTTCCAAGGTAGTTCTAGAACCCAGGAAATGGTCTCACCGGCCTGAGCCTCGGTCCCACTGCACAGAGGGGAAGAGCCGGAAGGGGAGCGGTGAGGGGAGGTCATCGGAGAGTTGGTACCGCATCACAGTCAGCTGAGAGACCAGAGAGCAACAAGGTTAGTTTGGTCTCATGCCCCCACTGACCCCTTCCCCATGGTGGATGGAATTTATGAGGCCACCCCAACCCTGACCTCGCCCTGAGGTGGTTGCAAGCGGAGGATTCGATGAGACTCAAACTCGTCCAGATTCACAGAGCTGTGAAACGAGACTTCATCGACCCGGATTCCTGGCCCATAACCTGGAAAGAAAGAGACTTCTCTCCTGACCCATGTTTTGGGAGAGGAACAAGAAGGGGGGAGGCTCCGTCTCTGACTTCTCTCCATGAACTCTCCGGCAATGACCTACTCCAAGGGGAGAAAGACCCACTTTCTCCTCACCTCTCAGCTCTGACTTCCCCACACAAAACTCTTCCGTCAAGCCAATGCGCATCTCTGTTGGAGGAGAGAACATCAGGGGAGCTCAGCAAACTCCACGGTTTAAGACACCAAGGAACCTGCCCTAACCCCAACCCTGGGTCCCGCCTGCAGAGGCCTCACCAGAGCCACTGGGAAGGAAACTCTTGAGCCGAATCTCTCCCTGCACATCCACCTTCAGCAGGGAGCCCTGAGAGGCAGGGGGATCAAGGTTAGAGTTTTTTTTTTTTTTTTTTTTTTTAAGACAGAGTCTCGCTCTGTTGCCCAGGCTGGCAGCGGTGTGATCTCGGCTCACTGCAACCTCCACCTCCCAGGGTCAAGAGAGTCTCCTGCCTCAGCCTCACAAGTAGCTGGGATTACAGATGTCTGCCACCATGCATGGCTAATTTTTGTATTTTTAGTAGAGATGGAGTTTCACCATGTTGGCCAGGCTAGTCTCAAACTCCTAACCTTAAGTGATCCACCCACCTCGGCCTGCCAAAAAGTACTAGGATTATAGGCATGAGCCACCGTGCCCTGCCTTTTTTTTGTTTTGTTTTTTTAAAGAGATAGGGTCTTGCTCTGTCACCCAGGCTAGAGTGCAGTGGCTCAATCTCGGCTCACTGCAGCCTCAACCTCCTAGGCTCAAGTGATCCTCCTGCCTCAGCCTCCCAAGTAGCTGGAACAGCAGGTGTACACCACCATGCCTGGGTAACTTGTTTATTTGTATTTTTTGTAGAGACAGGGTCTGGCTATGTTGCCCAGGCTGGTTTCAAACTCCTGGCCCCAAGTAATTCTTCCACCTTGGCCTCACAAAGCACTGGGATTACAAGCATGAGCTGCTGTGTGGCCGTTGCTGGGAGTCTTAACCACCCCACCATGTTTCTCAAGTCCCATTTGTCCTCAGTTCCAGGTTTGGGAGCTCAAACTTACATTAGATGCTATCAGTACAGACAATCTCTCGACCACATCCAAAAAAACTTCATTCTTTTGGCTCTGAGAAAGAGAGAGGATTTGGATGGTTGGAAGCAGAATAGCCTATGTTCTGAAATGGACAGACAGGGAGAAAGGAAAGGACAGTCAAAGCTACAGCTCTAGGGTGGGGACATGGGTGATGGAAGGGATACCCACATCTAGGGGAGGTGGGAGATGTGCCAAGATCTTTTTTTTTTTTTTTTTTGGATGGGTTCTCGCTCTGTCCCCGGGGTGGGGGGGAGGGGCCGGGTCTCCGCTCACTGCAAGCTCTGCCTCCTGGGTTTACGCCATTCTCCTGCCTCAGCCTCCCGAGTAGCTGGGACTACAGGCGCCTGCCACCTCGCCCGGCTAACTTTTGTATTTTTTAGTAGAGACGGGGTTTCACTGTGTTAGCCAGGATGGTCTCGATCTCCTGACCTCACGATCCGCCCACCTCGGCCTCCCAAAGCACTGGGATTACAGGCGTGAGCCACCGCGCCTGGCCGATCTTTTCTTTTTTTTTGCATTTTAGTAGAGACGGGGTTTTACCATGTTGGCCAGGCTGGTCTCAATCTCCTGACCTCGTGATTCACCCGCCTCAGCCTCCCAAAGTGCTGGGATTA
>NW_016808228.1:795854-805580 GCF_001698545.2 Rhinopithecus bieti
GCTGGGACTACAGGCGCCTGCCACCTCGCCCGGCTAACTTTTTGTATTTTTTAGTAGAGACGGGGTTTCACTGTGTTAGCCAGGATGGTCTCGATCTCCTGACCTCACGATCCGCCCACCTCGGCCTCCCAAAGCACTGGGATTACAGGCGTGAGCCACCGCGCCTGGCCGATCTTTTTCTTTTTTTTTGCATTTTTAGTAGAGACGGGGTTTTACCATGTTGGCCAGGCTGCTCTTGAACTCCTGGCATCAGGTGATCCACCCACCTCAGCCTCCCAAAGTGCTAGGATTACAGGCATGAACCACTGTGCCCAACCTAAGATCTTGGACTCCAGGGTCCCAGAGAAAACCAGAGGGTCTGACCCCATAGATTCCTCCCTTACCTGGTCAGAGCGACTGGACAGGACAGGGCGGCTGGCTGCACTGCTGGGGGCCACTTTGCTCTGTTGTGTCTCAGCCCCAAACTGTAAAGCATCCAAAGCAATCAATCATCAGGTCTGACAACCCCAGCCAACCCCTCTTCTCCTTCCTCACCCTCCTCTTTCCCTCTACTGACCAAGCCAACGCTGCTGAGGTCAAAGAGGCTGAAGGGCTTGCTGACCACAGCTTCCGTCTGGATGAAATTCCTTAGCATCTCTGTGGATGTGGTCTGTACATAGCCATAATCCTAGTGGTAAAGGAAGGACAGTCTGAGTGGTCAGTGGAGGGAAGGCGTAAAAAGGGGGAGTGGGGCCAGGCATAGTGGCTCACTCTTGTACTCTCAGGTCTTTGGAAGGCTGAGACATAGGAGAATGGTTTGAGACCACGAGTTCAAGACCAGCCTGGGCAACACAGCGAGACTCGCGTCTCTACAAAAAATAAACAATTAGCTGGACACGGGAGGAGGCTGGGGCAGGAGGATAGCTTGAGCCCAGGAGTTCCAGGCTGCAGTGAGCTATAATTGCACCACTGCACTCCAGCCTGGGCAACAGAACAAGACCGTCTCTAAAACGAAAAAAAATAGGCTTGGCCTCCTAACCACAGTATCCCACAGTAGAAGAGCAGATGTATCTCCAGGGGAATTAGGCGGGGGCCACAGAAGGGGATCGTTGATTCTCACCAGCACTTCATCCAGGAGTTCGTAGACCAGAGCCACATTGCGGGAGATGGTCCCCTCGCCCAGGGAGCCACAGTAATCGCCCAGAAGAGTGGCCAACCTGAGGAAACACTTGGAGCGTGTATTTCCTCATCTTCTCAGACCCCTGCCAGCTAGCAGGTGCCCAGCCCAACCCTCCTCACCTGGAGAGCAGTTCTAGGAGGCTGAAGGGAGAAACGTTTTCTGAAGTCGTGACCACCAAATACAGGCCGCTGTGTCTGATGTGAATGAAATGACGGCCATCATGATGCTGAAACACAGGCAGGGAAAAGAGGCGTTAGGAAAAGGGAGGTGGAGTGATCAGAACCCAGGAGACCTGAGCTTGGATCCTGATGCCTCTTTTTTTTTTTTTTGAGACAGAGTCTCGCTGTGTCGCCCAGGCTGGAGTGCAGTGGCCGGATCTCAGCTCGCGTTTACGCCATTCTCCTGCCTCAGCCTCCCGAGTAGCTGGGGCTACAGGCGCCCGCCACCTCGCCCGGCTAGTTTTTTGTATTTTTTAGCAGAGACAGGGTTTCACCGTGTTCGCCAGGATGGTCTCGATCTCCTGACCTCGTGATCCGCCCGTCTCGGCCTCCCAAAGTGCTGGGATTACAGGCTTGAGCCACGGCGCCCAGCTCCTGATGCTTCTTACTAGTCACAACAGCAGTGACTTTGGGAGATACATGACAATTCCCTGAGTCCAGCTTCCCAATGTGGAAACGGGGTTAATTACAGTAACTACCTTGAGTTGCTGATAATGGAGTCACGCAGGCAGCTGGGCCTGGTGTGTTGCTGGCGCCCAATGGACGTTTTTTTTTTTTTTCCCCATCCCCATTACCCAGGCTGGGTGCGGTGTCCGGATCTCGGCTCACTGCAACCTCCGCCTCCTCGGTTCAGGCGACTCTCCTGCGTCAGCTTCCCGAGTAGATGGGATTACAGGCGCCCGCCACCACGCCCAGCTAATTTTTTTTTCGTATTTTTAGTAGATGCGGAGTTTCACCATGTTGGTCAGGCTGGTTTCGAACTCCTGACCTCAGGTGATCCGCCCTCCTCGGCCTCCCAAAGTGCTGGGATTACACGCGTGAGCCACCGCGCCGGGCCTCTCGTTAGTTTTATTTGGAGAAATACACCCCCCAAGTGAAAGCTACCATGGAACCAGGCCTGGGAGGGAGCCGGCGCCCACCCGGCCCGCCCGGCCCCCGTTCCTCACCCGCCTCCCGCCAGTGGTTACCATGACAACCGGGGACTCGTCTCCTGGCAGTCCCGTCAGCTTCCGGTAGAAGAGCTCGGCCACATCCCTGCCGCCACTGTCCCCGCGGACTGGCGGGTGGAAGGACTCAGTGAAGGATCCTGCGACACGGGCTGGCCCTGGGCGCCCCTCCCGCCCGGTCCCTCCACCCCTTACCAGCCCCCAGGGTTTAGGATACAGTCTTTGTAGATGAGCGGGTCTCCCTTGGAGGACAGAATGAAGAACTGGGAAATCATGGCCGTCCTGGAGAGCAGACAAGAAGACGGCGAAAGTTGGGCCTGCCCCGCCCTGAGGCCCCGGAACAAAAGAACGCGCGTACGCTGGCCCTTTAAGAGCGATTCTCCTCCGCCCTCGCCACCTTGGACCGCGGGAAACCCGGCGCCCGCCCCACCCCGCCCGGAGATTCCCTTCCGACTCCCGCACCGCCTCCCCGTCACTCATTCGAGGCCCGCCCGGCCATTGGCTTGCGGCTAGCGGGAGGGAGAAAGGGCCGGCTTTTCCGATTGGCCCGCACGCAGTGGCGCTGGTCACGTGGGGGGCGACGTTTCGCGCCAATTTCGGTTGGCCGGCCACAGTCCACCGCGCGGACGTTCTCAGCTTCCCCAAGAGCAAGACTTCTGAGCCCGCCAAGAGCTGCCGCACGGGCCTCGGCAGCGATGGCACTGAGGGACTACGCGCTAGAGAAAGGTACGGGTCTACAAGCCTGGGAGGGCGTTCTGCGCGGGAGCCTCCTGGGGAACACCTGTTGATGTGAGCTGAGGTCTTCGAGGACCGGGGTCGGCGGGTTCTGGGGCGCGCGACGGCAGAGGCAGGGTCGGGTTGCGGCCTGGCAAAGGCCCACGGGGCCTGGGAGGCGCGCGGGGGGCATCGACATTGAAGAAAAGGTAGTAATCCCACTTGGGAAAGGTGTTAGAGTCGTGGGGTTGTGGGGCTTGGGGGGCGCTACCCGGCTGGGGCTGCACAGGGAAAATCGCGCCCAGGACCTCAGGAGACTCTTTAAGGGCTCTAGACCCCGGACCCGCTTCCCTGCGTGCTTTTGGGCATTCCCAGGTTCCCGCCGCCTCCCCGAGGCGCGCGGAGGCCGCGGGGGCGGGCAGGCCGGGGCCGCTGCGTGCCGGGATTGGCCGTTTGAGGCCGCCCTCCGAGCGGAAGTGGAGCCGGGCGGAAGTGGCGCGACGCGGTGGAGGGAGTGTCGTGTAAACAGTGTCCTTCCGCGCGGCGGCCTCGGAGAGAGCTGCGACCCGGGGGGGCGTGCCTGGGTTCCAGGAGCTTCGCTCGGGCCCGGGAAAGGCGGCAGTGGGCTGGGATCGCGGTGGCCCTGTGCGTGCTAGCCAATGGCTGGACTGGCTCCCGCCTCGGGCGGAGGAATCCCGGGCTGTGAAGCGGCTGGAATCCGGGCCCATGTGCTTCTTTGTTTACTAAGAGCGGAAGCGCTGGCGGGAGCGGTGGTGGCGTGCGGGACCTCCCTGGTGGCGGAGGTCCCGGCGAGATAAGGGGCTCGGGGGACCCAAAGAAGGCAGGGATCATGGAGGTGGAAAGAAAGCAGAGAACCTTGAGGCCGGAGTGTGGGAGGTCAATGGGGAACGGCGCTAGGATTTTAAATTAAAGTAGGGACAGGAAATCCCCTGGGGAATAGATGTTGGCTCGCACTGTGCACTGCCACGGGCTCTTTATTCTTCGCTGGTTAAAACAGACTGTGCAAAAGAGTTATGCCCACTTTGGGGAGAATTCGGTAGGTTTATTTAAATGTTCATATTAGTTCATAGGCTGTGTTTTAAGCGAAAATAGGTGTCTTAGATTTCTATCAGAGGGGTGGGCAGTGATGTGTCTTAAAGTTTATGTCTTATGATTTTACATTTCACTTTACAGAAAAGGTTAAGAAGTTCTTACAAGAGTTTTACCAGGATGATGAACTTGGGAAGAAGCAGTTTAAGTATGGGAACCAGTTGGTAAGTATAAGATTGGGTAAAGGGAATGGGGAAGTGGGGTGCTTAAGGAGCCATAAGAAGTAGTTTGGCTTGTTTTATTAAAGACGTAACAATTAGAGGGTTTGGGGGCTGAGAAGCGGGTATCGCTCTAAGTGGCGCTGTGTTCTCCCCTGTGGATGCCCAGAGCCTGTGCTGAGTTCTTAGTGATGTATTTTCACATATGAACACTGGTGCACAAGGTGAATGTGGCTCTGAGGTGTTTCTGTCTCTTCCTCACTTGAGGTTCGGCTGGCTCATCGGGAACAAGTGGCTCTGTATGTGGACCTGGACGACGTAGCCGAGGATGACCCCGAGTTGGTGGACTCAATTTGTGAGAATGCCAGGCGCTACGCAAAGCTCTTTGCCGATTCCGTACAAGAGCTGCTGCCTCAGTACAAGGAGAGGGAAGTGAGTGGCCAGAGAACAATGGCAAACAAAGGGCAAGGCATTGAAGCTTCTGTAGAGAGGCCACTCAGATACTGATGTTTTCTAAGCAGGCAGAAAGAAGGGGCACTTCTGTCTGGTGTTCTCTGTGCTCTCCTTTCCCCATCCTGTTGCTCATTTATTTATTTGTTTATTTTGTTCTCCTTTAGGTGGTAAATAAAGATGTTCTGGACGTTTACATTGAGCATCGGCTGATGATGGAGCAGCGGAGTCGGGACCCTGGAACAGCCCGAAGCCCCCAGAACCAGTACCCTGCTGAACTCATGCGCAGATTGTGAGTGGTCTCTGTTGGGAAGGATGTAGGGATTGGTTCTCCAGGATCTTGTTTGTGATTGTTTTCTCCCCTTAGTGAGCTGTATTTTCAAGGCCCAAGCAGCAACAAGCCTCGTGTGATCCGGGAAGTGCGGGCTGACTCTGTGGGGAAATTGGTGACTGTGCGTGGAATCGTCACTCGTGTTTCTGAAGTCAAACCCAAGATGGTGGTGGCCACTTACACTTGTGACCAGTGTGGGGCAGAGACCTACCAGCCGGTACGTGTGGAGCAAGGAGCAGGAAAGCACTTACCCATTAGTTGTTTTGTAGAGATTAATTTCATCCCGTGATGCCTATCGTTTTCTTTGGTTGTAAAAGTTGCCTGTGTGTTTGCCTTTCATTCTTGGGTATGTAATGGTCTTTCTACCTATTTCTTGGGTGTTTGTTGTTGACCCAGAGTTAAGTTCAAAAGGCTCTTGACACTTCCAAGATGTCTGCCATGAAAAGAAAATGATTCAAGGAACCGACCAACCCAATGGGGCTCTTTTCTTTCTGACTTTCTTTTGGTGCTTCTGTTCTCACATCCTAGATCCAGTCTCCAACTTTCATGCCTCTGATCATGTGCCCAAGCCAGGAGTGCCAAACCAACCGCTCAGGAGGGCGGCTGTATCTGCAGACACGGGGCTCCAAATTCATCAAATTCCAGGAGATGAAGATGCAAGAACATGTGAGTTTGGGGTATGTGGCCCTGGGTAGGTGGATTGGGAGTCCACTTGAATCCTGTAATCACTTGTGGAGTGGCAGGAAGAAAGAAGAACAAAAGAGGGAAGTGCAGGAGGGAGGTGGAACTAGAATTTCTGAGAGCCTTGGGAAGGGGAAAGTCAGTACCCCTCCTATGGGCTTGTCTGTGACTAGGCAGCCTGGGAGCCTTTGAGTGGGATGCCTAGGGAGAGAAGGTTGGGTCCTCGTCCATTTTTCCTGGCCTTATGTTCCTTTCCCTCCCTTAGAGTGATCAAGTGCCCGTGGGAAATATCCCTCGTAGTATCACGGTGCTGGTAGAAGGAGAGAACACAAGGATTGCCCAGCCTGGAGACCACGTCAGTGTCACTGGTATCTTCTTGCCAATCCTGCGCACTGGGTTCCGACAGGTGGTACAGGTAAGGAAGAGTTTGACATGAGGATCGTCCCCTTTTCCCTCACCTACTCATTCTAGGCGCACAGAAAAAAGTCAGCAGCAAAACCCCAAACAGAACCCAGGGATTTATCAAGAAATTGTTAGGGAATCCAGTGATGGGCAAGTTGAAGGGATTGCATCTGTATCCTGGCATTTTCTTGCCCAAGGGTTTACTCTCAGAAACCTACCTGGAAGCCCATCGGATTGTGAAGATGAACAAGAGTGAGGATGATGAGTCTGGGGCTGGAGAGCTCAGCAGGGAGGAGCTGAGGCAGATTGCAGGTGAGGGTCAGGGGAGATAGAGGAAATTCCACTGCATCCTAGCCCCCCTTTTCCCCAAAAAACACAACCTTAACTTATCTACAGAGGACGATTTCTACGAAAAGCTGGCAGCTTCAATCGCCCCAGAAATATATGGGCACGAAGATGTGAAGAAGGCACTGCTGCTCCTGCTAGTGGGGGGTGTGGACCAGTCTCCTCGAGGCATGAAAATCCGGGGTAAGAAGGGAAAAGGGAGAGGCTCGGGGGGATGAAGTCATTTAGGAGGAAAAAAGGATGACAGGTGTCTCTTAGGTCACAGTTTAAAAGTGGACATCTTGCCTTCGTGGACACAGGCAGGGCTTAGAAGTAATGCTGGGTATTAGAGGGAGGCAGAACTCAAAATTGCTCTGTTGTTGTCCAAGAATTGGGAGAAGAGTCATTCCAGGGCTGCCTTCCCTTCCTCCAGGCAACATCAACATCTGTCTGATGGGGGATCCTGGTGTGGCCAAGTCTCAACTCCTGTCGTACATTGATCGGCTGGCACCCCGCAGTAAGTAGTTGGGCCTTGGGAGAGGTGGACATAGTGACAGATAGGGCCACAGTGTTTATTCAAAAAGTGGGGGTGCATCCTGGCTCACACTTGTAACCCCATTGCTCTGAGAGGCTAAGGCAGAAGAATTGTTTGAGACCAGGTTGGTCTACTAAAAAGTTTTGGCCGGGCGCAGTGGCTCAAGCCTGTAATCCCAGCACTTTGGGAGGCCGAGGTGGGCGGATCACGAGGTCAGGAGATCGAGACCATCCTGGCTAACATGGTGAAACCCCGTCTCTACTAAAAAATACAAAAAACTAGCCGGGCAAGGTGGCGGCGCCTGTAGTCCCAGCTGCTCGGGAGGCTGAGGCAGGAGAATGGCGTGAACCCGGGAGGCGGAGCTTGCAGTGAGCTGAGATCCGGCCACTGCACTCCAGTCCGGGCCACAGAGCGAGACTCCGTCTCAAAAAAAAAAATTTTTTTTGTTTGGGTGTTTTTTTGTTTGTTTTTCTTTTTTTGAGATGGAGTCTCAGTCACCCAGGCTGGAGTGCAATGGCGTGGTCTCGGCTCACTGCAACCTCCGCCTCCCAGGTTCAAGCGATTCTCCCTCCTCAGTCTCCCGAGTAGCTGGGACTACAGACGCGTGCCACCACACTTGACTAATTTTTGTACTTTTAGTAGAGATGGGGCTTTACTATGTTGGGCAGGCTGGTCTCGAACTCCTGACCTCATGATCTGCCTGCCTTGGCTTCGACCTCCCAAAGTATTGGGATTACAGGTGTGAGCCACTGTACCTGGCCTCTACTAAAAAGTTTTAAAAATTAGTTGCGTGTGGTAGTGAGTGCCTATAGTCTAAGCTACTTGGGAGGCTGAGGCCGGAGGATGGCTTGAGCCCAGGACCCAAGGTTTCAGTGAGCCACAGTTGTGCTCTGAAGAGAACCGGTGGAAGGGGAAGGGGCACGTTGCCAGCACCCCACAGATCCTCGGGCGTCTCGAGGGCCTGGGGGAGGGAGTCGAATGATCGCAGCGCAGGCCTTGCCTCCCTGGCCCATTTGTTGTCCTTTCTTGTTCTTTCTCTCTTACGGTACCTTATTTCTTCTCTTCCAGGCCAGTACACAACAGGCCGGGGCTCCTCGGGAGTGGGGCTTACGGCAGCTGTGCTGAGAGACTCCGTGAGTGGAGAACTGACTTTAGAGGGTGGGGCTCTGGTGCTGGCTGACCAGGGCGTGTGCTGCATTGATGAGTTCGACAAAATGGCCGAGGCCGACCGCACAGCCATCCACGAGGTCATGGAGCAGCAGACCATCTCCATTGCCAAGGCCGGCATCCTCACTACACTCAATGCCCGCTGCTCCATCCTGGCTGCTGCCAACCCTGCCTATGGGCGCTACAACCCCCGCCGCAGCCTGGAGCAGAACATACAGCTGCCTGCCGCGCTGCTCTCCCGGTTTGACCTCCTCTGGCTGATTCAGGACCGGCCTGACCGAGACAATGACCTACGGTGAATGGAGCTCAACACCCAAAGAGAGGTCCCCTGTAATGATGTATAGGGAGGAGGGGAGGTGAATCACAAAACAAATTCTGCGCTCCTGGAAACCCCAGAGCCTCGCCCTTGCAACAGGGGCTGGTCCATGGTTCTCGGGGAAATGGTGGGTTGGGGCTGAAATGCTGATGAGGATTTTCAGGAAAGCATGTCCCTCCTACACTGTAAGGAAGTGGCGGAGTTAAGGGAGGGACACCTAAGAGGACATGGGTGTGTAGCCCTATAAAGGGTGTTCCTTCTGGCCTCCCCTCTATCCAGGTTGGCCCAGCACATCACCTATGTGCACCAGCACAGCCGGCAGCCCCCCTCCCAGTTTGAACCTCTGGACATGAAGCTCATGAGGTAGGAGAGCTGGGTGCAGACGGGCAAACGTTGGGTGGGCCATGCAAGCCTCCTGAAGAAGTGCTTAATCTTAGGGTGTGTTTTTCACACCACCACTTCCCGCTTCGGACATGACCAGAGCCTGAGATCAGCTTTTAAGTGGAAAATTCCACACTTCATACAATAGGGACATGGGAAACTTTCCTACACATTTTTTTTTTTTTTTTTTTTTTTGAGACAAAGTCTTGCTCTATCGCCAGGCTGGAGTGTAGTGGTGTGATCTCAGCTCACTGCAAACTCTCCCTCCCAGGTTCAAGCAATTCCCCTGCCTCAGCCTCCTGAATAGCTGGGATTACAGGCGCGTGCCATCACGCCCAGCTGATTTTTTGTGTTTTAGTAGAGAGCGGTTTCATCATGTTGGCCAGGATGGTCTTAATCTCCTGACCTAGTGATCTGCCCGCCTCTGCCTCCTAAAGTGCTGGGATTACAGGTATGAGCCACTGCCTGGCCCACAAAAATATTTTTAATAAAATTGCCTTCAGGTTATATGTGTCAGTTGTATATGAAATATGGGTGAATTCCATGTTTAGACTGGAGTCCCATCCCCAAGCTATGCCATTATGTATGTGCAAATACTCCAAAATCTGAAGTCTAAAACACCTGCTCCCAGGCATTCTGGATACTCAACCTCTATCGCTATTTTTCCACGAGCCTCCAGTGTTCCCTCAGGTTTTAACTCCCTTTTAAATATTCTGTAAACTGTTCTTTTTAAATATATCTGTTTTGCCATGTCATGCGCTCAGAGGAGGGATCTGGATCATCTCTTAATGACAGATGGATTTGTCTTACCCTTACAAAGGCCGTTTTCCCGG
>NW_016808228.1:805908-834250 GCF_001698545.2 Rhinopithecus bieti
AAATAGCTTGGGAGGGTACTCGGGGGCTATATGTTTGGTGAAATCCATCAAATCCATGTTTGGTGATATTCAAGTCAAGCAAATACCCACTAATTTGTTTTTTCCACTTAAAGTTCCTGGAAAAGTTCCTGGAGGGGACCATGTTAAATGGGGAGCCCTGGTGCAGAAAACAACATGGGCTCATATTCACTCCCTTCCCCATCTCCCTCTTCTGCTTCCCCATGAACCTTCCCCCACAGGCGTTACATAGCCATGTGCCGTGAGAAGCAGCCCACGGTGCCAGAGTCTCTGGCTGACTACATCACGGCAGCGTATGTGGAGATGAGGCGAGAGGCTTGGGCTAGTAAGGATGCTACCTATACTTCTGCTCGGACCCTGCTGGCTATCCTGCGCCTTTCCACTGCTCTGGTAAGTGCCCAAACTGCTGGAGGACCATCTGTTTTGACCTTAAAGGGGCAGCTCCTTACCATGCTCTCATCACCGACTCCCTCCTGCTCCAGCCCTGCCGGGGCTAAAGTGCTGACAGTGCAGATAGTGGTCCTCTCCGTGCTACCGCACTGTGGGTACTTGCTGCTCCAGCAGGGCACGCACAGCGTCCGTGGAGGAAAAGGCCTTTTCCCCACTTGTTAACCTTCACTGAGTGGGTGGTTGGGATCTGTTTCACTCCGTGTCCTAGATCCTGTGCTACAGACCTTCCTTTCTGTCCTCCCGTCTTGGACCTCAGTCCTGGGGGCTCCAAAGTGCTGTTCGTGCAGGTAGTGTGATTAACCGACCTACTGCTGAGCTAGCACTTCCCGAGCCCCCAGGACACGTTCTCTCTGCCAGTTGTCTTGGCTGAGCTCCCCAAGCTCCATCTGTCATGCTGGGGAGCCCAGTAGAGTTCAAAAGGGTCTGGTCTCCCTCACAGGACAGCTGAACTCCGGGACTGGCCAGTGTTGAGAGGCGGAGACTTGGGCAATTGCTGGACGCTGCCCTGGGCATTGCACTTGTCTCGGTCTGACAGTGCCGGCCCAACACTGCGGATGCTGGGGGGGTGGGGGGCTCCTCTCCTGTTTTGTGAGTAGGTGACCCATGGGCTGCCCAGCCTTAAAGCCAGAACAAGGGTGTTCCCTGACCTTGTTCCACTGCCCTCCTCCCGTTCCCATCTCTCCCCTACCTTCCCCTTAGGCGCGTCTGCGAATGGTGGACGTAGTGGAGAAGGAAGATGTGAATGAAGCCATCAGGCTAATGGAGATGTCAAAGGACTCTCTTCTGGGAGACAAGGGGCAGACAGCTAGGTGAGTGGTTTAGTGAAGGACAAAGCTAAGTCACTTTGGCTTTTGTGTCCATGTGTCTGAGGTTGGCCTCAATTCTAACACTGACCATCATTGTTCTCTGTTGATGTCGAGCATTCTTGTTTATACCCTGACCTTACACACCCACTCATTTCCTTCAGGACTCAGAGACCAGCAGATGTGATATTTGCCACCGTCCGTGAACTGGTCTCAGGGGGCCGAAGCATCCGGTTCTCTGAGGCAGAGCAGCGCTGCGTATCTCGTGGCTTTACACCCGCCCAGTTCCAGGCGGCTCTGGATGAATATGAGGAGCTCAACGTCTGGCAGGTCAATGCTTCCCGGACACGGATCACTTTTGTCTGATTCCAGCGTGCTTGCAAGCCTGGGGTCCTCTTGTTCCCTGCTGGCCCGCCCCTTGGGAAGGGGCAGTGATGCCCTTGAGGGGAAGGAGGAGCCCCTCTTTCTCCTATGCTGCACTTAATTCTTTCTGCTAATAAAGTGTTTGTAGCTTGCCACCTTCTAGCCTGGGCCTTTCATTAAAACAGGGTATTGTGTGTTTTTTAGATTCCTACCTGTTCCTTTTTATGTTCCTATTTCATCCACTTAGTAAACTGAGTAAGCTGCATCTCCCTGCCAGGCCCCAGTATAGATGCTGGGGATGTGGCAAAGACCAAGTGTTCCCTGTTTGGAGATACTTGAGCTGGGGCTCCACTTTTTGAGCCCCCCAACTCCCTTATTTAGTCTTACACTGCCTGTGTGCCAGTCAGGCTCTGGGGATACGGTGCCAATATGAAATGCAGTGTCTCTTTGTTTTTCCCCTTTTCTAGCAGATAGGTCATTACTTAAACTGCTTAGTTCCCAACTCCCACTCTAAAGCTCTGGTTAGCGGGTGATGAAAATCGGCACAAGTGATCACATACAGCAGTCCCAACCTTTAGACCACTTCCTAGCTGCCTCTCCAAGATACGTAGTAAACGGTCATTAAGAAACTCCCTCTTGGTAATTCACAATGCCCACAGGATCAAGGCTTGGAGTTGTTTCTAATAAAAATCTGCTTACTATCCCTTCTGTTTTGCGTGTGTGAAAAGTTAATTTCGCTCGGGAAAGTAGTCAATTGTCACGTTTATAGGGCTGGGCTATGTAAGATGATGTCAACGGTGACAGTGTAGAACAGAGATCGCTTAGGTGGAAGCAGGCAGCCTTGGATGCTAATGACAGTCCATGTGACACGGGGTCACTTGAAATGGCAGTGCCTCCCTCACTGAAAAGCATCAGAAGGGCTTGTGAGCAAGGCTCACGATGAACCTCAATGAACATCCAAGTTGACAAACCAGTGTGGTGTCTAACAGGACAGCACCACCAGCAGGGGTGCTCGGGGGCTGCTCCCCTTTATTATTGACAGCGGTTTCTCTCAATGAAGTATAGCGCCCTCCCCTTTGGGACAGTTGCCTGACCCCTGTCCATCAGCCCTTGAAGTACCCTCATCAGAAGAAGAGCCCGCGCATTCGCCTGCCGATGCCTTGTCGATCGTAGAGGACGTTGAACTTGTTCACAAACTGGTTCATGGTGTTGCACGTTTTGGTGATGGTGCCGAGGTAGGCCATGAGCCCCACGTCGTTGCATTGCTGGGAGGGAACAGAAAGGACAAGTTCCTCAGGGGATCCCTCGTGGCATGCCCAGGGAACAACAGTCCCCTGTCCTCCACGTGAAAGTGACAGCATGAGCCCCACCTCCCCATCCAGGTTTTAAACTCACATCATAAAAATCTGTCTTGAACTTGTCTGTGCTGAGCACCGGGAGGCAGTGACACAGAGCATAGGCCTCCCGCAGTATCTCATGATTAAAGGGGACCTCTCCTAAAGGCACAAAAAGAGGCTGCATTAGTTTGGATGCTGTCACTTCCCCAGGAGGGAGAGGAAGAATGCCAGGGAAGTGCCCAGGGAAGCCCCTGTCCTACCCGCTTCAGAGGCCTTGACATACTCCAAGATGAGCTTGACGCGGCTGTGCAGCATCTTGATGGCGCTGTGCTGTGCTATCAGGTGTTCGGCCACTGCAAGAGGACGAGGGCAGGAGGAGGTTGAGACGTGGTCGCACCTTCCAACCCCACTTCCAAGGAATCCCCTCCATTACCAGTGGAGTTCTCTCCACTGCCTGTTGCTGTCATTCGGGCTACATGGTCTACACCAATGCGTTCCGCTTCCTCTGTGGCCAGAGTGTAGGTCAGCTCAGCAAACAGCATTGTGGCCTACAGGGCAAGGTAACCCACAAAGGGAGAATCAAAAGCAGGAAAGAGGCCAAGAGCAGGATCTGAGGGTTGAAGGGTACGGTATTACCTCTCCATTGATTATATCGATGACAGACTCAAAAACGCTGACAGGAAGCTGTGAAGGAGATGGAGAAACCTGAATACTATATGCCAACATTTGGACTAGCTGCTTTCACCCATTTCCTCTCATCTTCCCAAGAAACCAGTGAAGTAGGGATTACCTCCCTTCACGGTTTGCAGATGAAATGACTAAGCCAGAGTCACAGCTGGTAAGTGGCACCTGGCATTCCCCAATAGAGGAGTATCACACAGTAAAAGGCAACAGTGACAATCACGACAGAGTAGGTATGGGGTATTACTCACATCTGTGTGCTTGGTCATAGGGTTCAGCTTCAGAAAGAGGGGGCTCTCGATGATCTCACACACCTGGAAGAGAAGGACAATGCACAGAAGTCAGTGACCCCCACCTTTCTCCTTCCCCTCATTCTCCATTCTCTGCCCCAGCATGCACAGGTGTGAGCATGTATACCTGCTTATGGACGTGGATGTCCGAGGGGTCAGGTGGCCCCCCTGTGGTATACCAACCCAGAAACTCCAGCTCCTTGAACACCTGTTTAACTGGAGGGGAAGGGGCCAGAACACACAGTAATTCTTTTTTTTTTTTTTTTTTTGAGATAGAGTCTCGTTCTGTCGCCTAGGCTGGAGTGCAGTGGCACGATCTTGGCTCACCACAACCTCTGCCTCCTAGGTTCAAGCAATTCTGCCTCAGCCTCCTGAGTAGCTGGGACTTCAGGCATGCACCACCATGCCAGGCTAATTTTTGTATTTTTAGTAGAGATGGGGTTTCACTATGTTTGCCAGGATGGTCTCTAACTCCTGACCTCATGATCCGCCCGCCTCGGCCTCCCAAAGTGCTGGGATTATAGGCCTGACTCACTGCACCCGGCCTGACATAGTAACTCTTTAAACCATCCTTCCTCAATGTGAAACTCCTGGTGTATTTTCACCAGCTTCTCCTCCCTCCTCAAATCCTGGCTCAGTTTAGAATAATTACTCCTTTCTATCCTGTCTTCTCTCATCCTTTACTTTCTTTTTGAGAAAGAATTCTGAACGTGTTCTTTTTCTGAGATCTCTCCAGCTACTCTCTTCACTTTTTCTCCTCTGTTCTTGGCCACCTCTCGGGTTTCTTTCCAACCCTCTCCATCTTCCCCACCTTGTACATTTTTTTAAACTCCCACTCCTCTTCCCCACATCTATTCCACTCTCACACTGCTCCTCCTTGGTGTAATAATATTCCTTGTCAATGATAATCTTCTCTTCCACGGTGTGGGACAGCAGCTCAAAGGAGTTCATCACCTCGATATTTCGGCCCTCCTGCTTGCCAATCAAAGCCCCAATCACTGGCAAAGAGAATGACATGGAAAAGGTGACGTTAAAGAGACTTCTATGACCCGAGGGTCTGAGATGAGTGGGAACCAAGTATTGGGGAAACGATGATTTGGGGGAGGGGAATTGGCTCCAGTAAAGGAAGCGGAAAAGACCACTGTCTGGGGGAGGTGAGCAAGGAGAGTGGAGTCTATGCTCAACACTCACCCTGCACAGGCCGCCCCTCCTGGGAGCGCATGCGGATCCAGTGGTCGGAGATGTTGAGAATGACAAGGGGATGGAGAGCGACGGAAACACTCCCAGTCACTCCGGAGGCCATCACGCTGGGAACTACTAAGGGTGGAGGGAAAGAGAGAGGGTGAGAGTCCGGGCCCTACGTTCTTCCCTGGAGATGGCAGTGGGGGACGGCGGAGCCCGGGCCACACTTTTCCTCCCGCAACTTATCCCAGGGAAAGATGTTGCTGCTCCGCCCTCCTCCCTTCTCCCGGGAGCACAGCGAGGCCTCAACGCACCCCTGAAGGAGGTCTCCAGAAGCCGCCCGCGCACGGCCCGTTACCTGCTGCATCCACCTCCATCCCGCTGCTCCCTCCGGTCCCGTTTGTAGCTGCAGCCGCCGCCGCCGCCATTTTCCCCGCGCCCGCCAGCCTCGGCCCCGCCCCCTTCCTTCCCGGCTTCCGTAAGGCGAGCAGCGCATGTTCAGTATCTCCGCGGCGAGCGGCGGGCTTGGCGTCCGGGGAGCAGGCAGTTCCCGGGTCGCGGCGGGCGGCACTCGGTGCGGGGAAGCTCGACGGCCTCTGGGCTTCGGTCCCTGCGGGTTTTCCCAGACTCTGTCCCCGCCTGTCGCCTGCGGGTGACCTTTGACAAATTAACGACTTGATCGTCCTCGTCTGTAAAATTGGGGTAAGAACTCCTAGTTCTTCAGGCTGTTGCAGAATGAATGACATGTCGTGTTATTTCCCTCACAATAAAATCCAGACAACTAACCACAGCCTGCAAGGCCCTGCCTGATCTGGCCCCGGTCTGGCCTCTACTTTTCTAGCCCTTGATCTTCAGGCTACAGCTGCACTGGCCCTCATGTCTGGTGGTGGTGGTTTGTTTTGTTTTGTTTGAGACAGGGTCTCGCTCTATCGCCCAGGCTGGAGTGCAGTGGCCTGATATCAGCTCACTGCACCCTCAAACTCTCGGGCTCAAGTGATCCTCCCATTTCAGCCTCCCGAGTAGCTGGGACTACAGGTGCACCCCACCGCACCCAGCTAATTTTATTATTATTTTTTATTTTGATAGAGACATGAGTCTCACTAGGTTGTCCAGGCTGGTCTCCAACTCCCTGACAGAAGCGATCCTCCATCCTCCGCCTTCCAAAGCACTGGGATTACAGGCATGAGCCACCACACCCAGCTCTCCGTGTCTGTTTTTCACATGCCTCACTCTCGCATTCAGGAGCCTGTGGTTCCTTCTCTTATTCATCATGGTATCCCCTGTGATCAACACGGTGCCTGACACATTGGTGCCTAGATACTTTTTGAGTGAATGAAGGAATAATTTGGGATGGAATCTGGTGTTGAGTTGCTCCATCTTGTGAAAGTTGCAGATACCAGGACAAAAATCACATTGTCAAGTCCAAACAAATTGGAGCCATGAGAACACCAAGGAGACGGGCTCATGCTTGCATGTCTGAAATAGGGACTGTCTCAAGGACTTTCGAAAATAACCCCACAAGGCCAAGCATAGTGGCTCACACCTGTAATCCCAGCACTTTGGGAGGCCAAGGCTGGCCAATCACTTGAGGTCAGGAGCTTGAGACCAGCCTGGCCAACATAGTGAAACCCTGTCTCTACTGAAAATACAAAAATTAGCCGGACGTGGTGGCATGTGCCTGTAGTCCCAGCTACTCGGGAGACTGAGGCAGAAGAATTGCTTGAACCCGGGAGGGAGAGGCTGCAGTGAGCTGAGATGGCACCACTGCACTCCAGCCTGGACGAGATAGAGTGAGACTCCGTCTCAAAAATAAATAAGTAAATAAATAAATAAAATAACTCCACAAGGCCAGGCATGGTGACTCACACCTGTAATCCCAGCACGTTGGGAGGCCAAGGTGGGAGGATCACTTGAACCCAGGAGTTTGAGACCGGCCTTGGCAACATGGTGAGACCTTGTTTCTACAAAAAATGAAAACAAAATTAGCTGGGTATGGTGGGGGCATGCTGAAGAAATTTATGCTTGGGAACTGAGTCAAAACTCCCTTCCTTTTTGTTCCCAGATAGCTGTAATTCCACAACCCTGTGTCATAGCCTCATACATAAGCCAGGTTCCTACAATGGCAAAGGGCATATACCTCCCTAGATGGTCTCCCTTACAAATTCCTTGCCAGGAAATTCCTCATTAGCCTCTAAATCTTTCAGCATAAACACTCCCCCTATAAACCAGCCCTAATCCGAGTTCTGTGAAATCTCATACTGACAATGTTGATTACAAGCTCATCTTCCCAATTATAGAACAAGGAAGAGACCAGGAATCATTCCTCCACCTATCATGAGACAGATGCATAATTGACTTTTTCCTCCACTCCCTCTTTTCAAATGTTTATTGTATCTTACATAAAATGTAGATTTACCAAACACTAATGAGAACCTCACAAAAAAGTAACCATTTGCAGCAGGGTGCCGTGGCTCACGCCTGTAATCCCAGCGCTTTGGGAGGCGAGTGCATCACTTGAGGCCAGGAGTTCAAGACCAGCCTGGCCAACATGGTGAAACTCCATCTCTACTAAAAAGACAAAAATTAGCCGGGTGTGGTGGTGCCCACCTGTAATCCCAGCTACTCAGGAGACTGAGGCAGGAGAATCGCTTGAGCCTGGGAGGTGGAGATTGCAGTGAGCTGAGATGGACCCTTTGGACTCCAGCCTGGGCAACACAGTGAGACTCTATTTCAAAAAATAAAGTAAAATAACCATTTGCTGGACTGAGCACAGTGGCTCACGCCTGTAATCCCAGCACTTTGGGAGGCCGAGGTGGGCAGATCATGAGATCAGGAGATCGAGACTGTCCTGGCTAACACGGTGAAACTCCGTCTCTACCTAAAATACAAAATATTAGCTGGGAGTGGTGGCACACACCTGTAGTACCAGCTACTTGGGAGGCTGAGGCAAGAGAATCGCTTGAACCTGGGAGGCGGAGGTTGCAGTGAGCCGAGATCGCGCCATTGCACTCCAGCCTGGCGACAGAGTGAGACTCTGTCCAAGAAAAACAAAACACGCGGTCGGGCGCGGTGGCTCAAGCCTGTAATCCCAGCACTTTGGGAGGCCAAGACGGGCGGATCATGAGGTCAGGAGATCGAGACCATCCTGGCTAACACGGTGAAACCCCGTCTCTACTAAAAAAATACAAAAATCTAGCTGGGCGAGATGGTGGGCGCCTGTAATCCCAGCTGCTCGGGAGGCTGAGGCAGGAGAATGGTGTAAACCCGGGAGGCGGAGCTTGCAGTGAGCTGAGATNAAAAAAAAAAAAAGGAAAACAAAACAAAACAAAAAAAACATTTGCTTCACTGCCTCTCCTTCTGCTTTATTTTCCTCTTGCATGCCTTCTTCCCTTAAATACTGAGTTCCTGGCCAGGCACAGTGGCTCATGCCTGTAATCTCAGCACTTTGGGAGGCCAAGGTGGGTGAATCACCTGAAGTCAGGAGTTCAAGACCAGCCTGGTTTCGACCAGTAGAGATGGTGAAACCCTGTCTCTACTAAAAATACAAAAATTAGCCAGGCATAGTGGTGCATGCCTGTAATCCCAGCTATTCGAGAGGCTGAGGCAGGAGAATCACTTGAACCCGATAGGCAGAGGTTGCAGTGAGCTGAGATCACGCCACCACACTCCAGCCTGGGTGACAGAGCAAGACGCTGTCTCATAAAAAACCCAAAAATTCACATCTGGCAAGCCTAGGCTGTTCCACCCCCTCCTTACCCCTAAGCCTAAGCAAGTTGCACACACTGCTCCTTCTGCCTCCCCTACAAAAAGGGGTACAGACACGTAGAAAGAGCCAGACAGACTCTGGCTCTAGATGTCTGTATCCCCATCCACAGTGTAAGCTCCTAGAAAGCAGGTGGAGAACTGTGTTATGACCCTGAACAGCCCCGTATGGTGACAGTTGTAACTTACAGGGGAATTAAGCAATCTCTCCGTTTAGGAGCCTGGACGAAGGAAAGTTGAAGGGGCCAGCAACCCTCAATGGAACGGACTTGAGAAATCCTGCAGGAAGAGGGGTCTTCTGGCCAAAGGGAAGTTAAAAAAGAATTTATCTTATTCTAGTCCCCAGCGATAAACCAACCAGGTCTGGACAAACTGAGAGGGTTGTCAAAGAAAAGTACATAAGGCCTTGTTTCTGTTTGGAAAAATGAGGTCAGAAAAATGTATCTCTTTCGCGAGATGTTGGCTCACTGCAACCTTCACCTCCTGGGTTCAAGCGATGATTCTTGTGCCTCAGCCTCCCAAGTAGCTGAGATATCAGGCTTGTGCCACCACACCTGGCCAATTTTTTTATTTTTAGTAGAGACGGGTTTTCAGCATGTTGGCTAGTCTGTTCTCAGACTCCTGGCCTCAAATGATCCGCCTGCCTGGGCCTCCTAAAGTGCTAGCATTACAGGCATGAGTCACCATGCCTGGCCAGAAAAATGTATCTCTTTGGTGCGGTTGGCTCAAGACCTGTAATCCCAGCACCTTTGAGAGCCGGAGACGGAGTGAGTCACAAAGGTCAGGAGATCAAGACCACCTGGCTAACACATGAAAACCTCTCTACAAAAATTACAAAAACTAGCGGACGAGGTGGCAGACGGCCTGTAGTCCAGTACTTGGGAGGCTTGAGGCAGGAGAATAGCGTGAACCGGGGGCAGGGAGCTGCAGTGAGCTAAGATCTGGCAACTGCCACTCTTAGCCTGGGCGACAGAGCGAGACTCCGTCCAAAAAAAAAAAAAAAAAAAAAAAGATTGAGTTGGCTTTATTAGGGATTCATGAACTGGCACCACCCAGTCTACAAAACAGAAAGGAAGCCATGTGTGATGGTGTGTGCCTGTGGTCCCAGCTACTCTGGAGGCTGAGAAGGGAGGATTGCTTGAGTCCAGGAGGTTGAAGCTGTAGTGAGGTAGGATCATGTCACTGCACTTCAGCCTGGGTGACAGAGTGAGACCCTGTCTCTAAAAAAAAAAGACTTCATATGTTGAAGAAGGCAGAGGAAAGCATGAACAGGAAAGCATGAACATGATGAGGTGCTTTCCTTCTATTGACAGCTGTTGTGATACCTCAGTTCTTATCTTCTTAGTTTAAAGTAATTTAAGGCCAGGTGCAGTGGCTCACACCTGTAATCCCAACATTTTAGGAGGCTGAGGTGGGCGGATCCCTTGAGCTCAGGAGTTTGAGACCAGTCTGGGCAACATGCTGAAACCCTGTCTCTACAAAAAAGTAGCCGGGCGTGGTGGCATGCATCTGGGGTTCCAGCTACTCGGGAGGCTGAGGTGGGAGGATTGCTTGACCCTGTGAGGTGGAGGTTGCAGTGAGCCAAAATCACAACACTGCACTCCAGCCTGGGTGACAGAGTAAGACCCCCATCTCAAAAGAAAATAAAACATTTAAAGAAACACACAGGAGGCCGGGCATGGTGGCTCACACCTGTAACCCCAGCGCTTTGGGAGGCTGAGGCGAGACAAGCCTGACAAACATGGTGAAACCTTGTCTCTACTAAAAATACAAACAAATTAGCTGGATGTGGTGTCACACACCTCTAGTCCCAGCTACTTGGGAGGCTGAGGCATGAGAATTGCTTGAACCCAGGAGGCGGAGGTTGCAGTAAGCCAAGATCACGCCACTCCACTTCAGCCTGGGTGACAAGAGCAAGACTCTGTCTCAACAACAACAACAACAACAACAACAACAACAAAAAAAAAAAAAGAAAAGAAAAAGAAAAAAAGAAACACATGTCAAAGGAAATCCAGCATAGAGTAATTTATTGCAAAAGGAAAATAATATCTTGAAAGTTAAGTGCAGAGTAGACAGTACACCCTGAGAGAGAGAGAGAGTTAGTTCAGGGAGGGCTGCTCCTAAGGATGAAACAGCAAAGGCTGGCTCTAGAGAGACCCCCTTTGTGGGGCGGGGGGGTCTTACACGATTATTCCTAAGGGGGTGGGAGAGGTGTTACTAGTAACCATGTTCTGGGTGGTCCTCTAGGTGCACATGCGCAGTGGTTGTACAGGCTTGTTGATACATTGCATGTTTCATTAGCATCTTAAATCTCCACCCAGGGGTGTGTTTTTTACTATGATAATGAGCAAAGGGACAGGTGAAATCAAAATGCGCATGCCCCCTACAGGCGACAGTCCCTACTGCTTGAATGAGTTCAATTACAATGCAAATGCTGGGGCTTACTGTGTTGACTGTGCGGTCACCACGGTTGCCGCGTCTCCAGGACACGGTCACTTCCTTGACTACCTATCCCACCTCGCTTCCACCTGTAGCTTCCTTTTTTTTTTTTTTTGAGACAGAGTCTCACTCTGTGGCCCAGGCTGGCGTGCAGTGGTTGGATGTCGACTCACTGCAACCTCCGCCTCCTGGGTTCAAGCGATTCTCCTGTCTCAGCCTCCAGAGTAGCTGGGATTACAGGCGCCCGCCACCATGCCCAGGTAATTTTTTTGTATTTTTAGTAGAGACAGGGTTTTGCCATGTTGGCCAGGCTGGTCTCGAACTCTTGACCTCAGGTGATCCGCCCGCCTCGGTCTCCTAAAGTGCTGGGATTACAGGCGTGAGCCTCCGCGCCCGGCCGGTAGCTTCCTCTTTTCTGCTCTCATCACCTGTACACGGGTTTTTTCCTCATGTCAACTCTGTGATGGGCTGGAATGTTTTCTTCAGATGTGGGTAATTTAAAGGGGACATTTTTGCAAGACACCAACAAAAAATCGGTTTGTTCAGAGGCAAGTTTTAAATCAGGGTCCATTTTTTTAATATTGATGAATCCTTCAAGAATTGTATATTTACTGCTGCCCTTCGCGAGCAAGCCTGAGAAGCGCGGGCTCGACATCTCCGTGCGCCCCAGCCGCCGGCCCCCAAGGCAGGCGACGCCGAAGCACATGTCCTGACGCCCAGGACCGTGGTCGGCCGCTTTCGCACGTGCGTGGCCAGCAGAGGGCGCAGCCGGCCAGCCCCACAGCGAAAGATCGCCGAGTGCCGCGTCAGCGATCAAGCTCCTTGCCCTCGCCGCCTGCCAGCTGCCCTGAGTCAGCAAACCAGAGAGGCGAGGACCTCCCATTTTCCTAGACAGAACAAGTGGGCGTTGGGGGCACGGGTGAGTGTCAAGAACAACCGACCCGGAAGCGAAATGAGGGGGAACTTCCGTTCTTTGTTCTGTCCCCGGTGTGTGGGTCTGTGACAGGGTCCAACAGGGCCTGGTCCGTGTCCGGTCCCCCAAATCTGTCGTCCCTGTCCCCCAGGGTGAGTCCACGCGTCCCCGGGTCTCGCGGTGAGACGGAGGCTGTGGTCGCCGGGGAAGGGGGTGGTGTCTGTGCCTCTGCGGCCCTTAGGGTTCCCCGGCCGGCCCGGAGCAGGGTGCGGGGAGGCGCCCCTCCGTCCCTTGCAGCCCGTCCTCTACTCCGCTTCCCCAGGGATCCCCCTAGCCTAGCGGGACCCTGCGTAGGGGTTAGTAATGGGGCTCCAGTTCTGGTTTTGTGACTTAAACAGGGCCCCAGCTGGAGCGTTTAAAAGTTTCAGCAGAGTGGTAGGGGCGCCTCTCTCTTAAAAGCAGCTAATGACAGCGACCCTAACTTGGTACTTCTCCCAGACGTTTTTATTTGATGTTAACACAGTAATTCGCGTCCGTGACAGGAGCTGGGTCCAAGGATCAGAGAAGTTCTGCGAAGCGTACGCAGTTAGCACGAGGGCTGGGAGTGGGTGCAGACTCCGATTCCAGGGGTAATCCTGCTGGAGCCCAGTGCATCGAGTGATAGATACACCCGGCTCAGGCTCCGTTTTCAGTTGTATTAGATTCCTGGTTTGATCCTCTCTCTGGAAGTGGGATTGAATCCACATCGGTGTTTACACTTTGAAGGGCTTGTGTAAACTCCAGGAGAGGATAGCAGAGTGATGAACCTGAAACCGATGGACTAATTAGAGGAACTAAGCGTATTATTTTCTCCAGAAAAGACATTTGTGGAGAGTGGGCACCATTTGATTATATGTGTTTGATGGACAGTCAGGTGAAAGGAGAAGATCCTGTTGTTTAAGCTCTTTTGTTTTTTTAAAAATTATTTATTTTTGAGACAGTCTCTCTCTGGAGTGCAGTGGCGCGATGGCAGCTCACTGCAACCTCCGCCTGCCGGTTCAAGCGCTTCTCTTGCTTCAGCCTTCCGAGTGGTTGGGACTACAGGCGCCCGCCACCACACCCGGCGAATTTTTTTGTATTTTTAGTAGAGACGGGGTTGCGCCCTTTTGGCCAGGTTGGTCGCCAACTCCTGACCTCAAGTGATCCCAACTTTGAGATCCCACTCGCCTCGGCCTCCCAAAGTGTTGGGATTACAGGCGTTAGCCACCGTTCCCGGCACTTTTTTTTTTCCTTTTAAAATTTTTGTGTGTATTAAGGTCTTGCTCTGTTGCCCCCGGCTGGAGTGCAGTGGTGCCATCATGGGTCACTGTAGCCTGGAACTCTTCCCACCTCAGCCTCCTAAAGTGCTGGGGTTACAGGTGTGAGCCACTGCATGTGGCCAGTCATTGAATTTCTGTCATGCACTAGGTCTCTGTAAGGTGAAGGTCCAAGGAGACAGATTTTCATCGAATCACCTGAAGACTTCTAATGGCTCAGCTGTGCAATGTGGATCCCCTGCTGAAGTAGTTGGTAGCACAGTATCTAGCAAGTTAGCTGACAGAACGTTAGAACTTTCTTACCCTGCGTGGAGGTGGACCTAAGAAACTACCATTCCCCTTCATCTCTCCACGGGTGCAACACAAATACTACTAGTTGTGGTGGTGGTCTTAATTGGTATTTATTAGCATATAATAAGTATTCTCTCTTTTTTTCCTTTTCTCTAAATATCTTGATTAGAAATGAAGTTTAGGGTGGACGCGGTGGCTCACACCTGTAATCCCAGCGCTTTGGGAGGCTGAGGCGAGAGGATCACTTGAGGCCAGGAGATTGAGACCAGCCTGAGCAACATAGTGAGGCTGCATTTCTACAAAAATAATTTAAAAATACTCAGCCAGATGTGGCAGTGCACACCTTCAGTCCCAGCTCCTTGGGAGGCTGAGCTGGATCACTTGAACTCAGGAGTTTGAGGCTGGAGTGAGCTTAAACTCACTGCACCTCAGCCTGAGCAGCAAAGTCAGACCCTGTCTCACATGGAAAAAAAAAAAAAGATGTTTGCATGAATATTTTAAATTCCTTTTTTTCTCCCTTAATCACACAGCGTTGGCATCGACAAAAGTCAGAATTCCCGGGAACTTGAAGAGAGGCTGTTAAATTCCCAGTAATTGCTCCTTTGGCCTTCTAGGGACTGACTTCAAAGAAGGAAGGAAATAATCAGGCAGGTAAAGCTTTCCGTGTCTTGTTCTCACTGCCAGGCCATCTATCGCGGTCCCCAGGGGCAGCACCAGGGAGTGAGGCTGGCAACAGAGCAGGGGAAGGGCCCCGCCTGGACCTGAAGCCATGGGGGCACAATGGAGAGTTTTCTTTCTGTGAGAAACACTGTTTACTGCTCCAGACACTGGGTGCTTGTTCTCAACAATATGCCTTTGAGTTCCAGCTTTGCTTAACCCAGCTGTGAGAGGGAGCGTTGCCTTTTTCTCTGGAGTCAGACCTTTGACCGGCCTTTCTAGGAGTTTGTACTGAAAGCTGACTTGTTGAGGGTGTCAGCTCATAAATAGCCCTGGAGATTGTAAAGGTGGTTGATAAGAGGATATGATGGTTGGCTCTGAGACACTGTTGAAGGGACCCTGCTGGGAGGGCGATAAGGTGTGTCACCTTGATTGCCAGTGGCCTGGCTTGTGCCTGAGTCAGTGCTTTCCACTGTGTAAGGGCACTGGTATTGGACATTCTGTATCCCATGCTACCCGAAGACCAGAGTTGTCCAAACTTGTAATTGACTTTCAAACAGGACTCCTCTTCCTTTGTTTTTTTTTTTCTTTTATTCTCTCAAACATTCTTTTATCCAGCCCTCTTCCTTTGATGCCTTATGTGAGTGTAACAGTCTAATTATGAAGCACATACTTTTTGCATTCCTGATTTTTTTTTACTCCTTGCAGTTGTGAGTTGCGATAGAGTTAGCACTCAGCAAACATTTGGTATGTGAGCAAATGAGTAAAGAGATAATGAGAAGTAGATAAAATCCAGGGTTTTCTTTTTTTTTTGAGACGGAGTTGCACTCTGTTGCCCAGGCTGGAGTACAGTGGCGTGATCTCGGGTCACTGCCACCTCTGCCTCCCGGGTTCAAGCGATTCTCCTGCCTCAGCCTCCCAAGTAGCTGGGATTACAGGTGCATGTAACACCATGCCCATCTGATTTTTGTATTTTTTCCTTTTTTTTTTGAGACAGAGTCTCACTCTATTGCCCAGGCTGGAGTGCAGTGGCGTGATCTTGGCTTACTGCAAGCTCCGCCTCCTGGGTTCAAGTGATTTTCCTGCCTCAGCTTCCCGAGTAGCTGGGATTATAGGTGCGCACCACCATGCCCAGCTAATTTTTTGGATTTTTAGTAGAGATAGGGTTTCATCATGCTGGCCAGGCTGGTCTTGAACTCCTGACCTCATGATTTGCCCGCCTCAGCCTCCCAAAGTGCTGGGATTACAGGCATGAGCCACCATGCCCAGCCTGGGAGTAGTCTTTTTATGCCAGTAAATGTATATACCTGCTCCTGCATTTTGTTATAAATACTACTCAAAGCGGTGGGGGCAGCCAATGGTGGGATATTGTTGAGGAACTTGGGCCCTTTTTGTGGTCCTTGTGATAGTCTCATTTCAGGGAGTATATTTAGCAGGATCTAAAAGACTAGTCCCAGGCTGGGTGTGGTGGCTCACGCCTGTAATCGTAGCACTTGGGGAGGCTGGGGTGGGTGGATCACCTGAGGTCAGGAGTTCGAGACCACCCTGGCCAACATAGTGAAATCCTGTCTCTACAAAAAATACAAAAATTAGCCAGGCGTGGTGGCGCGAGCCTTTAATCCCAGCTACTTGGGAGGTTGAGGCAGGAGGATCACTTGAACCCGGAGGGCAGAGGTGGCAGTTAGCCAAGATTGCGCCATTGCACTCCAGCCTGGGTGACAAGAGTGAAACTCCATCTAAAAAAATAAATAAATAAAAGACTAGTCCCAGTTGCCGCATTTCTTCTCACTGTTCCTGGGTAGTCACTGAAATACTAGCTCTCATTTTTCTGTATCCAGGAGGTTTTTTTGAATTATCTTTGAACCTTGAACTTTTGCTTCTGCAGTGCTTCCTCATTCTCCTTCAAAACCTGCTTCCCGCTGAGTCTGCACGTAGGAGACCAGAGAGCACCTTGCCCTTCCATGGAAACTCAGGCCGATCTCGTATCTCAGGAACCTCAGGCCCTGCTTGAGAGTGGTGAGGAATAAGGACTCATTCATTCTATTACTCAGTCATTCAGCAGTCATCCATTGAAATCGCTCATTCACCAGGTACTAGGCTAACTACTGGAATCCAGATGTGAATAAGACACACTCTTTGTCATTCAGTAACTCACAGCCTAGTGGGGAAGCTGACTGAACAGTAATCAATGACAGCTTGATCGGTTTGATAATTGAGGCAGATTTTTTTTTTTTTTGAGACGGAGTCTTGCTTATTGCTCAGGCTAGAGTGCAGTGGCACAGTCTCAGCTTACTGCAACCTCCACCTCCTGGGTTCAAGTGATTCTCCTGCCTCAGCCTCCCATGTAGCTGGGACTACAGGCACCCACTACCACGCCCAGCTAATTTTTGTAGAGACGGGGTTTTTGCCATGTTGGTCTGGCTGGTCTTGAACTCCTGAGCTCAGTGCCTACCTTGGCCTCCCAAAGTGTTGAAATTACAGGTGTGAGCCATCGCACCTGGCCACTGAGGCAGTTTTGAAGGGTTGTGAGTACCTCACGTGAGATTAAGGAAACCGTGTCAGTTATTCCATTTTTTGGGCATTCTATGCAGCTGACTTCATAGGCATAGTTTGTGCTTTTTAGGAGCATGCTTTTAGAGGAAGCGCTTGGGAATCATTTTGTGGGTCATAGGCAAAAAGATAGAGTTGAATAGGAAGCCACTAAAATATATTTTGCGGCCAGGCACGGTGGCTCACTCCTGTAATCCCAGCACTTTAGGAGGCTGAGGTGGGCAGATCACAAGGTCAGGAAATCAAGACCATCCTGGCCAACACAGTGGCCATCTCTACTAAAAATACAAAAAATTAGCTGGGCATGGTGGCATACGCTTGTAGTCCCAGCTATGCCAGAGGCTGAGGCAGGAGAATTGCTTGAACCTGGGAGATGGAGGTTGCAGTGAGCTGAGATCACGCCACTGCACTCCAGCCTGGGCGACAGAGCGAGATGCTGTCTCAAAAAAAAAAAAAATTGCAGAAAAAGATAAGAGATCCAACATAGAAAGAGGAAACATTTTTAGTGTACAGATTTGATCTGGGGTGGAGAGAAAGGAGCTGTGGGCATTGTGTTTCCAGTTAGGGTTGGGGTGGAGCTGCTGGTTTTTCTGTGGTCTAAGAACTTCATGCTGGGTGCAGTGGTGCACGCCTGTAATCACTAATCCCAGCTACTTGGGAGGCTGAGGCGGGAGGATCACTTGAGCCCAGCAGTTTGAGACCAGCCTGGGCAACATAGCAAAACCCACCTCAAAAAAAAAAAATAGACCGTGCAAGAGCAGGGTCGTATGTTTCTGGCCAAACTTGGGTGAATGGACAAGAATGCAGTCATCACTAAGATAGGACTGGGCGGCTGCATTGAGAGAAGAGTGACTGGAGAGAGAAGGGGGGGCCTGGGGCAGACTGGAGGCCAAGAATGACTTGGCCATCCTGCTCAGGCAGGATGGACCCGCTCTGAGTGTGCCTTTGTTGGACACACGAGCTAGCTGCAGAGGAAGCAAACTTAGAAATGTGAGAGAGAGGGTCCTGTGTTGTCCCAGGACCCCGGGAGCTTTCTGTGGGTTGGGAAATCAGCAGGTTGGGAGGTCACAGAGTAGATGGACTCATTCCTGGGCCCTTTTATTGCCTTCAGCTCTTCCTTCAAAAGTTCCTGCCTTTTCTGACAAGGACAGCCTGGGGGATGAGATGTTGGCAGCTGCACTCCTAAAGGCCAAGTCCCAGGTAAGCTGTGGTTCCTTTCATCCTTTTCCTTTCCATTTTCTGTGCAATGACATCCCATTCAGAGCCTTAAACCCTGATCTTCTCCATCAGGCCCATGGTTCTGTCCTGCTGAATCACGGACCCTCACCTTCCATCTTGGACTCTTGTCTCTCTTCCTCCACCCTGCCCTCCTTTCCTCCCTTCCCAAATGTGCATTTTTCACCCCATCCTCAGTTATTTTTTTGGTGCTGCCATTCACATTCCTCACCCTGAAATTGCATGCCAGCACGTGTTGTTTCAGGAGCTGGTAACCTTTGAGGATGTAGCCGTGTACTTCATCCGGAAGGAGTGGAAGCGTTTGGAACCTGCTCAGAGGGACCTCTACAGAGATGTGATGCTGGAGAATTACGGCAACGTGTTCTCACTGGGTAAGGAGTTGTACCTTCTCTACAAAACTCGCTGGTGTTTCTTTGCTTCTTTGTTTGTTAGTAACAATCTAGTCACTGAAAAGAGCTGTTTCAACAGATTTTTTTTTTTTTTGAGGTGCAATGGCACAATCTTTGCTCAGCGCAACATCCACTTTCCAGGTTCAAGCGTTCCCAGGTTCTCACCTCTGCCTCCCAAGTAGGTGGGACTACAGGCATGCACCACCACACCGGGCTACATTTTGCATTTATTTTGTTTTGTTTTGTTTTGTTTTAGTAGAGACGGGGTTTCACCATGTTGGCCAGGCTGGTCTCAAACTCCTGACCTCAAGTGATCCACCTGCCTTGGCCTCCCAAAGTGCTGGGATTACAGGCATAAGCCACTGTGCCTGGCCTGGCTAAGGATTGACTTAGTCTTGGAAAATTGTAAGAACAATAATCTTAACTCATTTATACAGCAGTTTGCAACTTATAAAGCGTTCTCATATATATTCTTTCATTTAATCTTCACAGTAACACATTAATTGAGGCAGCTAGTATTATTCCTCATTTTACAGGTAAGGAAAGTGATAGCCACCTCACCCTCTAGGTGAGGTGGCTCACACCTGTAATCCCAACACTCTGAGAGGCCGAGGCAGGAGGATCACTTGAGGTCAAGAGTTCAAGACCAGCCTAGGCAACATGGTGAGAGCCTGTCTCTACCAAGTATCCAAAAAATTAGCCAGGCATGGTGGCACACTCCTGTAGTCACAGCTACTTGGGAGGCTGAGGTTGGAGGATCACTTGAGCCTGGGAAGCTGAGGTTGCAGTGAGCTGAAATGGCACCACTGCACTCCAGCCTGGGTGACAGAGAGACCCTGTCTCAAAAAATAAATAAGTAAATAAAGTGGAGGTGAGGGTAGAGGTCTCAATGCCTTGTGCATGCATGGTCATCGATTGTGCTGATGAGTGGTAAAACTTGGGGCCTAGTCTTTAACTCCAAATCTGGTACCTTTTTTTTTTTTTGAGATGGAGTTTCGCTCTTGTTGCCAGGCTGGAGTGCGATGGCGTGATCTTGGCTCACCGCAACCTCCGCCTCCCGCTTTCAAGCAATTCTCCTGCCACAGCCTCCTGAGTAGCTGGGATGATAGGCATGTGTCACCACGCCTGGCTAATTTTGTATTTTTAGTAGAGACAGAGTTTCTCCATGTTGGTCAGGCTAGTCTCAAACCCCCGACCTCTGGTGATCTGCCTGCCTCGGCCTCCCAAAGTGCTGGGATTACAGGTGTGAGCCACCGCGCCTGGCCAAATCTGGTACTTTTTCCATATTATTCTCAGGACTTAATATATAATCCAGAGACTTTTCTGAAGGATTATTGTATTGCGATCCCCGAACACATGAGGTGCTGCTGTGTGCCCACGTCTCTTTCCTCCCCTTCTCTGCTTCTCTACTCCCCTTCTCTAACCTCTAGGGACCTGTTGCTTTGTTCAGGACCTAGTGCCCCTGCTGCTCTGTAGAAACTTAGAAAGGTTAAGAAATTAGGCCAGGCGCGGTGGCTCATGCCTGTAATCCCAGCACTTTGGGAGACTGAGGCGGGCAGATACTGAGGTCAGGAGTTTGAGACCAGCCTGGCCAACATGTTGAAATGCCGTCTCTACTAAAAATACAACAAAATTAGCTGGGGGTGGTGGCGTGTGCCTGTAATCCCAGCTACTCGGGAGGCTGAGGCAGGAGAATTGCTTGAACCTGGGAGTGGAGGTTGCAGTAAGCCAAGAACACGCCACTACACTCCAATTTGGGTGACAGAGTGAGACCCTGTCTCAAAAACAAAAAAAAAAAAAAAAAAAAGGAAAATTAAGAAATTAGTTTCTTAACCTTTAGGATATAGAATTCCTTGTCTCTCACACCATTCTTAGTGGCTGTTTTCCCGAACAGAGCCAGGAGGCGTTCCTAAGTCTCATTTGAGACCTCCCTGTACATTTCCCTTCTCTTTCTGGCAGATCCAGGGTCTGGAATTGAGCTCTGGGACTCTCAGGGTGAGCAGATAAACTCGTCCCATGTCTCTTCCCATGAGCAGAATTCCCATTTCTGAATCCTGCCACCATCTCTCTGCTAGAGTGAGAGGAAGAGCCAAGGGGCCTGGGTTCAAAGGGAACTGAGAGCAGAGAGGTCCTAAAGAGGTACCTGTTCAGGTGAAGGAGAAACAGCTGTTCCTGTCCCTAACACACATTACCCTGTCTTTACTTTTTAAAATACCAATAAAGCTAAAAACGCAAATTCTCTGGACCCTTTACATTTATCCTCTGTGCGCAGAGTTGCCTTTAGAAACTCAAAGGAGTGAAGAGACGTCACACACTGAGATTCTTTGCATCGCCTCATGTGCAAGCATAGCCTTTTATGCATAGGGCCCAGAGTAGACTCAGCTGTCTTGCCGTTTCCATGGGCTTGGCATTTGTGGCGTGACGACAGCCGTGACTGGTCTTCTTATGGGGCCATGTCGGCCGCTAGCATCCTCCCCCTTGCTCCTTCCTGCGCTGCTGCTATCTCTCCTCACCCTTCCCCCTTTTTCTCACCAACTGTACTGTACTTGCTCTCCCTTCTTGCAGTCACTGTGTCCCCAGTTATATCCACTGCCCTGATCTCTCTAAAGGCTTTGTCACTTCATTAAGCAATATGACCTTCCTCTTCTAATACTGGTTCCCTACCTCTCTGCCTGATCCGTCCTCCCCTCCACACACACAGCTCTCGCTCCACTTCCAGCTCTGTTCTCCTTGGTTTTGCTCTCTGCCCCGCCCCTTCCCTGTCTCCTTAGCCTGGTTGTCTCATTTTGCCTTAGCTGCACACATATGGGGCAGGCCTTTTTGCAGGCATGTGCACTTGGCACTGTAAGTATTCATTATGATGATCCCGTCCTGTGATTTTCACTCTTTCTTCCCCAAGGAACAAGTGACATTTGCATTTTTTATTGTGTCAGATCGTGAGACCAGAACTGAAAATGATCAAGAAATTTCTGAAGACACAAGATCACATGGGGTCCTACTGGGAAGATTTCAGAAGGATATTTCTCAGGGTCTCAAGTTTAAAGAAGCCTATGAACGAGAAGTCAGTCTAAAGAGGCCACTGGGGAACTCCCCTGGAGAAAGACTGACCAGGAAAATGCAAGATTTTGGTCAAGTGACAGTTGAGGAGAAGATAACCCCCATGGGAGAGAGAAGCGAGAAATATGACTTTGGGAACAGCTTCACTGTGAATTCCAACCTTATCTCACATCAGAGACTCCCCGTGGGAGACAGACCCCATAAGTGTGATGAATGTAGCAAGAGCTTTAATCGAACTTCAGACCTTATTCAACATCAGAGAATCCACACCGGGGAAAAGCCCTATGAATGTAATGAGTGTGGGAAGGCCTTCAGCCAGAGCTCACACCTTATTCAGCATCAGAGAATCCACACTGGGGAGAAACCTTATGAATGTAGTGATTGTGGGAAAACCTTCAGCTGTAGCTCTGCCCTCATTCTGCATCGGAGGATCCACACGGGGGAGAAACCCTATGAATGTAATGAGTGTGGGAAGACCTTCAGCTGGAGCTCCACCCTCACGCACCATCAGAGAATCCACACTGGTGAGAAACCCTACGCCTGCAATGAATGTGGGAAGGCCTTCAGCAGGAGCTCCACCCTTATTCACCATCAGAGAATCCACACTGGAGAAAAACCCTATGAATGTAATGAGTGTGGGAAGGCCTTCAGCCAGAGCTCACACCTCTATCAGCACCAGAGAATCCACACTGGAGAGAAGCCCTATGAATGTATGGAATGCGGAGGAAAGTTTACCTACAGTTCAGGCCTTATTCAGCATCAAAGAATCCACACCGGGGAGAACCCCTATGAATGTAGCGAGTGTGGGAAAGCCTTCAGGTACAGCTCGGCTCTTGTTCGCCATCAGAGAATTCACACTGGAGAGAAGCCTTTGAATGGGATGGGCATGAGCAAAAGCTCCCTCAGAGTTACAACCGAGTTAAATATCAGAGAGTCCACGTGAAAGAGCCACACACCCATTTTCCTCACTTCCCCTGAGTCTCAAGAGCTCTTGCCTTACTCTATAAATCTCAACAGCTTAGGATGTGTCCCTTCCAACTCAGACCTTCCATTTTAGAGAATAGGGCAGATTGGGCAAATCGGTGAATTTTACCAGAAATCACACCAGCCTTGGAAAGCGACAAGGCAAGCGGATGGTGTGCTGGGAACAGAAAGCAGCTCTGGGACCAGTCACCCCATTTAGGAAAGGAGTTTGCACTAAACTGTTTTTCTCACAGCAGAGGAACCTTTCCAAGGTGAGGACGGAAGCACAGTCGGGACAGAATTTGATGGATTCCTTTAGTTGGAGTCCACGTAGTCAGCACAGACGGCAGTGGAAAGGACGCTCTGGGTCCTGTTATTTGCTAGGGAGGGGAAACGGAGACTCTTTCAAAGTTACTGTTCCTAGTCCAGCTTTAAGTTTCGATAAGGAACATGCTGTTTTGTTTCATGATTTTATTAATTATGGAAATTTGGCATTGAGGGATTAAATTATTGAGGGTGGAAGAGATTCCAGAAACATCATCTGTGATGATGATGTCCTTTAGGGCTCTTGGAGCAGCCAGACCATGTTTCCAAGAGAAACCTGGTGATACTGCTGGCAGACCCCGCCCTCCCCAGTTGTCCTAGGGCTGAATGGGCAAATCTATCCAAACAGCTAGTAACCGGCTGTGAGGGAGAGGGTCAGAAGCACTTAGCGTTGGCCTCTGATTCCTGTCCTCTCGTCCTCTTCCCACTCCAGTGATGAAAATGATTTTCTCTAAATGCCTGGGTAAGGATGCTTTCAATGGGTAAGGATGCTTTCAAGGAGCTCACTCAGCCTGCCTACCCTGCCCTCTCACCTCTGACATCCGGCCCCAGCAGCCAGACCGCTCCTGCCTCCACCTCTGACTCTTCAGCAGCTGAAGAGTAATGCAGATAAAGAGCAAAGCCCAAAAGGAGGGGGGAAAAAAGCGAAGCCCAGAGAAGGCAGGCTGTGCCTGAGCCTGGTGGCAGAGCTCGTTGCTGGCTGAGGATGGCACTCACCAAGTATTCCCAACCGATGGGATGACCTTCCATTGTGTTTTCCCAACCCTGCTCATCCTGTAGCATAAATGAAGTGCACTATTAAACAGAATAGTTTTTCAGAAGAGATTGTGGTTTTGTGCAATGTTTGGACCATACATTTCAGTTAAAACAAGATATGTTGGCTTGGGTATGGTGGCTCACACCTGTAATCCCAGCATTTTGGGAGGCCAAGGCTGGCAGATCACCCGAGGTCAGGAGTTCTAGACCATACTGACCAACATGGAGAAACCCCGTCTCTACTAAAAACACAAAATTAGCTGGGTGTGGTGGCACATGCCTGTAATCCCAGCTACTCAGAAGGCTGAGCCAGGAGAATTGCTTGAACCCAAGAGGTGCAGGTTGCAGTGAGCTGAGATCGCGCCATTGAACTCCAGCCTGGGCAACAAAAGCGAAACTCCATCTCAAAAAAAAAAAAAAAAAAAAAAAAAACATTTTGGGGAATAAAATGGAATCTGAAAGTTGACTTAAATTTTTTTCTTTTTTTGTTTGAGGCAGTGTCTCACTCTGTTGCCCAGGCTGGAATGCAGTGTCGCCATCTTGGCTCACTGCTGCCTCTGCCTCCCAGGTTCAAGCAATTCTTGTGCCTCAGTCTCCAGAGTAGCTGGGACTACAGGTGTGCGCCACCACGCCCCAGCTAACTTTTGTATTTTTAGTAGAGACAGGGTTTCACCATGTTGCCCAGGCTGGTCTTAAACTGAGCTCTAGCAATCTGCCGGCCTCAGCCTCCCAAAGTGCTGGGATTATAGGCGTGAGCCACTGTGCCCAACACTAAAATTTCTTTATAGGCTAGGTGCAGTGGCTCATGCTTATAATCCCAATACTTTGGGAGGCCAAGGCAGTAGGATCTCTTCAGACCAGCCTAGGCAATGTGGCAAGACCCTATCTCTACAACAAAATTTTAAAAAAATTAGGGCTGGGCGCCATGGCTCATGCTTGTAATCCTAGCACTTTGGGAGGCTAAGGTGGGCAGGTCACAAGGTCAGGAGTTTGAGACCAGCCTGACCAACATGGTGAAACCGTCTCCTAAAAGCAAACAACAACAAAAAATCAGCTGGGTGTGGTGGCGCGTGCCTGTAATCCCAGCTACTCAGGAGACTGAGGGAGGAGAATCGCCTAAACACGGGTGGCGGAGGTTGCGGTGAGCCAAGATCGCACCATTGTACTCCAGTCTGGGCGACACAGTGAGACTCCGTCTCCAAAAAAAAAAAAAAAAAAAAAATTAGCTGGGTGTGGTGGTGCACGCTGTGGTCCCATCTACTCAGGAAGCTGAGGTTAAGAGGATTGCTTCAGCCCAGAAGTTGAGGCTGCAGTGAGTCCCTGTGATTGTACCACTGCACGATGACAGAGCAAGACGGTCTCAAAAACGAAATAAAATTATAGATTACTGTTTTTCTTTTTTTTGAGACAGAGTCTTGCTCTTGCCCAGGCTGGAGTGCAGTTGAGCAATCTTGGCTTACTGCAACCTCAGCCTCCCTAGTAGCTGAGATTATAGGCGCCCACTACCACGCCCAGCTAATTTTTGTATTTTTAGTAGATATGGGGTTTCACTATGTTGGCCAGGCTGGTCTCAAACTCCTGACCTCATGATCTGCCTGCCTCAGCCTCCCAAAGTGCTGGGATTACAGGCATGTGCCACTACGCCCAACCTATGCAAGTAAGTTTTAAATCTGCCTGTGTTCTCAAGGCTGTAATCCCAGCACTTTGGGAGACCAAGGTGGGTGGATCATGAGGTCAGGAGTTTCAGACCAGCCTGGCCAACATGGTGAAACCCTGTCTCTACTAAAAATACAAAAATTAGCCAGGCGTGGTGGCATGTGCCTGTAATCCCAGCTACTCGGGATGCTGAGGCAGGAGAATCACTTGAACCCAGGAGGTGGAGGCTGCAGGGAGCTGAGATCATGCCACTGCACTCCAGCCTGGGCAACAGAGCGAGACTGTCTCAAAGAAGAAAAAAAAATCTGCCCATGTTGTCCTGATGGCTCTCCCAAGCCTCAGTCGTGGGTCTCCAGTGGACTGCAGAGCAGTTACACCTGGACTTTCTACAGTTTCATAGTATGTTTCAAACCAGATCCCACTTTCCCATTTATTGCCCCCTCTTAAAATTTCTGTAAACCTGTCAGGGTCAAAATTTTGTAAGTTTTCTTTGATTATACTCCTCATCCTTCTCCATCTAACCAGCATCAAGCCCTGGGCAGGTTCAGTAAAGCTGGAGTGGAAAGATACTGTTTTCAGAGTTGAGGTTATAGAGGAGATGGGATTTGCAAGTGATGGTAGCGGCAGCTGATACATGTGTCATATACTCTGTGTCAGCACTGCCTGGCTCTTTTCCAAGTGGTTTTCATGTATTAAATAATCAGCTGGGTGCAGTGGCTCACGCCTGTAGTCTCAACACTCTGGGAGGCCGAGGCAGGAGAACTGCTTGAACTCAGGAGTTCAAGACCACCCTGGCAACATAGTGAGACCCAGTCTCTACAAAAAATAAAAATTAGCTGGGCGTGGTGGCACACATCTGTAGTTTCAGCTACTCAAGAAGCTGAGATGGGAGGACTGCTTGAGCCCAGGAGTTCAGAACTAGCCTAGGCAATACAATGAGACTGCGTCTCTATGAAAAGAAAAAAAAAAATCCAATACTTGGTGAGGAAGGATGGCCTACAGTAAATGAGGCAGAGCTGCTGACATGAGCAGAGAAAGGGTGTCAGCAGACTTAGTGTGTGTTAAAATGAATTTCTTACATGAGTCCTGAGAACCAAACACCTATGTTATCTCAGAGGGCCCAAATAGCTTCCCGTTCACTCAGACAACAAAGGATGAACTGAGGGCAACACCGGGATTGTTCAGTGACAGCTGCTCAGCAGGGTTAACAGTAGGAGATGCTGCCACAGAACAGAGTTCCCTGTTGTTAATGGGATGACTGGTCAGCAGAGGCCAGGCGGTGGCACTGAGCTGTCACAGGTAAAGTGGATGCTATTACCATGATGGGCAACAAGGCCAGAGTGGCAACTAGGGTGATTTTTTTTTTTGAGATGGAGTTTTGCTCTGTCACCCAGGCTGGAGTGCAACGGCGCAGTCTCGGCTCACTGCAACCTCTGCCTCCAGGTTCAAGCAATTCTCCTGCCTCAGCCTCCTGAGTAGCTGGGACTACAGGCACACGCCACCACACCCAGCTAATTTTTGTATTTCTTTTTTTTTTTTTGAGATGGAGTCTCGCTCTGTCGCCCAGGCTGGAGTTCAGTGGCGCAATCTCGGCTCACCGCAAGCTCCGCCTCCCGGGTTCACGCCGTTCTCCTGCCTCAGCCTCCCAAGTAGCTGGGACTACAGGCACCCACCACCACACCCGGCTAATGTTTTGTATTTTTAGTAGAGACAAGGTTTTACCATGTTGGCCAGGCTGGTCTCGAACTCCTGACTTCAGGTGATCCACCTGCCTCAGCCTCCCAAAGTGCTGGGATTACAGGTGTGAGCCACCATACCCGGCCTGTTATTATTTATTTATTTTTTGAGACGGAGTCTCGCTCTGTCACCCAGGCTGGAGTGCAGCGGTGCGATCTCAGCTCACTGCAAGCTCTGCCTCCCGGGTTCACGCCATTCTCCTGCCTCAGCCTCCTAGCTGAGACTACAGGTGCCCACCACCACGCCCAGCTAATTTTTTTTTTCTTTTGTATTTTTAATAAAGACGGGGTTTCACCGAGTGAGCCAGGATGGTCTCGATCTCCTGACCTCGTCATCCACCCGCCTTGGCCTCCCAAAGTGCTGGGATTAGAGGCGTAAGCCACGACGCCCGGCCTTATTTTTGTTTAAATATGAATAAAAAAAACAATAGAGATGGGATCTCACTATGTTGCCCAGGCTGGTCTCGAACTCCTGGGCTCAAACGATCCTCCTGCATCAGCCTCCCAAAGTGCTGGGATTACAGGCAGGAGCCACTGTGCCCGGCCCACTAGGGTGTCTTGACCCACAGGAATCTGTGGCATTGACACCCTTGGTGTTCTTAGCAAAAACTTTCAGCCAACAGAGGGTGAGGCTTTGATTTATATAAACAAAAAATCCCAAGAGTGGATGAGAAGGCTGATACCAGCTGTTACAATGGGAAATTGCAATCCTTCCGCTACTTTCCAGATCTAAGCCAGTTCTGAGATTCGGAATCCATCAACTCAAGGGGAGTCTGGGTTTTTTTGAAGACCTTCCAACTGTACCACAAGTATATACAATAAATATTTCCCCAAAGGACCTGTGGCTGTTCACTAATGTATTAGGAAAACAGAATGCCCAGGACTTTTGAGGCTTTTTTTTTTTTTTTTTGAGACGGAGTCTCGCTCTGTCGCCCAGGCTGGAGTGCAGTGGCGGATCTCGGCTCACTGCAAGTTCCGCCTCCCGGGTTTACGCCATTCTCCTGCCTCAGCCTCCCGAGTAGCTGGGACTACAGGCGCCCGCCATCTCGCCCGGCTAGTTTTTTGTATTTTTTTTAGTAGAGACGGGGTTTCACCGTGTAGACCAGGATGGTCTCGATCTCCTGACCTCGTGATCCGCCCGTCTCAGCCTCCCAAAGTGCTGGGATTACAGGCTTGAGCCACCGCGCCCGGCCT
>NW_016808228.1:834568-843831 GCF_001698545.2 Rhinopithecus bieti
TGAGGCTTTTTGATATAGGATCTAAGATGACACAAATCTAAAACTTACCATTGCCCTCCAGACAGAGGTCAGCTGATAAATGGAGTCCTGGCCCAAATCCATCTCAGTGGGCCCAGTGGGAACAGACTCACCCTATGGCCATGTCCCTGAGAAAATAATTGGGATATGTTTAGCAGGGGGATAGATACCCAGCACATTGGTTACTTAACCTGCAGCATAGGTAGGTCATAGGAAAAAGGGTCAAGTGGAAACTCCTGCACACCCTGCCCTTCCCCAGCCAATCAAAGTGGCAAGAAAGAAATACCACACCCTGGCCAGGTGCGGTGGCTTATGCCTGTAATCCCAGCACTCTGGGAGGCTGAGGCAAGTGCATCAGCTGAGGTCGGGAGTTCGAGACCAGCCTGACCAACATGGAGAAACCCCGTCTCTACTAAAAATACAAAATTAGCTGGGCATGGTGGTATATGCCTGTAATCCCAGCTACTAGGGAGGCTGAGGCAGGAGAATTGCTTGAACCCAGGAGGCGGAGGTTGCGGTGAGCCAAGATCGCACCATTGCACTCCAGCCTGGACAACAAGAGCGAAACTCCATCTCAAAAAATAAAAGAAACAATACCACACCCTGAATGGAACTGAAGTGATTATTGCTGCCCTCAAAGATGCAAAAGACACTCCTTCTGTATGGCTTCTGTAAAAAACAGATGAGTTGTGGCTGGTAATGGTTGTCTGCCACAAACCCATCCACAACAGCTGTGCTGGGACAGTTCAACATGGCCCCTGGCTCTTGGTATGCAGTTATTATCTAGTGAAAGCATTCACTTTACTTTTTTTCTTGAGACGGAGTCTCGCTCTGTCCACCCAGGCTGGAGTGCAGTGGCGCAATGTCGGTTCACTGCGACCTCTGCCTCCCGGGTTCAAGCGACTTTCCCACCTCAGCCTCCCAAGTAGTTTGGACTACAGGCACCTGCCATCATGCCCAGCTAATTGTATCTTTAGTAGAGACAGTATTTTGCCATTTTGGCTAGGCTGGTCTCGAACTCCTGACCTCAAGTGATCCGACCGCCTCAGCCTTCCAAAGTGCTGGGATTACAGGCATGAGTCACTGTGCCTGACCCCAAATCCAAATTTTCTAAAAGCGAAACCAGTAGGAATAGTTTTCTCCATCTGTAAGTATTCAATAACCAACACATCATTTGTTGTAATAGTCCTGAGGCATTACAAGATGTTACAAGTTTATTCTGAATCTCATTCAATTGTGTTCAATGTGGCTCAATTCTTTACAAATTAAAATTCTTGAATATATGTTAAAAATTAAACAGTCTTAATGTTTCTTCCTTAACTAGCCTGGATACACATCAGTTTAACTATGCAAAAGGTAATGCTGGCATGGTTTACTGGGACCCTAAGTGTGGGGAAGGGACTCTGGCTCCAGTGAACTGGCAAGTGTGGAACCTCCTGACACCTTCTGAGGACCTCCTCCTGCCTGTCGTGTTGGTGTGGAGCTCTCACTCCTCAGGATCCCCTGATGTTGAGTGACACAAACTCTATCGCTGGAATCAATGCTGCTGCAACAAGACTTCTTCCTGGTGTTCAAATGCTAAAGTTTAACACAACCACAACAACAACACGAGTGCACGTGGCAGTTACAGTGCTTCTCCCTCTCCAGTGTGGACTCGCTGATGTTTGGAAAGATTGGACTTGCTACAGAAGGTCTTTCCACAGTGATGACACCAGTAGGGCTTTTCCCCAGTGTGGATTCTGTGGTGTTTATTGAAGTTGGAGCTGTGGTTGAAGGCTTTCCCACACTCCTTACACGTATATGGCTTCTCTCCGGTGTGGAGTCTCTGGTGGGAGCTGAGGCCTGCGTGCTGACTGAAGCTCTTCCCACATTCATTACACTGATAAGGCTTCTCCCCAGTGTGGATCCGATAGTGACGAATGAGGCTGCCTTTCCCACTGAAAGCCTTGCCACAATCTTTGCACTGATACGGCGCCTCCTCGGTGTGCATTCTCTGATGTTTAAGAAGGTCTGAGCTCTGCCCAAAGGCTTTTCCACACTTACAGTCGTAGGGCCGGTCCACCAAGTGTGTTCTGTAGTGGAGGGTGAGGTTTGAGCTGTGGCTGAAAGCTTTCCCACACTTGGTGCACACGTAAGGTTTCTCCCCAGTGTGTGTTCTCCGGTGTTTGGTGAGATTTGAGCTATTACTAAAGGCTTTGCCACACTCAGCACATATATAACGTCTCTCTCCTGGGGTAGGTTTAGTAGGAACTGATTCTCTACCTTTCTTGGAGACTGACTCTTGAAGAGGGGTTTTGTTCCTTTTCATTTTCAAGTTTTACGCACTGCCTCTCTAACCTGGCCTCAGGTTTATTGGCGATAATCACAGAAATTATATCCCCTTTGAGCCCATCTGCTTCAGAACCTTTCCGCTCATCTGCTGATTCCTCATGCTGGGTACTCAATCTGCAATCTGAAACAATAAGCAGATTAAGGATACTTCAGTTGTTTCTTGTTCTGAGGAAGAAACTGTTTACCAGAGAAATAGAACCATCAGGTGAGACTGACAGATACTGAAGGGTGACTAAATAGAGCTCATGATAGCACACAGATACAAGTAAATCAGCATCCAATCTAGTTTACAATGCTGCACTTCTTTATTTGAGACGGAGTCTCGCTGTCAGCAGGCTGGAATGCAGGTGACCTCGGCTCACTGCAACCTCCAACTCCCTGATTCAAGCGATTCTCCTGCCTCAGCCTCCAGAGTAGCTGGAATTACAGGCACATGCCACCACACCCGCTACTTTTTGTATTTTTTTTTAGTATAGATGGGGTTTCGACATGTTGGCCAGGATGGTCTTGATCTCCTGACCTTGTGATCCGCCCACCTCAGCCTCCCAAAGTGCTGGGATTACAGGCGTCAGCCACCAGGCCCGGCCTCCATACCACACTTTCACACAATCCCCCACCCGAAGCATTACGACGTGAAGAGAACATGGCTTTTTCTGCCAGAAAAACAACTTCACATACAGAAGGCAAAATGCAGCATATAGGAGAGTGGTAGCCGGGCACAGGAGTTTACACCTGTAATCCCAGCACTTTGGGAGCTGAGGTGGGAGGAAGGCTTGAGTCCGGGAGTTCAAGACCAGCTGGGGCAACATAGGGAGACCCTATTTCCACAAAAAGTAAAAATAAAAAAATTAGGCAGGCATGGTGTGCCCCTGTGGTTCCAGCTACTTGGGATACTGAGGTGAGAAGATCACTTAAGCCTAGAAAGTCAAGGTTGCAGTGGGTCAAGGTGGCAGTGAGTCATGACTGTGCCAGCCTGGGCAACAGAGTGAGACCCTATCTTTTAAAAAATATTTATTTTATTTATTTATTTTGAGATGGAGTCTCATTCTGTTGCCCAGGCTGGAGTGCAGTGGTGTTATGTTGGCTCACTGCAGCCTCCGCGCCTAGGTTCAAGTCATTCTCCTGACTTAGCCTCCTGAATAGCTGGGACCAGAAGTACTTAGCACCACGCCCAGCTAATTTTTGTATTTTTAACAGAGATGGGTTCACCATGTTGGCCAGGCTGGTGTCAAACTCTTGACATCAGGTGATCCACCTGCTGGATTATAGACGTGAGCCACCGCACCCTTTTTTTTTTTTTGAGACGGAGTTTTGCTCCTGTTGTCCAGGCTGGAGTGCAATGGTGCAATCTTGGCTCACCACAACCTCCGCCTCCCAGGTTCAAGCGACTCTCCTGCCTCAGCCTCCTGAGTAGCTGGGAGTATAGGCATGTGCCACCACGCCTGGCTTATTTTGTATTTTTAGTAGAGACAGGGTTTCTCCATGTTCTAGACCATAGTCAGGCTGGTCTAGAACTCCTGACCTCAGGTAATCGACCCGCCTTGGCCTCCCAAAGTGCTGGAATTACAGGCATGAGCCACCACGCCCGGCGCTTTTAATTTAAAAAAAAAAAAAAAAAAGACCAGCTGAGCCTCACGCAGATTAAAAACAAGGGAGAATGATTGCTGCAGGGCCAGAGTTAAGGAAAATGACAAGGACAATTAAGGAAGAGGCTTGAGTGGCAAACTCACAAAAACCCATGTTCCCACAGCAGTTGAACATAAAAGCAATCAGGACATTCTGACCATTTACAATCATTCCAGCCCCAGATCCAGATCCATATCAATCGGAACAAAAGCGCATGATCTCCAGGAGGGCTTAACCTCATCATTTTACTCACGCTGGCTACGTCTTGTAATTTAGTTATAAAGTGACGCTCACTGTTGAAACCAGATGGAACCAGTTTATCTTTTTAGAACGCCTCACCAGGCAGTCACACCTCTTCAAAGTCCACCTGGTCATCCACATCAGGGAAAAGGGGAGTAAGAGAAATTCGCTCTGAAAAATGGGCCCCCTTTGAGAACTGTTAGTCCTCTGAGGGTACGGAAGCCTGTCAGCCAGCTACCTTCCTCCAAAGCCCTTTCCCCTTCCCTAGGAACTGCCCTGACAGCTTCTCTCTCTCTGCCCAGCTGTCTTTCTCCTTCCTTTGCTGACAGTGACTATCAGCTGCTTCCAGGCTCACCCTCTTCTCACCATCTGCTGGGGGTCAGAGCTTCAGCAGCTAAAGTCCTTTTCACTCTCCATAATTAGCAATCGCTTGCCTACACGCAGACTTCTCTTCAAGTCACTGCACAGCCATGGACTACATGTGTGGGAAAGAAGTAACTTCATAAAACTTTATTTTTGTTTTGAGACAGGGTCTGGCTCTGTTGCCCAGGTGGGAGTACAGTGGCATGATCTTAGCTCACTGCAACCTCCACCTCCCAGGCTCAAATGATCCTCCTGCCTCGGCCTCCCAAGTAGCTGGGACCCCAGGCACTAGTCACCACACCTGGCTAATTTTTGTATTTTTTGTACAGATGGGGTTTTACCATGTTGCTCAGGCTGGCAACGAACTCCTGGCCTCAAGTGATCCATCTACCTTGGCCTCCCAAAGTGCTGGGATTACAGGTGTGAGCCACCATGCCCAGCCAAAAGTTAACATTTTAAAAAACAGCTGAATGAGGCAAAAATTAAAAAATAATTTACCAGGACTATTTATGTCATTGTCTTCCAGGCTGCACTGTTACTGCTGGGTAGTTTGCCATCAGTCTCATCAGCATTCCTTTGAGGTGGTAATCTGTCTTTTATGTCTTGTTTACTTTTGAGACAGGGTCTCACTCTGTTGCCCAGGCTGGAGTGCAGTGGCGCAATCTCAGGTCACTGCCTCCACCACAACTTCCACCTCCTAGGTTCAGGTGATTCTCCCGCCTCAGCCTCCCAAGTAGCTGGGACTACAGGCATGCGCCAACACGCTCAACTAATTTTTGTATTTTTAGTAGAGATGTTTTTTTTTTTCTTTTCTTTTTGATGGAGTCTTACTCTGTCGCACCAGGCCAGAGTGCAGTGGCGCAATCTTGACTTACTGCAACCTCTGCCTCCCAGGTTCAAGCAGTTCCCCGCTTCGGCCTCTGGAGTAGCTGGGACTACAGGCGTGTGCCACCATGCCCAGCTGATATGGGGTTTCTCTATGTTGGCCAGGCTGGTCTTGAACTCCTGACCTCAGGTGATCCGCCTGCATCAGTCTCCCAAAGTGTTGGGATTACAGGTGTGAGCCACCATGTCCAGCCAGTCTGGGTTACTGTTTTTTTTTTTTTTTTTGAGATGGAGCCTCGCTCTGTCGCCAGGCTGCAGTGCAATGGCGCGATCTCGGCTCACTGCAACCTCCGCCTCCTGGCTTCAAGTGATTCTCCTGCCTCAGCCTCCCGAGTAGCTGGGACTACAGGTGCATGCCACCACGACCAGCTAATTTTTGTATTTTTAGTAGAGACGGGGTTTCACCACGTTGGCCAGGATGATCTTGATCTCCTGAACTCATGATCTGCCCACCTTGGCCTCCCAAAGTGTTGGGATTACAGGCGTGAGCCACTACGCCCAGCCTACTTTTAAGACATTCTATAAATTTAGACATTCTGCAGTTTTACTCATTATTTTATTTATCTTACTTGGGATTGTTTCCTGAATCTTAGGATTTATATATTTCTTTTTTTTTTTTTTTCCAGCCCAGAGGTCTTTTATTTATTTATAGGATTTATATATTTCATCACTCTGGACAACTTAGCATTTTCTCTTGGTCACTAGTCTCTCTCCCTGACTCTTTTTTTTTTTTTTTTGAGACAGGGTCTAGCTCTGTTGCCCAGGCTGGAATGCAGTGGCATGATCTCCGCTCACTGCAACCTCTGCCTCCCAGGTTTAAGTGATTCTCATGTCTCAGCCTCCTGAATAGCTGGGATTCCAGGCAAGTGCCACTATGCCCAATTTTTTTATTTTTAGTAGAGGCAGGGTTTTGCTATGTTGGCCAGTCTGGTCTTGAACTCCTGGCCCCAAGAGATCTGCCAGCCTAGGCCTTCCAAAGTGCTGGGATGACTGGTGTGAGCCACCGTGTCTGTCCTCTCCAACTCTGTCCTCCTCCTCTGGAACAGCTATTAAACATACGCTGGACATCCTCATCTGATCCCATACTGATGTCCAATGCCTGCCACCTTCATCTTTCTAAGTAGTATTTCAGATGACTTCCTCGCATCTACCTCTGTTTGCTAATCATGTCCTTGATTATTTAAAACAGCCACTGCATTCTTAATTTCAATGACTACAGTTTTCACTTTTAGAAATCCTATTTTGTTTTTATCAAAGGTGCCTGTTTGTGTTTTTATTAACAATTTCTTGGTTGGGTGTGGTGGCTCACGCCTGTAATCCCAGCACTTTGGGAGACCGAGAAGGGCAGATCATGAGGTCAGGAGTTCGAGACCAGTCTGGTCAATGTGGTGAAACCCATCTCTACTAAAAATACAAAAATTCGCCGAGCATGGTGGCGGGCGCCTGTAATCCCAGCTACTCGGGAGGCTGAGGCAGGAGAATCACTTGAAACCAGCAGGTGGAGGTTGCAGTGAGCCAAGATGGCGCCACCGTATTCCAGCCTGGGCAACAAGAGCGAAATTCTGTTTAAAAAAAAAAAAAGGCCGGGCGCAGTGGCTCAAGCCTGTAATCCCAGCACTTTGGGAGGCCGAGACGGGCGGATCACGAGGTCAGGAGATTGAGACCATCCTGGCTAACACGGTGAAACCCCGTCTCTACTAAAAAATACAAAAAAACTAGCCGGGCAAGGTGGCAGGCGCCTGTAGTCCCAGCTACTCAGGAGGCTGAGGCAGGAGAATGGCGTAAACCCGGGAGGCGGAGCTTGCAGTGAGCTGAGATCCGGCCACTGCACTCCAGCCTGGGCGACAGAGCGAGACTCTGTCTCAAAAAAAAAAAAAAAAAGAGCTGGGTGGGGTGGTACGTGCCTGTAGTTCCAGCTACTCAGGAGGCTGAGGCAGGAGAATCTCTTAAACCTGGGAGGCAGAGGTTGCACTGAGCTGAGATTGCATCACTGCACTCCAGCCTGGAGACAGAGGCAGACTCCATCTGGAAAAAAAGACTTTATGCTTTCTAAAGCTTTCAGAGTCAACTTTCCTTTCCTTAGGAGGGCCCAGCAGCTTTGTCTTCTGTCCCATTTGGGTACTAAAACCCAAGCCTGTTCCTGGTTCTGATAATCCTTCCACTCCACCCTCTTCTTTGTGTAATACTGCCAAGGGGCTACACCAAGAGATATGGAAAATAAAACTGACCAGATAGGTCTCTGGCTATTTTTATCTCTAATTACTGTGGCAACTCTGGGGAGACCCCAATTGCCTGGAGAGGTATACTGTGTTCACCATAAACTGTGAAGAATTTAGTTAAGAGTTTAATTTTTTACTTTTCCTAGAATATGTGATTTTTAACACGGTTCAAAACTCTATTTCCATGGGGGAGTTTCACGTTTGAGACACAGCAAGCATGGAGGGAGACTTCTGAGGGCCATGGACTCTTGTTATGAAATCACACCACACACATAAATAGTGGCCTATACCACCAACACGTAAGCAAAGTCCTGGTTTGAAACTATTAGGATTTGGAATAACATGCCATATTTTTGCAAACATATAATTAAACATTGTTTCAAAAATTTAGTTCTAATCCTTCAGGTAAATGAAGGTACTTAAGAGTAGAAACCACAAAATAACAAAATAACACAAGGCCAGCCTGGGCAACATAGTGAGACCCTGTCTCTACAAAAAAAACAAAAAGTTAGCCAGACACGGTGGTCCCAGCTACTTGGGAGGCTGAGGTGGGAGGATCACTTGAGCCCCAGAGATTGAGGCTGCCTTCCAGCCTGGGTGACAGATGGAATCCCTGTCTCAGAAAACACATAAAACACCCCGACAGGGGATGACCATTTATGGCCTGAGATTATTCTATAAACCATAATATATGGAGATTTGAGCTCAGGAGTAGTCACCTAATATATCTTTAACGTGTGAAAAACGCCCCACCTCTTTCCATAGCTTCAGAAAGGAGGCTGCCAATTAATTTTCCATTTGCCCTTCCCAGATCCATTCTCTGCCCCCGCCTGTGCCCCAGTAAGCTGACCCTAAGGGCCACACTGTCTTGTCTTTCCTGCCCTCTGGCTGCCAACTGGGTTTGCCATTGGGGAACAAAAGCAGGAGATTTAAGGGCAGGAGGAGGGTGCAGTTGGGGTATTTATTCCATTTTCCCCTCACCCCACGGCAGGGCCCGCAGCCACAACTTCTATCGAGTGACCCCCTCCTCCATGACTATAGCTCTTACCTGGTTCTGGTAATAGGGCCCCGCCTCTGCCCATCCCTTTAGGCTCACAGGGAGTAACAGCTTTTCACTGTTGTCGGGTGCAACACTATTCCTTACTGGTTCATTCGAACTGTCTACACCTCTGTTAACAGTTTCTTTATTAAACTCACTTAAATCGACCCTTTAAAAAAATTATTTGTAATACCGAAACTTCAAAGAGAAACTGATTCTTTAAGAGTGATCCGGCCGGGCGCGGTGGCTCAAGCCTGTAATCCCAGCACTTTGGGAGGCCGAGACAGGCGGATCACAAGGTCAGGAGATTGAGACCATCCTGGCTAACACGGTGAAACCCCATCTCTACTAAAAAATACAAAAAAAAACTAGCCGGGTGAGGTGGCGGGCGCCTGTAGTCCCAGCTACTTGGGAGGCTGAGGCAGGAGAATGGCGTAAACCTGGGAGGCGGACGGAGATTGCAGTGAGCTGAGATCCGGCCACTGTACTCCAGCCTGGGCGACAGAGCCAGACTCCGTCTCAAAAAAAAAAAAAAAAAAAAA
>NW_016808228.1:846983-870904 GCF_001698545.2 Rhinopithecus bieti
CCGAGCAAGGTGGCTCACGCCTGTAATCCCAGCACTTTGGGAGGCTGAGGTAGGCGGATCACGAGGTCAGGAGATCGAGACCATCCTGGCTAACACGGATGTGTTAACTTTAGTGCTAATATTTTGTAAACACAGTTCATATTTATGAAATTAAGGCTTTGATTCGTCTTTAAAAAATTAAAATAAAAAAAGAAACCATTGTTGGTGGAGTATTTAGCAGTGGAATTAAGATATCAGGAAGCAACCCAAAGCATGAAAAGGGAAACTGTAAGGCACGGAAAAAAATGCATCAGAATTATTTCCCAAAATGTGTTCAAAAGCACTATAACTAAGGCGGGGCGTGGTGACTCATGCCTGTAATCCCAGCACTTTGGGAGGCCGAGGCGGGTGGATCACCTGAAGTCAGGAGTTCAAGACCAACCTGACCAACATGGTGAAACCCCGTCTCTACTAAAAATAAAAAATTAGCCGGGTGCAGTGGCGGATGCCTGTGATCCCAGCTACTCAGGAGGCTGAGACATGAGAATAGCGGGAACCCTGGAGGTGGAGGTTGCAGTGAGCCGAGATGGCGCCACTGCACTCCAGCCTGGGCAACAAAGCGAGACTCCGTCTCAAAAACAAAACAAAACAAAACAAAACAAAAACAACAACAAAAGCATTATAACCAATACTTTGAACAAAGGATTCTTTGGTCAAATAAGTCTGTATGTAGCCAGCATATATCACTGGAGTGCCCAAGTTTAGGACTACTTAAAAATTGAGCCAGGGGAGGTGCAATGCTATCTCAGCTCCTAAAACAAAGGCCCGAGCACCAAAGGCTAAAATAAACAAGAAATAATGAGGTAGCTACGCTGGAGAGCATTCTTTAGAATATTTAAAAGGAGTGGCCAGGTGTGGTGGCTAACGGCAGTAATCCCAGCACTTCTGGAGACCAAGGCAAGCAGATCACTTGAGGCCAGGAGTTGAGACCAGCCTGGCCAACATGGTGAACTGGGGCCATTCATAGTACCTTGATCATCATATAAACTCCAGAAACAGCCTCACTAAAGATGGGACTCTGTGGGGTAGGAATATTGGTTCCTTTCGGTTTCTGGTTCTTTAGGGCCACATGTTAAACCTAAGAAAATATAGTTATCGGGCCGGGCGCGGTGGCTCATGCCTGTAATCCCAGCACTTTGGGAGGCCAAGGCAGGCAGATCACCTGAGGTCGGGAGTTCAAGACTAGCCTGACCAACATGGAGAAACCCTGTCTCTCCTAAAAATACAAAATTAGCCAGGCATGGTGGGTCATGCCTGTAATCTCAGCTACTTGGCAGGCTGACGCGGGAGATTCGCTTGAACCTGGGAGGCGGAGGTTGCTGTGAGCCGAGATCGCATCATTGCATTCCAGCCTGGGCAACAACAGTGAAACTCCGTCTCAAAAAAAGAAAAAAAGAAGAAGAAAATATAGTTACCATAAAATTACAAGTTACTGTCTCTACTAAAAATACAAAAATTAGTTGGGAGTGGTGGGGGGCACCTGTAATCCCAGCTACTTGGGAGGCTGAGGCAGGGAATCACTTGAACCTGGGAGGTGGAGGTTGTAGTGAGCCAAGATCGTGTCACTACACTCCAACCTGGGCAACAGAGGAGACCTCCTCAGTGGTAGATTAACTTTACATAACTGTTAGAAAATTTCACACTCTATCCAGAGGAGGGCACCCTAAGACCAGGAAAGAAACCGGTGTTTGGGCTGCTCAGCTTCTGTGATCTGGCCTGTGAAACATGGCAAGTCAGCAGGGAGTCATGCAGCACCTGCTGGCATCACACAGGGAGCGTCATGTGGTAACGTAGCATTCATATGGGATACGCTCTGAGAACTCGGTGAATCCAAATTCACAGATGCCACTGGATCACATGACTGCCTCTGCAAATTACAGGAAAAAAAGTTTCCTTGGATGTTGCTGCTGGGCAGTTGGCTGGGTAAGCTCATTAGCTAAGCGATCTATTCTAGGCACATCAGTTTTGTGGGTTTTTTTTTGTTTTGAGACGGAGTCTCGCTCTGTTGCCCAGGCTGGAGTGCAGTGGCATGATCTCAGCTCACTGCAACCTCCGCCTCCCGAGTTCAAGCGATTTTCATGCCTCAGCCTGCTGAGTAACTGGGATTACAGGTGCATGCCACCATGCCCGGCTAATTATTGTACTTTTAGTAGAGATGGGGTTTCACCATGTTCACCAGGCTGGTCTTAAACTCCTGACCTCAAGTGATCCGCCCACCTCAGTCTCCCAAAGTGCTGGGATTACACGCGTGAGCTACCACACCCAGTGGCACATCAGTTTTGCGGTGCACACAACTCAAATGCACAACACATAAAGGCTACAAATGAGTAGACGGCCGGGTGCCCTTCCTCCTTCCTGCATTCTCTCCTTGATGATTTCACCAGTTGCATGGCTGTAATTACCAATTATATACTCACAACTGCCCAAACTGTACCTCCAACTTAGACCTCCCTTCTGACCTCCAGACTCATACAACCAACTATCCACTTGCCATTACCACCTGGATGTCCAGTAAGACATCTCAAGCTTAACATGTCCAAAACCGAATTCTCATCTCTCCCTCAAAAGCTGCTCATCTCAGATAATGGCAACTCTCATTGTTCTTTTTACTTAGACCGAAAAACCTGGGGTCATCCCTTGACTCTTCTTTCACATTTTTTTAAAATTTAAAATATTTCTTTTTTAGAGACAGTGTCTTGGTCTGTTGCCTAGACTGGAGTGCAGTGGCGCAATCACAGCTCATGGACACCTTGAACTCCTGGCCTCAAGCCATCTTCCTGCCTTGGTCTCCCAAAGTTCTGGGTTTACAGGTGTGAACCACTTCACTGGGTCTTTATTTTATTGTTTTTAAATTACAGAGGCAGGGTCTCGCTTTGTTGCCCAGGTTGGAGTGTAGTAGTGCCACGATAGCTCACTGTAGCCTTGAACACCTGGCCTCAAGCAATCCTCTCACCTCAGCCTCCGAAGTAGCCAGGACTACAGGTGTGTGTCACCACATCTGGCTAATTAAAAATATTTATTTATTTATTTGTAGAAACGAAGTCTTGCTTTGTTGCCCAGGCTGAGGTATAACTTGAGCTCAAGAGTTCGGGGCTGCAGAGTTGTGGCACTGTGCTCCAGCCTGGGTGACAAAGGAATACCTTGTCTCTTAAAAAATAAAGCATGAAGCTAGAAATCAGACGCTTCATTACTAACTCACATTGTCTACAATCACAGTGACTTTTTAAAAGCTATCTAGACTGTTTATCTCAAGAAGCCCATCAAGCAAAATTTCATGGTCTATCATAAACAGAAGGCCCTTGTTCTGTGTCCATTTTCCCTCCTCCTTTATGCCAACCTCCCAAAGCTTATATGCCCTTATGAAAGGGCCCCAAGTCCATTCTGTAACAAGATGAGGCATAAAAAAAATCAAATTACCACAGATTCTAAAAGCAGAACAGCACTTACCAGCTTGTGCTAAAATGCTTCACACTCAGCCTGTACCTGAAAATCCCTAGGCGGCCGGGCACAGTGGCTCACGCCTGTAATCCCAGCAGGACGCTGAGGCGGGTAGATCACGAGGTCAGGAGATCGAGACCATCCTGGCTAACATGGTGAAATCCCGTCTCTACTAAAAAATACAAAAAATTAGCCGGGTGTTGTGGCAGGGGCCTGTAGTCCCAGCTACTTGGGAGGCTGAGGGAGGAGAATGGCTAGAACCCGGGAGGCAGAGCTTGCAGTGAGCAGAGATCGCACCACTGCACTCCAGCCTGGGAGACAGAGTGAGGCTCCATCTCAAAAAAAAAAAAACAAAAATAAAAACAAAGAAAATTCCTAGGCAGGTAAATTAGATAATTCTTGAGCCACAGAATTCCACTAATTGTTACAAGTTGTTGTTCTTTTTTTTTTTTTTTTTTTTTGAGACAGTTCACTCTTGTTGCCCAGGCTGCAGTGCAATGGCCGCGATCTCGGCTCACCGCAACCTCTGCCTCCCAGGTTCAAGCGATCCTCCTGCCTCAGCCTGCCAATTAGCTGAGATTACAGGCATGACCCACCATGCCTGGCTAATTCTGTATTTTTAGGAGAGACGGGGGGTCAGGCTGGTCTTGAACTCCCGACCTCAGGTGATCCGCCTGCCTCGGCCTCCCAAAGTGCTGGGATTACAGGCATGAGCCACCATGCGCGGCCACACGAGTTCTTCTTTAACCTGAATCAAATTCTGCATCATTTCAAAAATCCTAGGTTGGTCCAAAACCAATACTCACTTTCTCCACAGCAGCCTTCCAATACTTGAAAACGACTGTCTTGCCTCTTAACTCTTTTCCTTGCCACAGCTCAACTGTTCCTTAGATTTCGTGGGTTTCCAAGTACCTCACCCACCAAATCAACTTTCCTTTTTTTTGGGAGGGGGGAACCAAGTGTTGCTCTGTCGCCCAGGATGATCTCGGCTCACTGCAACCTCCGCCTACTGGTGGTTCAAACGATTCTCCTGCCTTAGCCTCCTGAGTAGCTGGAATTACAGGTGCGCGCCACCACACACATCTAATTTTTGTATTTTTAGTGGGGACTGGGTTTGGCCAGGCTGGTCTCGAACTCCTGACCTCAAGTGATCCGCCAGCTTCGGCCTCCCAAAGTGCTGGGATTACAGGCGTGAGCCACCGCGCCCGGCCCAAATCAACTTTGTCTTGATCCTCTTATTTATACGTTTCTTTAAGAATGTTTTTCTAAATCTGAGCAGATCCCTATTCTGTGTGTGCATTCTAGCCCGAACAAAGCCCGAGCGGACTATTTCTTCCCTTGGACTGGATTCTACCCAAGACTTCTAATGACGTTCGGCTTCCCACAGGTTTCCAACCCCTTGGGCGTATTCCCATCAATGAGCCTTGCGTTCGGACCTCCAGTTCACAGGGAAAAAAGGCGGCCACGGTCAGACTGACGGACTGCTTGGCTTGGGGAGCGCACAAGAAAACTATTCTGGAATAAGAAAGAACTTCCAGAACATCTGTTCTTCCAGCTTTCATTTGTTAAAGCCCCAAGTGGAAGAAAGGCTTTCCAGGGAGCCAGCGCCTCCACCAGCTGGGGCTGGGCGGGGACGGCGAGCTCCTCCCCACAGCTCTGCTAGGATCCGTCTAGGTGGGGTCCTCGGAAGCCACAGCTGCTAAATCCACTTCTCCCTCCCCAAATCACTCAGCCAACGGTCCCTTTCTTGTCCGCCTCGCTAACCCGCGACCACCAGGCTCACCGTGAATCAGAGCCGCTCCGTACACCGGGAAACCGCACCGCGCACCTTCGGACCGCGCAGCCGGAAGTGCGTCATAGGCCCGCCCCACGGGAAAGTCGTGCGGGGCCGTAGCGGTCCCTCTAGAAATTCGGGAGGTCCTCTCTGTGTCTCTGGCCCTTGAGGCATCAGGGAAGCGCTGAGTCGACCCCCAAAATGAAAAGCCAGGGACTCTATCTGTTTTGACCAAAGACGGTCAGACCAGATGAAGGCTTCGGCGGTTCTCCCACCCAACCCCGAGGCCCCGGGGCAGTGAGGGCATGGGCTGAGGCAGCCACCTCGGTCACCCTCGTGGACTTCAGAGCCCAAGGTCCCTGAGTATCCTTGGGACAAGTACGGAGTTCCTTGTCCATAAACCTGGACCGAGGTCACTGGGTACCCTTGGGCCCAGCACCTCGGTCCAGGTTTATGGACATGGAACTCCGTGCTTGGCCCGTTAAGTCAGAGATTGAGTTAATACTTCGTTGATGAAAATAGTCAAACTGTAAAATATCTGAAGACATTTATTTTGAGCCAAATACGAGTGACCAATGGCCCGAGGCACAGTCTCAAGAGGTCCTAAGAACACGTGCCTATGATGGTCGGGCTACAGCTTGGGTTTATACAATTTAGGGAGACATAAGACACCAATCAATACATGTAAGCTGAACATTGGTTCTGTGGGAAAGGCAGGACAATTCCAGGCAGGGATGTTCCAAGTCATAGGTGGACTCAATGATTTTCTAATTGGCAACTGGCTGAAAGTTATTGTCTAAAGACCTATAATCAATAGAAAGGAATGTCTGGATTACCTAAGGCAGGGGTCCCCAACCCTTGGGGCACAGGCAGGTACCAGTCCATGGCCTGTTAGGAACTGGGCCCTACTGCAGGAGATGAGCTGCAGGAGCGAAGCTTCACCTGTATCTACGGCCACTCCGCATTGCTCTAATTACTGCCTGACCTCCGCCTGCTGTCAGATCAGCCATAGCATTAGATTCTCACAGGAGCAGAAACCCCTATTGCAGACAGTGCATGAGAGGAATCTAGGTTGTGCACTTTCTTTTCTTTTCTTTCTTTCTTTTTTTTTTTTTTTGAGACGGAGTCTCACTCTGTCACCCAGGCTGGAATGCAGTGGCCGGATCTCGGCTCACTGCAAGTTCTGCCTCCCAGGTTCACGCCATTCTCCCCTCAGCCTCCGGAGTAGCTGAGACTACAGGCGCCGCCCACTACGCCCGGCTAATGTTTTTGGTATTTTTAGTAGAAACGGGGTTTCACCGTGTTAGCCAGGATGGTCTCAATCTCCTGACCTTGTGATCCGCCTGCCTCAACCTCCCAAAGTGCTGGGATTACAGGCTTGAGCCACCGCGCCCGGCCTGGTTGTGCACTCTTTATGAGAATCTAACACCTGATGATCTGTGGCTGTCTCACATAATTCCTCAATGGGACCCTCTAATTACAGGAAAACAAACTCAGGGCTCCCACTAATTCTACCTTATGATGAATTGTATAATTATTTCACTATATATTACAACGTAATAATAGAAATAAAGTGCACAATAAATGTAATGCACTTGAATCATCCTGAAACCATGAAACCATCCATCCCCCTCCTGCCATCCGTGGAAAAAATTGTCTTCCACAAAACTGGTTCCTGGTGTCAAAAAAGGTTGGGGACCACTGAACTAAGGGGTTGTGGAGACCAGGATTCCCATTATGCAGATGGAGCCTCCAGGCAGCAGGCTTCAAAGAGAACAGACTGCAAATATTTCTTAACAGACTTTAAAAAGTGCCAGTTGCCCAGTTGATTCTCTCCTGGATCAGGAAAAAGGCTGGCTGGAAAGGGAAGGGGATTCTCTACCGAGACAGCTCTGCAGGGCCAAGATATGGCAAAAAAACATATTTGGGGTGGAAATATTTTGGTTTCCTTCTTTATCTGCCATGTGATGTTATGCCAGAGCCTGGTTGGAAAGTCAGCCAGGTTATGTAAGGTTAAATAAAACCCATCTGATGAGGCTTTATGGTTTGAAGGGGGTGACTCTCCAGGATCCTTAGATAGGAATTTGGACAAAAGAAGAAAATGGTCAGAGTTTAGTCCTCAACTTTGTAGACCAGAGTCACGGTGACATCAATCAGAAGTAGCCTTGACCTTCTGTGGGTCCTAAACTTCTGGAGCAGAAGACCTAGGGGCTGAACTCCTTCCGATGCTGCAGGACTTGATGAAGATGTCTTTGCCCGCCTTTTCCTCCCGCTGCTCCGGCTCATCTGCAGGTTTCTGGATTGAAGATTCTGTATTTTCGACCTCAGCACGACTCCGTCTGGCCCCCAGTGAGCTGACTTTTGTCTGGTCCTGCAAAACTCACATGTGTTGAGTAACACTAACATGGCTGCCTGCACGTGGAATTCCCTGTCCAAACGAGTCATGAATTCATAGATACTCAACATAATTTTTCCCTGATGTTTTCCAGCATAATTTAAAATTTTTTTATGTTTAAAGACATGCAAAATTAGAGAAAATGAGCCTCTATGTACATTCTTTTGTTTCTTTTTCTTTTGTTTGTTTCTTTTTTTTTTTTTTTTTTTTTTTTGTGTTTTTTTTTTGAGGAGTCTTGCTCTGTCACCAGGCTGGAGTGCAGTGGCGCAATCTTGGCTCACTGCAACCTCCGCCTCCCGGGTTCAAGTGATTCCCTTGCCTCAGCATCCCGAGTAGCTGGGACTACAGGTGCACGCCACCACGCCCGGCTAATTTTTTTTTTTTTTATTTTAGTAGACATGGGGTTTCACCATGTTGGCCAGGATGGTCTTGATCTCCTGACCTTATGATCTGCCTGCCTCGGCCTCCCAAAGTGCTGGGATTACAGGTGTGAACCACCGTGCCAGGCTGTTTCTTTACTTCTCTAATAAATTTGCTTTCTCTTAAAAAGGAGAAAAAAAAATGAGCCTTGGCAGGGCGCAGTAGCTCACGCCTGTAATCCCAGCACTTTAGGAGACTGAGGCAGGCAGATCACGAGGTCAAGAGATCGAGACCATCCTGAAAACCCCGTCTCTATTAAAAATACAAAAATTAGCTGCGTGTGGTGGCGCGCGCCTGTAATCCCAGCTACTCGGGTGGCCGAGGCAGAAGAATTGCTTGAACCTGGGAGGCAGAGGTTGCAGTGAGCTGAGATTGCACCACTGCACTCCAGCCTGGCGACAGAGCGAGACTCTGTCTCACAAAAAAACAAAAACAGCCTCTATGTACCCATTGACCAGTTTTAACAATTATCACATGGCTAGTCCTTTTAATTCATTCCCCCATGGTCTTGAACTCCTGACCTCAAGTGATCTGCCTGCCTCAGCTTCCCAAAGTGCTGGGAGCCACTGTGAGCCACTGTGCCTGGCCCTAAAATCTCCATTTTATAGACCAGGAAACAGGCTCAGAGAAGTCACTTTTCCAATATCACACAACTGATACTTGGGAGCGTCAGAAGTGAAACTTGGCCCCCTTTCTCCAAAGCCTGTGCTCTACTGCCTGTCGGTTAGACGGGGAAGAAAGAGATGGGAAATGGGAACAGGATCACTAGGACAGAGGGAAGAGCCAGGAAACCTGCACACATTCCAAGAGCCACACCTGTGTTGATGCTTTGGCAGGGCTCCATCCCGCCTCTTGGTCAACGGGTCTTTGTCTAGTTATGAAACCATTAAGTGGTTATGTTGGGGCTTGAAGAAAATCTGTCTATTTCCAAACCCATTGTCCTTTCCAGGGCTGAGATGCTGTAAAATATTAATGTCAAAAGAGACCTTAAGGACAATCTGGTTAAACTCTTGTTTTCAGATGAAGAAACCAGTGCCTGAAGAAATCAGATCCAAGGTACACTAGTTAGCTAATTAGTATCAAAGCTGAGAGCACAAGCCAGATTCTCCAATCCTGTGTGCCTGCTATGTCTCAAGAGATTTTTTATTTTTATTTATTTATTTGAGGCAGGGCCTCACTCTGTTGCCCAGGCTGGAGTGCAGTGGTGTGATCATAGCTCACTGCAGCCTCCAACTCCTGGACTCAAGTGATCCTCCCACCTCAGCCTCCCAAGTAGGCACATGCTACCATGCCTGGCTACTTTTTTTTTTTTTTGAGATGGAGTCTCGCTCTGTCGCGGCTCAGGCTGGAGTGCAGTGGCCGGATCTCAGCTCACTGCAAGCTCCGCCTCCCGGGTTTACGCCATTCTCCTGCCTCAGCCTCCTGAGTAGCTGGGACTACAGGCGCCCGCCACCTCGCCCAGCTAGTTTTTTGTATATTTTAGTAGAGACGGGGTTTCATCGTGTTAGCCAGGATGGTCTCGATCTCATGACCTCGTGATCCGCCCGTCTTGGCCTCCCAGAGTGCTGGAATTACAGGTTTGAGCCACCGCGCCCGGCCAGCTATTTTTAAAAAAATTATTTGTAGGGGTTTTACCATGTTGCCCAGGCTGGTAGAGAACTCCTGGGCTCAAGCAATCCTGCTGCCTCAGCCTCCCAAGTAGCTAGGACCACAAAAGAAAAATAATTCCCATGCATGCCACCATGCTGGGCTATTTGTTTTTGTTTTTGTGAGACAGAATCTTGCTCTGTCACAAGGCTGGAGTGCAGTGGCGCCATCTCGGCTTACTGCAACCTCCAACTCCCTGGTTGAAGCAATTCTCCTGCCTTAGCCTCCCAAGTAGCTGGGATTACAGGCACGAGCCACCACACCCAGCTAATTTTTGTATTTTTAGTAGAGATGGGGTTTCACCACGGCCAGGATGATCTGGATCTCCTCACCTTAGGATCTGCCCACTTAGGCCTCCCAAAGTGCTGGGATTACAGGCATAAGGCATCGTATCCGGCTGGCCCGGCTATTTTTTGAAAAAATGTTTTGTAGGGGTTTCGCCATGTTGCCTAGGCTGGTCGAGAACTCCTGTGCTCAAGCAATCCTCCTGCCTCAGCCTCCCAAGTAGCTGGGATCAGATGCACACCACCATGCCTGGCAGATTATTGGCTTGACAAAAGAAAAATAATTCCAGTGCCCTTTACGGCAGAAATCCAGGAGAGGAAAAGATTCCAGCATTTAGTGTTGTCTCTGGCGCCTTCCTTCCATTTCCAGTAAGGTGTTCATGGTTCTCTCTAAAAAGGCGCCTTTCTGGATCTTCCTCGCTCATTCTCATCATCACCTATTTTTGCTGCCATCAGCTGGCCAGTAGAGGGTAACCAAACCTTGACTTCCCTTAGAGCAGGCTGGGCAAGCCTCTGGCCCATGACAACTCTGAACATGTCCTTTCTCTTCCAGGAAGCAGAAGACATGTACAGCATGTTGGAAAGCTGCGAAGACATTTGCTAAAGAAATTGAAAGAAAAAAGGAATGAAAAGGGAATGGTGGAGTTAAACGTAATGAAAAAAAATTATTCAACGCTACTTGTTAAAGCATGGTAAGGAAGACTTTATTCAGGACCATCCTAATAAATACAGGAACCACTGCGTGGGGTCTTGCAGTGAGGGCAGAGAGATTGGGCGCAGGTCTGAACACAGCATGGGCAAGTGGCAATGTATAGCCAAGGAGTAGGATGGGAGTCAGTAGATGGAAAATGACCAAGAGGAAACATCAGAGAGAAGGGGTATTCTTTTTTTTCTTTTTTTTTTTTTTTGAGATGGAGTCTCGCTCTGTCGTCCAGGCTGGAGTGCAGTGGCCCAATCTCAGCTCACTGCAAGCTCCGCCTCCCGGATTTACGCCATTCTTCTGCCTCAGCCTCCTGAGTAGCTGGGACTACGGGCGCCCGCCACCTCGCCCGGCTAATTTTTTGTATTTTTTTTTAGTAGAGACGGGGTTTCACCGTGTTAGCCAGGATGGTCTCGATCTCCTGACCTCGTGATCCGCCCCTCTCGGCCTCCCAAAGTGCTGGGATTACAGGCTTGAGCCACCGCGCCCGGCCACGAAGGGGTTTTCTTGCTGAAGACAGGCCAGGCTGTCTGGGGATGGTGGAGGACAAGGAACCCGATCAGATAAATATCAAGAGTAATTAGATATGGGCTGGGAGCAGTGGCTCACGCCTGTCATCCCAGCACTCTGGGAGGCTGAGGCAGGTGGATCACTTGAGGTCAGGAGTTCGAGACCAGCCTGGCCAACGTGGTGAAACCCCGACTCTAAAAAACATACAAAAATTAGCTGGGTGTGGTGGTGTGCACCTGTAGTCCCAGCTACTCAGGAGGCTGAGTCAGGAGAATCATTTGAACCCAGGAGGTGGAGGTTGCAGTGAGCCGAGACCGTGCCCTCCAGCTTGGGCAACAGAGAGAGATTGTCTTAAAAAAAAAAAAAGAAAGAAAAGAAAAAGAAAAAAGAGTAATTAGATATGGAGGGTGGGAGGTTTTTGCTAAACTAACTTAGCAGGGTTCTTGCTAAAACTAGATTTTAGGCCCTTGCATGGTGGCTCATGACTGTAATCCCAGCACTTCAGGAAGTTGAGGTGGGAGGATTGCTTGAGGCCCAGGAATTTGAGACCAGTTTGGGCTACATAGCAAGACCCTGTCTCTGCAAAAAATTAAAAAAAAAAAAAAAAATTCTAGGCATAGTGGTGCATGCCTGTAGTCCCAGCTGAGGCTGAGACAGGAGGATTGCTTGAGCCTAGGAGGTTGAGGCTGCAGTGAGCCATGATCGTGCCACTGCGCTCCAGCCTGAGCAACAGAACGAGACCCTGTCTTACAAAAATAAAGAAAAATAAAATCCAGTTCTGGGTCGGACACTGGCTCACGCCTGTAATCCCAGCACTTTGGGAGGCCAAGGTGGGAGGATTGCTTGAGGACAGGAGTTTGAGACCAGCCTGGGCAACACAGAAGGACCCCATCTCTAAAAAAGAAAATAATTACAAAAAAAAAAATAGGGCTGGGTGTGGTGGCTCACACCTGTGAGGCCAAGTCAGGCAGATCACTTGAGCCCAAGAGTTCAAGACCAGCCTGGGAAATAGCCAGCCAGTTTCTACAAAAAATACACACAAAAAATTACCTGGGCGTGGTGGTGTGTCCCTGTGGTCCCAGCTACTCAGGAGGCTGAGACAGCAGGATTGCTTGAATCCAGGAGTTCAGGCTGAAGAGAGCTATGACCGCACCACTGCACTCCAGCCTGGGTGACAGCAAGACCCTATCTCAAAAAATGTGTGTGTGTGTAGCTGGGGTCTGCACCAGCCATAGGTAGTGTCAGAATTGAACTGAACCATAGGGCACCCAGTTGGTGTCCAGAGAGTTAGATCTAATTGGTAGGTGTATCAAAAAAATCACACACTGTGTCAGAAGTGTGAGTAAAAACAGTTCACAGATGTGTTTGGATGCCTCCTGGACACAATCTCACATCCTCCTAGTTCCCCCTTTTTCTTTGAAGTCTCACTCTGTTGCCCAAGCTGGAGTGCAGTGGCATGATCTCAGCTCACTGCAACCTCCGCCTCCTGGGTTCAAACAATTCTCCTGGCTCAGCCTTCCGAGCAGCTGGGACTACAGGCGCCTGCCACCACGCCCAGCTAATTTTTGTATTATTAGTACAGAGGGGGTTTCACCATGTTGGCCAGGCTGGTCTGGAACTCCTGACCTCAGGTGATCTGCCCGCCTCAGCCTCCCAAAGTGCTGGGATTGCAGGTGTGAGCCACCATGCCCGGCCATGTCTATCAGTCTTAGGGTCTGTTTTATCAGTAATTCCATAAGAGGAGAGGGTAAAATGAGGCATGTCTGGCTTCCCCTTCCCATCATGGCCTGAACTATTTTTCAGGTTAACTTTGGAATGCCCTTGGCTGAGAGAAGAGGTCCATTCAGGTGACTGGGAGGCCTTTGAAATTTAATTTTGGTTTATAAAGTAAACAAATAGTTTTGCATGAGAATTTTGTTTGTGGGTTGCAGCTCCAGTCTTTTAACTTTGAAATAATTTTTTTCTTTGCCCCCAATGTGTATTTATGCAACCAAGGATGACAAAAACAAAAAACAAACCAGCACAAGCACTGCCACCTAGAGAAGATAATTTATTGTTTTACCATGACTCAGAAGAGAAACAACGTAAAGAGAATATTACAAATCCCCACAATTTCCTTCCCCGACCTCACTACTCTAACATTTCTTTATCAGACATCACTGGCCTCCTAAAATGGACCACTCTGCATGTGTACATATTTCGTTATGCTGCCATTTCTCTTACGATTAAAACTTTAGCCCTCAATTGAGGTTTCCAATGGTTACTTTTAGTGGAGGAGTTCCCTAGCTTTTAAAAAATCACTTTTCCTCTAAGATTCCATTATTTATTGAAAGAAGTCTTTCTAGAAATGTTAAGGAGGATTTTAAATGAACAAATTCAATCAAAAAAAAAATCACATATTGAACATCTAACCAAGCATCTGGACTCTTCGGAACCTAGTAAAGTGAAAAATCCAGTTTTAACAACAGTTAACTTCATTCTGCGGTTATACAGAGACAAGTACGTTTCTTCTTTTGGTCTAATTTATTCTAAACGAAGAAGCTGGGAACTGACAAAACAGGACAGGTTGTTTTTAATCCAGTCTACAAATAAACAAGACAATGCCTGAGTTAGCTCTCTATATAGATGTAGGCTTATGCTGACCTCGTTGTAAAATCTGTATTTAACTAAAAGTTAATAAAAATACATATGCTCATTTTAAAATACCGATTTTGCTTGGCTATCTCACCCCTTACCCCAAACTCATATATTTTATGGACAAGATTTTCCTGCATAACCACAACCTGTCTCCTCCCACCCCACCCCCCTCATATATGTTCTCAAATAAGAACCCCTGCAATCAGCAGAAGCATCTCTAATCTAACATGCTTTGTCCTTGCGAGGGCAGACTAAAAACTTTAAAAAGCAGCCAGATGCTCTTCCCTGGTTGAGGTGAGGGGAAGGTGCTTGGGTACCAACCCCAGCACACTCCAACAGCCTTTCCTCGGCCCCTCTTTAGGTCTCCTAATTACTCTTTCTCAGCACAGAGTACGGGGCTGTTATCGTCCTCGTCCCCCTTCTCCTTCCATACCGCACTTAACCTTGCTGGAAGACTAAATGATGGTGATTTAGGGCAACTGTGGCTGCCTAGACCCTTCCCCAGACCAAAGGAACTTAAAACTCAAACCTGACACTGGAATGAAATCCAAGTTTTAAAATATCACCTTTCAATCACTCACAGATCTATCTATCTTAAAATACTCAGTCTCACTCCTTAATGAGTGCTTGCTGAAGGGAGAAAATTCCATTTTAAAGATGTATTCACTTTACTGATTACTGTGCAATTTGAATTAAGTCATGATTCTTTAGTAAATAGAGGTGAGAATCTCAGATTCAAATCGTCGGAGACCATGATTTAGAAGTCTACTAAACACCTACTTTCCTTCCACTGTTTTAGGGTAACAGGAAAACATGAGATTGGGGTGGTGTCAGCTATTAAACGGAACCACACATCGTGAAATTCAAATCTCATGTTAAGACATTCTGTATTGTGGGATGTCCAAAGTATTTCCCAAACTTTTGTTTGACCTGCAGAGTTGGAGATGGCTTACCTCCCTATAACTTCAAGTTTGTTTCACAAAACTTTGAAAAGTAAAACAGATTTCATTTTCAGATAATAAAAAATTAATCTGAATAGCAAAATAACTGCTTTTAAATGTACAGTAGTGTGTCCATTCTAAAAAAAAAAAAAATCCCTAAATCTATGTTAGAAAACTTTTCAAACAATAATGCTTTTATTACATTCTCCAGTAGTAGTTGAAAAAAAAATCTACCCTAATGTCTACGAAATGATCTATTTCTATCACTGACTTTTCTTTTTCTCTGATTCTATATTTAACAATCTGTTTAACAATCTGCAGACTTTCACCCGATTTCCCAGATGGGAAAACCTCAGACCCCTCGTATTTCTGAGAAGTTGCTCAGAGTAGCACACAGAGAAATATACCCTCCCCGGGAAGTATTGTTGGCACTGTTTGAGTGTATTTCAGTACTGTTATTCCAATTCATACACAGAGCCTTCCATGAGGATGGTAGGATGAACCTGGTTAGCTGGTTTTGGATAAGTAGGTCAGCATGACCACCTGGAATAAAAGTGACTGACTCTAGGATAAAAATTTTAAAAAAGATGCTTTCACAGCAACGAGTCTTCGCAAAACCACTCTCCTAATAATCACAGACCAGGTGAAGAAAAGTGGGAGCAGGGAACACAGGAATACAAAGGGAATATTGCAAAATGCTTCCCAAGCTTCATCAGACTTCCTGCAATGCCATGACTGGATGTATCTGCACACAATTCCGGGGAAAGCCCACCTTGCTGTTCTATCCCCAATTGTCTTTCCTTTTCTTTTTTTTTGAGACAGAGAGCCTCACTCTGTCACCCAGGCTGGAGTGCAGTGGTGCAATCTCAGCTCACTGCAAACTCTGCCTCCCAGATTCAGGTGATTCTCCTGCCTCAGCCTCCCGAGTAGCTGGGACTACAGGCGCCTGCGACCATTACCGGCTAATTTTTGTATTTTTAGTAGAGATGGGCTTTCACCATGTTGGCCAGGCTGGTCTCCAACTCCTGACCTCAAGTGATCCACCCGCCTCGGCCTCCTAAAGTGCTGAAATTACAGGAGTGAGGCACGATGCCCAGCCAGTTCTATACCTTTTTTTTTTTTTGAGACAGAGTCTCACTCTGTCACCCAGGCTGGAGTGCAGTGGCCGGATCTCAGCTCACTGCAAGCTCCGCCTCCGGGGTTTACGCCATTCTCCTGCCTCAGCCTCCCGAGTAGCTGGGACTACAGGCGCCCGCCACCTCACCCGGCTAGTTTTTTGTATTTTTTAGTAGAGACGGGGTTTCACCGGCTTAGCCAGGATGGTCTCGATCTCCTGACCTCGTGATCAGCCCGTCTCGGCCTCCCAAAGTGCTGGGATTATAGGCTTGAGCCACTGCACCCGGCCCTTTTTTTTTTTGAGATGGAGTCTCTCTCTGTCGCCCAGGCTGGAGTGCAGTGGCGCCGTCTTGGCTCACTGCAGCCTCCACCTCCTGGGTTCAAGCGATTCTCCTGCCTCAGCCTCCCAAGTAGATGGGACTACAGGCGCCTGTCACCATGCCCGGCTAAGTTTTTGTACTTTTAGTAGAGACGGGGTTTCACCATGTTAGCCAGGATAGTCCGATCTCGTGACCTCGTGATCCACCTGCTTCGGCCTCCAAAGTGCTGGGATTACAGGCCTGAGCCACTGTGCCTGCCTTTTCCCCAATTTTCTAAGCATAAGGATTTAAGAGTGAGTGAGTGGGAAAGCATGACTATGGTTTAGAGAGCCTGGTCAGCTGAAGCAGTCCCAATTGGTGATTCCAGTACACTTCCTGCTCTCGCTTCATGGAGAAGACCCTCTACTGACAAGAGAATCCATCCCCTTTGCACACAACGGTCACCTGACAGCTCAGAGGTCAACTTCTTGGTTTTGAGGAAAAACTCAAAAGGCTGCACATGTTTAAAGGAGTTGTTCCATTTCACTGCCCCATTAGCCTGTCTTTCCTCAGAAATTTACCAATCTCTTGATGTGATAAGCACCAAACTATGAAGCTTTTCCCTTCATCTCCCTGCTGCTCCGTTCTGTGAACCGACATTTTGTCTACAACCACACTTGATTTCTTCACTGTTTGCTCCAAAACTTCACTTTTTCTGAGTGATGTGTTCTGACAAATAGGCTAAAATAAAATACAGAATCTGCTTACAGGTAATACACAGAACAATAACGGACTGAAGGTACAAAACACACACGGACATTATGGTCATATAAAATATAAAGAAGTATCTAACATTAACAATTTTTCTAAGAAGTTGCACATTTTGTTATTTTTTTTAAAGCATTTCTCCACATTTTTTTTTTTTTCATCTGTAGATTCTCTGCAGTTAAGATTGAGCTCCCTCTTTTTTTTTTTTTTTTTTTTTTGATACGGAGTCTCGCTCTGTCACCCAGGCTGGAGCACAGTGTCGCGATCTCGGCTCACTGCAACCTCCGCCTCCCAGGTTCAAGCAATTCTCCTGTCTCAGCCTCCCGAGTAGCTTGGGACTACAGGTGCGTGCCACCACACCCACCTAATTTTTTTTTTGTATTTTTAGTAGAGACAGGGTTTCACCATGTTGACCAGGCTGGTCTCGAACTACTGACTTCATGATCCGCACGCCTCGGCCTCCCAAAGTGCTGGGATTACAGGGATGAGCCACCGTGCCCGGCCAAGATTGAGCTCCCTCTTGAAATGTTTCTCAAATTCATCACATGATTGGAACATACTGATGGAATTTTCTGTCTGAAGCAATGAGTGCTATACATGAAAATTTTCCTCACATATAATATTCATCGTTTATTTACAGTGCAAGCTTTCTGATGCTAAGGGCTGAGATGTGATTAAAGGCTTTGCCATATTCATCACATTCAGGAGGTTCCTTTCTGGAATAAATTCTCTGATGTCTATGTGAACTGTCCCACGTACCACACGTCAATCTCTCTACACATATTTAGCAGTTTGACTTTTATGCCTTTAATAATAAGTGCTTTACATATCAAGATGTCTCATACATCAATATTCTCAGGTTTTAGCCTTGCCTGCCAGGCTGGAGTAGAAACAAATACCCAACAACCTGAGGATTTGACTGCTCTTCCTGGCAAAGGTAGGTTATATACTGAAAAACTCTTCAAAAATTTCCATTAGGACAACTAGCATGCTAATGGTTAGCTGCAGAATGTTTCAACTGTTATTAGACTTCAGCGGGCCAAGAACTTTTGAATGACTATCTTGAATGCCAATTAGATGTTGCAAGCGTTTTTGACCATGACCCAATTACACTTTGCACTGAGCATCTGATAAACGAATGCACTGTAAGTGGTTTTAATCAACAGTTGTTGCCTGTTTTCCTCAGAAAACACATCTTCAAATAGCTGCTTCAAGGAGACCCTGTGCTGAAGATCCAAAGCAACCCTAGTGGCAGCTATCCAACAAAGTCAGGAAGATGTCCCCATGAAACGGAATTAAATGTGAGGGCACAGGTCACATTTAACCTTCATTTAAAAACAAAACTCGAAAATGATGGCTGAATTACATTAGCATGTAGTTGTGGGGGGGAAAAAAAAAGGCCAACATAAACATGACCAAAGTCCTTTCTCTCTTAAAAAATAAGTGCTTGGGTTGTTGCCCAGAGTTCCACACCTCACTTCCAGTTTCTTTCCTTTTTTTTTGAGACGGAGTTTTGCTCGTCACCCAGGCTGGAATGCAGTGGTGAAATCTTCGCTCACTGCAACCTCTGTCTCCTGGGTTCAAGTGATTCTCCCACCTCAGCCTCCCAAGTAGCTGGGATTACAGGCGTCCGCCACCATGCCCGGCTAATTTTTGTATTTTTAGTAGAGACGGGCTTTCACCACGTTGGCCAGGCTGGTCTCAAAACTCTTGACCTCAGGTGATCCGCCCACCTCAGCCTCCCAAAGTGCTGGGATTACAGGCGTGAGCCACCGTGCCTGGCCTCAGTTGTTTTCTAGAGGGTAAAAGTCCTTGCTCAAAAGCACCAGCAGTTTTCTACATAACCACTGCTATAGCTTATTCTTTGAAGAAAATCCTTAAGATATTTTCTGCCTCCATTTTACTATAAAAAGTTACTTAGATATACTTTTCTGGAGTAACAGGTTTTTCTTCCATTGCATGGGTAGAAATATCCTGGTGACTGGTTGACTTGCAACAACGTTTTCCCAAGTAATGCTGACGAAATTGCCTAGAAGCTATGGGGAAGTTGTGGTTGGTTTAAGTCGTAAGGCCAAGGAGAGGCCAAAGAATGACCACTGTGCAGTTTTAGCTCCCACTTCGTTGGTTCCATATAAAACCATTTGGTCTCACGGACTTTAGCTGCTGATCAGTGAATGTTTTAGTATACATCTCTCAAGGGAAAGTCTCAAACTATATATGGTGTTCTCTTGTTATGGGAAGGTCACACTGATAGTCTGGAGGTTTGTTCTCAGTCTACGTTTCTGTTTCCGCAGGGCTGTCCTAGCCTTGGGTAGGACCCTTGTCCTACTTGAGTGGCGATGACTACCTACACAGCTCACAATCTCCTGTGTGTGAAACAGTCTCCTGCCATCAGCTTCTAGGTAGCCAGTTGCATCCTGCGCACAGACGATGGGACCAGTGAAAGTCTCATAATCTCACCTCAGTCTTTAGTGACAAGAAACAGAAAAGTCACTGTGCAGTATGACAGTGACACAACCAGCCACATCTCAGTACACTGCTGAGTTTCTCAGAGCAACAAAGTACATTTAGTAATTGCCAGTAAACAACTAATGCTTTTGCAAAGTTACTGGAAAAGTGTGGGAAAAAACACTCCCTACCATGTTCCTTTTTCTGAAAAGCAACAAAAATCACATCTTCTGAACTCCAGTATCTAAGTTACAAATGATTCAGAAAATCCCCAAGTCATCATACTGTTCAGCGGCTAACTGAAAAGAATTCTAAGAGCTTTGCCACAGAAAGATGTAAAAAAAAAGACCTTCATCAGTGTTCATATTTTTCTTCAAGATGATGATGATAAAGTCATTTCTAACATTCCATGGTATTTACTCACTGATCTGTTTAGAAAGTCTATGCAAACGGCTGACTAGTGCCTTTCGTTTGTATTTGGAACAAAAATAGCATCAGACCCTAGAGGTTTAGCATGCCTTGTGGCTATGAAGGTCCTCTTTAGAAACTGGGCCAGGCTACCATATTTCAGGAACTCATGATTCACAGACCTTTATCACAGACGTAGAGGTCCTGTAGAAGTCAGTCTGAATGAGTGCCTCTTAGGTGTTCAGCACTCACTATGTCCAGCACTGTGCTGGCAGGGATAGAAATATATCCCTTGACAACTTAATCTTTTTTGGGGTGGGGGGGTGATTAAAACTTCATACATGAAACAATGAAGGATTAAAAGGCAGTATACAATCAAGTGCTAACTTGTGGAGAAACGCATTTAGGAGTGCGACAGTGCTTTAGGGATTTCAAGAAGGGAGAGGTGTATTTTGAGTTGTTGTTGCCATTTTAGTCGAACTGATCTCAGGGATGAGGATAGAACCATCTACATTTGTTGCAGTCCTTTGGAACTGTAGACTGGTGCACATACCCTCTCTTTCGGGAAGAGATAGAAATCTTTGGTTTGATACTGATTAGCACAGTCCTCGATTTCTACAGCTTTGGTAGGCTACCAGTGATCATATATATAACATACTGTATATATAACTAGCTTGAGCAGCATGTCCCAATATTGTTTTTGTTTTCACTGTCCTTCTTCGTTGAGAAATAAGCAGGATGTTGGCCAAAGTAGGGCTTGTTTGCAGCAAGTAGCATCCTAACCTCCGTATCACGTTCGTGGAGCCAATCTTGATCTTCGAACTGTTATGTTGTGGTTGCCGAGAGTCCAAGAGTGCCTTAAAGGTATCCTCATTACTGAAAAGCTGGACATTTCACTCTGCGTGTGCTTTTATCTTGTGTGGAAATCTCATGTGGATTATCCATAAGCTTTACCCTGCAGGGGCTGTGTAGAAGGATAATATGCCAAACTACTACATAAAGGCAGAACACTGCTGATGTGACTCGAAGGATCCTTAAGTGTGATTTTGTTTTTTAATGCGTTGAGGCTATATTTCTTTTCCCTCCAAGGGCACACATCTCTGAAATAATTTTAGAAACAAAAGGGGGAAATGGCTCGATGGCAAATTCTTCCTTTACACACAACTTTTCAGGAACGCGCCAAATGCATCAAGGGAGGCTGGGCTGTACTCAGAGGCTCTCTCTCTGGCATGGATTCTGTGATGCAGAGTGAGGGTGGAGCTGCGGGTGAAGGCCTTGCCACACTTAGTGCACTTGTAGGGCTTTTCTCGAGTGTGAATTCTCCGATGCAAAATCAGGTACGAGTTTCGGTTGAAAGCTTTTCCACATTCACTACATTCATAGGGTTTCTCCCCCGTGTGGATTCTCTGATGCTTGGTGAGGTCTGAGCTCTGGCTGAAGGCCTTCCCGCACTCATTACATTCATAAGGTTTCTCTCCAGAGTGGATGCGCTGATGGAGGATGAGATTGGAACTGTGGCTGAAGGCCTTGCCACACTCGTTACATTCATGAGGTTTCTCTCCTGTGTGGATCCTCTGATGCAGGACAAGGTTGGAGTTAAGACTAAAGGCTTTCCCACACTCACTACATTCATAGGGCTTTTCTCCAGTGTGGATGATTTTATGGCGGATAAGGCTTGAACTTCTCGTGAAGCATTTACCACATTCATCGCATCTGTGAGACTTTGTTCCTGTGGGAACTTCTTCAGGGGTGGTGAAGTTGGAGCTCAGACTGAAGCTTCTTCCCAATCCTTTCCCCTTCTCCCTTGGACCTCTCTCTCCTGGGGTGGTTTTTTTGTCCTTTCCTGTAGCTGGCCCTGAATCTCTCTTCTCTTTCCCGGTCTTCTCCTCAGGGATTTTCTGCTGTCTTTCTCCTGTTTTGCCCTCCTGGTCACGTTTCTCTCCAAACTCTTTCTGGAATCTTCCTGCTGTCTCCCCGCGTGATGCCGAATCTTCTGTGGTTTCAGCCTTTGAGGTTGACTCCTCGTTCTCATTCCTGTTTTCACCACCTGACACAATAAATAGAAAATTCAAATCGCACCTTTTTCTTTTCAATATACAGGTGGATCAAGTGACAGTTTCCCGGGAAGCTTCTACACGGCTGCAAAATGACTTTGTAGTATTTTTATTTTTATTTCTTTTGAGACAGAGTCTCGCTCTGTCGCCCAGGCTGGAGTGCAGTGGAGCAATCTCGGTTCACTGTAACCTCCGCCTCCCAGGTTCAAGCGATTCTCCTGCCTCAGCCTCCCAAGTAGCTGGGACTACAGGTGCATGGTACCATGCCCAGGTAACTTTTGTATTTTTTTAGTAGACACGGGGTTTCACCATGTTGGCTGCTCTCAAACTGCTGACCTCAGGTGATCCGCCTGCTTTGGCCTCCCAAAGTGATGGGATTACAGGCGTGAGCCACTGCACCCAGCCTGACTTCACAATATTAATTGGAGTAAAATAGGAGAAAAACAAGGGGAAAAACTGGAACAACAGGAAGATCTGTTGTCCTAGTTTTGTAACAACAAAAATTTGGAAAATGAGAGCACAGGTCAAGAGTGGAGAGTAAGGGGAAATGCCAACAGAGGGAACATGGGGAGAGGACAGGAAGAAACAGACACAAGGGGAATGAGCAGAGGGAAGAGAACAAGTCACGGCAGGAGGGAAGGGATGAGAAGCAGGAGCCTTCAGAGGTCACAGGTCTACTACTGGATCACCTGATAATTAACTGGAAGGTTTATGTATACATTTAAAACATCATGTTCCATTTCTAACAAGTATTCGTAAGTTCAAAAAAAGAACAGGTCTTTCACAGAAAATGATTAGTGGTATTAGCAGAAAGGAATACAGTTTAAAAAGGAAAAGTAAATATTTCTCCAATTCTGTGGGTTTTCTATCAACAAGCTAATGATTAACAGGCAAACAAGAAACCTTTTTTTTTTGAGACGGAGTCTCACTCTGTCGCCCAGGCTGGAGTGTAGTGGCCAGATCTCAGCTCACTGCAAGCTCTGCCTCCTGGGTTTACACCATTCTCCTGCCTCAGCCTCCTGAGTAGCTGGGACTACAGGCACCCGCCACCACGCCTGGCTAGTTTTTTTGTATTTTTTTAGTAGAGACGGGGTTTCACCATGTTAGCCAGGATGTTCTCGATCTCCTGACCTCGTGATCTGCCGTCTCAGCCTCCCAAAGTGCTAGGATTACAGGCTTGAGCCACCGCGCCCGGCCAAGAAACTTTGTTTTGTTTATGATTTTCAGACAGGGTCTTGTTCTGTCACTCAGGGTGGAGTACAGTGGCATGAGCACAGCTCACTGCAGCCTCGATCTCCTGGGCTCAAGTGATACTCCTGCCTCAGCCTCCCAAGTAGCTGGGACTACAGGCCTGCACCACCCTGCCTGGCTAATTTTTAAAATTTTTTTGTAGAGACAGTGGTCTTGCTATATTGCCCATGCTGGTCCTGAACTCCCGGCTTCAAGCGATCCTCCTGCCACAGCCTCCTCAAGTATTGAGATTACAGGTGTGAGCCGGTGTACCTGGCCAAGGAACTTGTTTTGAACCTGGCAGGCTACAGAAACCTTCAGACACACAGAATAGCTTCTCTCCACCAGGGAGAGGAGCACAGAGCTGACAGTGCTCAAGTAACAGAGGAGTAGGTGAAAAAGGTGGTTACAACATTAGTATAAATAATTAAACCCTTCACTGACTGACACAGAATAACTGAGAATGAAAAAGAAACAGAAGACAATGCTGGAGACCAGGTGCAGTGGCTCGAACCTGTTAAATCCCAGAACTCCGGAGAGCGGAGACAGGTGGATTGCTTTAGTCCAAGGGTTTCAGACCAGCCTAGGCAACATGGCGAAACCTCTTCTCTACAAAAAAGGCAAAAATTAGCTGGGCATAGTGATGCATGCCTGTAGTCCCAGCTACTTGGGAGGCTGAGGTGGGAGGATTGCTTGAGCCTGGGAGGTCAAGGCTGCAGCAAGCTGTGATCGCAGCACTGCATGCCAGCCTGGGAAACAGCAAGACCCTGTCTCAAAAAAAAAAAAAAAAAAAAAAAAAAAAAAAAAAAAAAA
>NW_016808228.1:871023-874938 GCF_001698545.2 Rhinopithecus bieti
AAAAAAAAAAAAAAAAAAAAAAAAAAAAAAAAAAAAAAAAGCATCTAGTACAAAGAGCAAATACCAAGAGAAATTATAAGCCCCATGTATGCCTGATCAAAAACAGAACTTGATGTTTCATTAGTAACATCCTTCATGTTCACGCTATATTCACACTCCCTTTGCCCTCTCCAGGTAGAAGCTTGCTGCGGACCTCCCTATTACTGTACTCACGTGAGGGCTTCCTTGCAGCACTGTCCTGAGGGGTTAAGATCCAGCAGAGACAAATGGAAATGTCTGCCAACAGTGTCACCTTGTCTTATCTGGCTGATGCCTCTTGAACTTCCTCATTCTTACTATACATCCAGGACCCAGAGCTCTTCATAGAAAATCACCATTAAGTTTGGAATCCTCATCACAAGGACAGTCCAGGTGCACGTTTGTGGAATTATACAAAGCAGTGTATTGGAATCACACTAATCACACAGGATGGAAGAAGACAGAAAGCCAACAGAAGGATGCTTGGTAGTTTCGGGAATGTGGTACCAGGACAATGGGTTGAGATTAGACGGATGATCAGTTCACCTGGTCATCTCTGCTAGGAAAGAGATATTCCCCCGACAGAGGCACCTAAACTGTAATCCATGGGAACGGAGCAGAACTGCCTCCCAGGCAACTGAGTGGCTGAAGAGGTGAAGACTTGGAATGCAATTATTTCTGATTCTAAAGAGCGAAAACTATCTAGCGATAAAAAACCCACCTGGAATCAGGGTCACAGTACCATGCTTTTGGAGTTAAATGAACACAAACATTCTCACTCTCCATCTGGTCTAAAAAAGGGGGTAGGTAGTCTCCAACTCCTCACCAACACCCAATTGAACACATCAGAGATTCCACAGCTAACACACAGAGACAAAACCATCTTATCAGACAGTAAGCATCCATCCGTCTTACCCTGGGGAAATGTGCTCCCATAATTCTCCTGCCTGTGGTCCCTGCTGAGATTCCTCCGAGCCAGATTCTGACATCCCCATTCCTCCAGAATGAGGGACACAGCCATGTCCTCAATCTTCACCATTGCCTGAAATAACAGGAGACAAACAGTCATTTCCCCCCAAACTCAGGGACAATCCCATTGCTCAAACCTGGAGTCAGGAACAGAGGTGGCTGCAAAGCTACAGGATGCTGGGAAGGGTGGCCAGAACCTGGGGGTGGGGGGAAGTTTGTGGTAGAAAGATGCTAAAAGGAGGGGACAGGGTTGGGGTTTCTTTGAGAGCAGGGGCATCCAGAGTGGCCTGTGGGGACCACGAAGAGAGCTCAGGAACAGAGGCAGACGCTGGGGACTCAGGAGAGCAGAGGGGCCACAGCTCACCTGGGAATCCGCCGTGAAGAGTGCAGACGCCATCGCCTGGTCTCTGGGACTACCCTCATGAGGGGGAGCAGGAACATGGGCTGCAGGAAGAGCTGGGGGAGGAGAAAGGGGCTGTGAGTAAATCAGCTCTGCTCTGAGCCTTGCTCAAAGAAGGGCTTGGGGCATGTTCCTTCCTGCACCAGCCACTGTTCAATGTTTAGGTCCCAAACAGAGAATTCCAGACAACACAAATGAGAGAACACAGGGCCTCAGTTTTCCCAAGACCTCTACTCCTGACCAGGAGTCATAAAAGGGTCCTAATCACCTGGTCCAACACTTTTATTTTAAAGAAGGGGAAACTGAGTCTCTGAGAGTGCAAATGACTTCCCTAATGTCACATTCCCAGTGGCAGAGCCAGGATGGGAACCCAGGTTCCTATTCTCAGCTATGAAAGTGGGTACCTTCAGCCCCTGACTCAAGTCTGGCTCCTAATTTCCTCCAGTCCAAGGAACGATACCAGGATATGAGAATCCCATTTATGCCTACACTTGTGGAAAACACAACACAGCTTTAAAATCTTCAGTAGCTGCTGAGGCGGGAGGATCGCTTGAGTCCAAGGCGTCAAGGCTGCAGTGAGCTATGATCACACACTCCAGCCCGGATGACAGTGAGACCCCGTCTCAATGACTCAATGAAACCCGACCCCCCCAAAAAACAACACTTTAGTAGCAATATCCAGAAAGGGAGGGAAGTAAGGAGGTCTCCTTAGCTCTGGGTTTTTTTTTTTTTTTTTTTTTGAGACAGACTTTTGTCCTTGTTGCCCAGGCTGGAGTGCAATTGTGCGACCTCAGCTCACCACAACCTTTGGCTCCTGGGTTCAAGAGATTCTCCTGCCTCAGCCTCCAGAGTAGCTGGGACTACAGGCATGTGCCACCATGCCTGGCTAATTTTGTATTTTTAGTAGAGGTGGGGTTCCTCCACGTTGTTCAGGCTGGTCTCACACTCCTGACTTTATGTGATCTGCTCGCCTCGGCCTCCCAAAGTGCTGGGATTACAAGTGTTAGCCACTGCGTCCGGCCACCTCTGGCTGAGTTTTTGTCACTTTTTGTCCCTCTACTTTTCTCCCTCACTTGGCCACAATAAATACTGTTTTTTTTGTTTGTTTGTTTTTTGATAAGATGTATGCATGGTTCAAATGCTGAGAGACAAAAGTTTAACATTATCATATGATCACAATAACTGTGATGCGTAAGAATTAGGAAAATTTTAAATTGTACAATTTAACCCCCTCCCCACCTCTTGCCAAGTACTATTAGATTTGGAAATGTTACTGGTAGATAGATGATGTTGGTGAGATACAAGTATATTTGAGAAATGAATTTGAAACTGAATGACCAAACTTTGTACCTATTTCAAACCATACAACAATAAAACGGGCTCTCTGTCACCCAGGTTGGAATGCAGTGCTCAAACATGTCTCACTGCAGCCTTGACCTCCTGGGCTCAAGTGATCCTCCCACCTTGGCCTCCCAAAATGCTGGGATTACAGGTGTGAGCCATCGCACCCAACCAAGTACGGTTTTTTTTTTTTTGAGACGGAGTCTCATTCTATCACCCAGGTGGCATGCAGTGGTGCGTTCTTGGCTCACTGCAACCTCCACCTCCTGGGTTCAAGCGATTCTCCTGCCTCAGCCTCCCAAGTAGCTGGGACTACAGGCGCCTGCCACCATGCTCAGATAATTTTTGTATTTTTAGTAGAGACGGGGTTTCACCATGTTGGCCAGGATGGTCTCCAACTCTTGACCTTATGATCTGCCCGCCTCAGCTCCCCAAAGTGCTGGGACTACAGGCATGAGTCACTGTGCCTGGTCCCCAGTACTTAATTTTTTAACCTTCTGAGAGTTAGGAAACACTCTGAAAAACAAGACAAAGAGGAAATTGAGAATAAATGTACATCTCTCAGTTCATTTAAGAACTATTTACTAAAGAGCAACTGTGTGTGCCAGGGTCTTTGAAATTGTTACTCTGGCAACCTAAACTCTATAATCAAGTGCTTAAGACCATGAATATCCTCTCCAGTTTCCTGAGGTCACCCCCCTGTGACTTCTGCTTGTGGAGTGTGGAGAAAACTTACAAGGACATCAACAGTGGTGGAGTTAAACATCACGGTGCGTGTTTTTTTGTTTTGTTTTGTTTTGTTTTTGAGACGGAGTCTCACTCTGTCGCCCAGGCTGGAATGCAATGATGCAATCTCGGCTCACTGCAAGCTCCGCCTCCTGAGTTCAAGCGTTCTTGTGCCTCAGCCTCTTGAGTAGCTGTGATTATAGGTGTATGCCACCAAAACCAGCTAATTTTTGTATTTTTAGTAGAGACAGAGTTTCACCATGTTGGCCAGGCTAGTCTCGAACTCCTAACCTCAAGTGATTCGCCTACCTTGGCCTCCCAAAGTGCTGGGATTAGAGGCATGAGACATGAGCCACTGCGCCTGGCCTTTTTTTTTTTTTTTTTTTTTTCTTTTCTGAGATGGACTTTTGCTCTGTTGCCCAGATTGGAGTGTGTATGAATTTTAACAAAAAAGTTTAAAA
>NW_016808228.1:878766-885586 GCF_001698545.2 Rhinopithecus bieti
AAAAAACCACAAAAGTTCATAAAGTAAAAAAGTTACAGTAAGCTGATTTATTTATTTTTATTTATTTATTTATTTATTTATTTTTCTGAGACAGAGTCTCACTCTGTCACCCAGGCTGCAGTGAAGTGGTGCAATCTCGGCTCACTGCAACCTCTGCCTACCACGTTCAAGTGATTCTTGTGCCTCAGTCTCCTGAGTAACTGGAATTACAGGCGTGCACCACCACGCCTGGCTAATTTTTTGTATTTTGTAGAGATGGAGTTTCACTATGTTGGCCAGACCAGTCTCAGACTCCTGGTCTCAAGTGATCGGTCCGCCTTGTCCTCCCAAAGTACTGGGATTAAGCCATGAACCACCATACCTGGCCGATTTTCATATTTTTAGAAACTGAAGAAACAAAAATTTTTGAGATAAATTTAGTATAGCCTAAGTGTACAGTGTTTCTAGAGTCTATGGTAGTGTAATGTCCTAGGCTTTCACATTCACTCACCACTCACTCACTGACTCATCCAGAGCAACTTCCGGTCCTGCAAGCTCCGTTCATGGATAAGTGTTCCATACAGGTGTATATATATACACACATATATATATTTTTTGAGACTAGTTTCGCTCTTGTTGCTCAGGCTAGAGTTCGATGGCGCGACGATGGCACGATCTCAGCTCACTGCAACCTCTGCTGCCCGGGTTCAAATGATTCTCCTGCCTCAGCCTCCTGAGTAGCTGGGATTACAGGCATGTGCCACCATGCCTGGCTAACTTTGGATTTTTAGTAAAGACGGGGTTTCTCCATGCTGGTCAGGCTGGTCTTGAACTCCTGACCTCAGGTGATCCACCTGCCTTGTCCTCCCAAAGCGCTGGGATTACAGGTGTGAGCCACTGTGCTCAGCCAATTTTTGTATTTTCAGGAGAGACCGGGTTTTACCATGTTGGCCAGGCTGGTCACAAACTCCTAACCTCAAGTGATCCACCCACCTCGGCCTCCCAAAGTGCTGGGATTACAAGCGTGAGCCACCGTGCCTGGACTAAAAATCTTTTATACTCTATTTTTACTTTTTCTATGTTTAGATACACAAATACTTACCACTGTGTTACAGTTCCCTACAGTGTTTAGTACAGTAAAATACTGTACAGGTCTGTAGCCTAGGTGTGCAGTAGGCTAGACCATCCAGGTTTGTGTAAGTATACTTTATGATGTTCACATAACAAAATCACTTAACATTGCACTTACCATAACATACCCCTGCCATTAAGTGATAAATGACTGTACTTTTAGCATTTCCTTGTTTTTACAGACATTCTATGCACACACTTTGATTTTAAAACTGGATAAAGATATTACATATTTCCATCAAAGGGAAAAAACAACATGACTTTTATTTATAAGACTGTGAACTGATCTTTTTTTCGTGTTCCTCAACTCCCCTCAAAAGTTCTTTCATTCTTTTCCCATTGTTTGAAATTTCTGAAAATAACCTGGAAAAGACTGATGCTATAGTTTTTTTTTGAGACAGAATCTCACTCTGTCACCCAGGCTGGAGTGCAGTGATTATTTTCATACATTTTAAATAAAATGGATCTTTAAACAAGATTTATGATTCTTTTGAAGATAATTTATGACACACTAGAGTGTTTTAAAACCTAGGCTGGAAATAATGACATCTGCTCCCAAAACTTTCCTATTAAAAATGTGCTGGACACCTGGAATGCTGACAATTCAATAAATAATGCCTACTAGGTTCATTATGCATAGTTCATTTGCCTTCGTAGTAACACTTAACTCCTGAGATTGGTCTGTAAGTTGTATTTTCCCCAATATTTGGGAATAATGGCAACAATATAGAATAACTAAAAACAAAAAACAAGCATGCAGCTTTTTTTCATTGTTTAAAAATTTTTTAATTAATTAATTAATTAATTTATAAGACAGAGTCTCGCTCTGTCACCCAGGCTAGAGCTCAGTAGTGGGTTCTCGGCTCACTGCAACCTCTACCTCCCGGGTTCAAGTGATTCTCCTGCCTCAGCCTCCGAGTAGCTGGGACTACAGGCATGCACCAACATGCCTGGCTAATTTTCATATTTTTAGTAGAGACAGGGTTTCAGCATGTTGGTCAGGCTGGTCTCAAACTCTTGACCTCAAGTGATCTGCCCGCCTCTGCCTCCCAAAGTACTGGGATTACAGGTGTGAGCTACCATGCCCAGCCTAATTCTTTTCTGTAAGTAGCTTTTGAGACAGTGTCCTTGCTCTGTTGCCCAGGTTGGAGTACAGTGGTGTGATTACAGCTCACTGCAGCCTCAACCTCCTGGGCTCAAGCAATCCTCCCACCTCAGCCTCCTGAGTAGCTGGAATTACAGGTGTGCGTCACCATACCTGGCTAATTTTTCTTTTTTTTTTTGAGACAGAGTCTCGCTCTGTCACCCAGGCTGGAGTGCAGTGGTGCGATCTCGGCTCATTGCAAGTTCCACCTCCAGATTCACGCCATTCTCCTGCCTCAGCCTCCCGAGGATTACAGGCGTCTGCCACCACGCCCGGCTAATTTTTTGTATTTTTAGTAGAGACAGGGTTTCCCCATGTTGGCCAGGATGGTCTCAATCTCCTGACCTCGTGATCCGCCCACCTTGGCCTCTCAAAGTGCTGAGACTACAGGTGTGAGCCACTGCGCCTGGCCAATTTTTCTATTTTTTGTAGAGATGGGGTCTCGCTATGTTGCCCAGGCCTAATATGCTTCTTCATCACAGGCACTCAGCAGCACGAAGAAGACTCTCGTCCCAAATCATTTCCCTTCCCCCAAATGAAACCTTGCTTCTTACCTCGTGACTGTAAGAGGCGGGGTTTCCGAGATGAATGTTTGAAGTGGGACTGGGTGGCCTCGTGATGAAGGTCAAAGCTTGAGGACTCCTGAACTGGATCCAGAGGCACCATCCCCCTTGCAAGCATCTCAGGTCCATGAACTTGACCTGGGACCTGAAAACAGACAGGTTGGGCTTGTGGGTAAATCACTCTGTAAATGGGAACTACAATATTTAAAAACAGACCATGAGTATGCCAGTGGATGCAGGGAGAAAGCCAGAACATTTTTAAGACAGAGTAACCACCTAATGACCTAAAGACTGCCAGTATTTTTGGCTCCACTTTCAACGTCTGTGCCCTGCTCACACATAACAGGTTTCACCTCTTTTTACCTGTTGTCCTGATAAATCAAGCTCCAAGTCTTCTAGAAGGGTCACGGCCTCCTCTCCACTATCGGGGCGGTATTCCTGCAGCCAGACCTGGAGCTCCTTGGGCAGGATGGAAAGAAACTGCTCCAGCACCAGCAGCTCCAGGATCTGCTCCTTGGTATTGATTTCTGGCCGCAGCCACTGATGACAAAGTTCCTTCAGTCGACTGAGAGCCTCTCGGGGTCCAAAAGTGTTCTGGTAACAGAAGCGCCTGAAGCGTTGACGGAATATCTCCGGGTCTGGAGGAGGCGTGTCCTGTAGGCTAGAATCCTGCCCCCACACGTGGTCTTCCTCATCTTCCTCTTCCACCTTCACTATTACAATACCATCCTTCTCCTGTGCAGCCTGTGGGGATAGACCCGTGGCTTCCCGTGATTCAGCAGTCATCATTCAGGCTCCAGGAACTGACTTGATCCAAACAGGGTCTGTGCTCACCTTTATGTCCTGGGAGGTTTTATGATGTGTTTCTGTGCTATTCCTGAAGTATAAAAAAAAAAAAGTCATTAGTACGTACCTTTACAAAAAGTGATCTGTGCTGCTAACACTTCATAGGAGGCAGCACATTGAAGCACTATCAGAACGCTCCTGAGGCCAGGGGTGGTGGCTCATGCCTGTAATCCCAGCACTCTGGGAGGCCAAGGCAGGTGGATCGCCTGAGGTCAGGAGTTCGAGACCAGCGTGGCCAACATGGTGAAACTCCGTCTCTACTAAAAACACAAAACTTAGTTGGGTGTGGTGGCGGGTGCCTGTAATCCCAGCTACTCGGGAAGCTAAGGCAGGAGAATCACTTGAACCCAGGAGGTGGAGGTTGTAGTGAGCTGAGATTATGCCACTGTATTCCCTGCCTGGGAGACAAGAAGTTAAACTCTGTCCAAAAAAAAAAAAAAAAATCCTAAAAAATAGAGGAAAAAACTACAGTCTTCACTGTCACTTCATATATCAAGATTTGCAAACAGAAACCTCAAACAGGCCAACTCCACCCTCAGGGTGTTTGCCTGGAGTCAGAGTGATTTACCTGCAGGTGGACAGCAGGTTATGAAATGGAGCATTGACAGTGCCCAGCCCAGAGAGCTGAATGTTAACAGAGTGCCAGGTGCCAAGCTTAAAGCAGTACACGCACCATCTTCTTTTGTCCCCACAACAGCCCTAGCATGTCGGCCAAACTGTTAAGTGCCGTTTTACAGATGACATAACCGGGGTTAGGTTTGCTCAGTAGCAGGTGGCTGCCTACTGGAGTCAATATTCAACCAAATTTGAAGCCCTGGGACCTACTTTTGTACCATCCAGCTACTTTTGCTATTTTTATGGGTGCCCTGGGCAGTCTAAATTGTGGTTTCCAAAGTACAAGATGATCTGCAAGGGATACAGAAAGAAAACAATCAGAATGTCTGTATCTTAAAAGTGAGAGAAATTAAGCCATATTTAACATACAAATTGACACTAATACCCTTACTTAGTCTGTGCTGACCTGTCACAGGTGTCGTTCATTTTAGACACTGTGATGTAGCCCGGTTTATCAGAGACCAGTTATGTGAAATAATGGATTTCTAAATCTAGCTTTGGCCAGGCACAGTGGCTCATGCCTGTAATTCCAGCATTTTGGGAGCCCAAGGCGGGTGGATCACAAGGTCAGGAGATTGAGACCATCCTGGTCAACATGGTGAAACCCTGTCTCTACTAAAAATACAAAAAATTAGCTGGGCGTGGTGGCTTGCACCTGTAGTCCCAGCTACTTGGGAGGCTGAGGAAGGAGAATCACTTGAACCCGGGAGGCTGAGGTTGCAGTGAGCCAAGATCGTGCCACTGCACTCCGTCCTGGCCACAGAGCGAGACTCTGTCTCAAAAAACGAAAAAAGAAAAAAGAAAAAATCCAGCTTTAACTAATCTTACTCTCATAAAAGAGACAAGCAGCTTTAAAGATTCTTGTGGCCAGATGTGGTGGCTCATGCCTATAATTCCAGCCCTTTGGGAGGATGAGGCAGGAGGATGCTTGAGGCCAGGAGTTTGAGACCAGCCTGGGCAACATAGCGAGATCCTGTCTCTATGAAAAAGAAAAAAATTAGCTGGGCATGGGGACCGTGTCTGCAGTCACAGCTACTCAGGAGGCTAAGATGCGAGGATTATGTGAGACCAGAAGTTTGAGGTTGCAGTCAGCTATGATCACGCCACTGCATTCCAGCCTGGGTGACAGAGCAAGGTCCTATCAGGAAAAAAAAAAAAAAAAAAAAAAAAGATTCTTGTAGAGAAACCACAATTGCAGGACACACTAGTAATATAAACAGACGTGAACAACAAGAAAATGGCACAGATGAAGCTTCTATCTAGAGCAACGTTTTAGCCACATTAGGAGGTAAAAACCAATGTCAATCTAAATCAAAGAAAAAGTCACCAATGAGTGAGAAAGTAGCTTCTTTAAAAAAAGTGTGAAGAAAGAGCAATTACAAGAACAGCTGTATGAAATGGTTCCATTGTTATGCAATTTAATTGCCAAAAATGATATCAAGTATCCAGGAAAAATCCATCTATGTTCACATTTTAGGAACTTGGGGCTGGGTGAGGTGGCTCATGCCTATAATCCCAGCACTTTGGGAGGCTGAGGCGGGGGAGCGGGGGTATCCTGTGGTCAGGAGTTCAAGACCAACCTGCCCATCATCGTGAAACCTCGTCTCTACTAAAAATACAAAAAATTAACTGGGCATGGTGGCAGGTGCCTGCAATCCCAGCTATTTGAGAGGCTGAGGCAGAAGAATCACTTGAACCCAGGAGGTCGAGGTTGCAGTAAGCTGAGATTGCGCCACTGCTCTCCAGCCTGGGCAAGAAAGTGAGACTCAGAAATATTTTCTAACCTGTTTAAAAATCTTTCAAATGAAGAATTTCAGGTGGGTCTTAAACCTATTTGTTAAAAATATAAAATGCCACCGCCTGATTAGTTTCTAAGAATATACTCTTTGAATTTCAACAACAAAAATTTAGCATGGTTGATGGGTTGGATCAATCACAAGTTACTAAGCAGAACTGACACTGTGATTCTTCCATCTGAAGCTACAAATCTTTCTGAATTTATCTTTTTCACCTCTACAGCCATCAAAACTAAGCATCAAATTTAAGTTTCAGAAACAGACAATTCAACTGCTTTATCATGATGAGTTAAACCAAGAGTTTTATTTATTTATTTATTTTTTATTTTATTTTTTTTGTTGTTGAGACAGAGTCTCGCTCTGTCGCCCAGGCTGGAGTGCAGTGGCCAGATCTCGGCTCACTGCAAGCTCCGCCTCCCGGGTTTACGCCATTCTCCTGCCTCACCCTCCCAAGTAGCTGGGACTACAGGCGACCGCCACCTCGCCCGGCTAGTTTTTTTGTATTTTTTTTAGTAGAGACGGGGTTTCACCGTGTTAGCCAGGATGGTCTCGATCTCCTGACCTCGTGATCCGCCCGTCTCAGCCTCCCAAAGTGCTGGGATTACAGGCTTGAGCCACCGCGCCCGAACAAACCAAGAGTTTTAAACTAGTAAAAGCATTTTTAGTTATATGGCTCTCACTAACATATTCTTAATTTTGGTGAAAAGGGGATCGTGTACATATAACAGCACAAAAATCATCTTTTT
>NW_016808228.1:885667-897515 GCF_001698545.2 Rhinopithecus bieti
GTAAGGGAAGGCTTTTACTATTTCAAGACAGTATTCCATACATAAAGTCAATTAAGTTTCATCCACAAAGGAGGTAGTTTAATTTGGTAAGGATTTCTGTTTTAAGAAAGAAATAGAGCAGATTCTGTTATTTCATATCTTAAAACAGGTAACACATAACTTAAATATGACTCTCTCCACCCCCCACTCAAAGGGAACATATATTGCAATTCTGTATTTTTTTTTTTAGATGGAGTCTCGCTCTGTTGCCCAGGCTGGAGTGCAGTGGCCGGAGCTCAGCTCACTGCAAGCTCCGCCTCCCGGGTTCACGCCATTCTCCTGCCTCAGCCTCCCTAGTAGCTGGGACTACAGGCGCCCGTCAGGTCGCCCAGCTAGTTTTTTTTTGTGTTTTTAGTAGAGACGGGGTTTCACCATGTTAGCCAGGGTGGTCCTGATCTCCTGACCTCGTGATCCGCCCATCTCCGCCTCCCAAAGTGCTGGGATTACAGGCTTGAGCCACCGCGCCCGGCCTTTTTTTTTTTTTTTTTTGAAACGGAGTCTTGCTTTATCACCCAGGCTGAAGTGCAATGGCATGATTTCAGCTCACTGCAACCTCCGTCTCTCGGGTTCAAGTGATTCTCCTGCCTCAGCCTCCCGAGTAGCTGGGATTACACGCACTAACCACCATGCCCGGCTAATTTTTGTACTTTTAGCAGAGACAGGGTTTCATCATGTTGGCCAGGCTGATCTCAAATTCCTGGCCTCAAGTGATCCACCTGCCTCGGCCTCCCAAAGTGCTGGGATCACAGGCCATACTTATTTTTTTTATCTAGTTCCATGAAGTCCAGCTTCCTTTCTTTGGCTCCCTGCCTTCATTTTCTCCCTTCTCTACCACGATCCACCTCTCAGATTATTCTTTCTAAAACTCTATGGCCTTGTAGTCAATACTCTCCAGTGCCTGGTCCCAACTTCCCCTCAAGCTTCCTTTCCCATCAATCCCCCCATAAACCTTCGCTATGCAACAAAAGCACTCTCATCAGTATTTCCTACATATGCCTTGTATTTTGACTGCCATCCTTTCCTCACATCACACTCCACGCCTGGGACTTCCCACCGAGTCCTCTCTGCCTTTTCAAATCCTACTTATCCTTTAAAGCTAAGCTAAAACACCACTTGCCTCTCCTCGCTGTTCAAGAACCCTCTCGTAAGTGTAACAGTAAGAGCCAACGTTTCCTGAGCGCTTTCTAGGTACTGGGTATTTAAGCATTTTCACTTGACCACATAACAATCTTAGGAGGTAGCTACACTTATCTCACTATGTAAAGAACTGAGAGGCTCAACGCAGTGGCTCATGCCTGTCATCTCAGCACTTTGGGAGGCAACGCAGGTAGATAACCTGAGGTCAGGGGTTCAAGACCAGCCTGGATAACATGGCAAAACCCTGTCTTTACTAAAAATACAAAAATTAGCCAGGTGTGGTGGTGCATGCCTGTAGTCTCAGCTACTTGGGAGGCTGAGGCATGAGAGTCGCTTGAATCTGGGAGGCAGAAGCTGCACTGAGTCCAGATTGCACCATTGCACTCCAGCCTGGGCAACAGAGCAAGACTCCATCTCAAAAATAATAATAATAATAAAGATAAATGAGGTATACTGCCATTAAATAACCTACCCAAGCTCACCCAGCAAGTACACAGTAGAGGCAGAATTTGAAATAAAAGTGACTCCCCAATTTAAACTCTTTAACCATTATACAAAATTTATCTTGTACCTGACATATGGGGTATACAGATCCTAAAATGAAGGCCTATGAAGCTGACAATGAAGAATCAATCAGGGCCAGGCACGGTAGCTCACGCCTGTAATCCCAGCACTTTGGGAGGCCCAGGAGAGTGGATCACCTCAGCTCAGGAGCTTGAGGCCAGCCTGGCCAACATGGTGAAACCCCATCTCTATTAAAAATAGAAAAATTAGCTGGGTGCGTGGCACATGCCTGTAAGCTCAGCTACTCGGGAGGCTGAGGCAGGAGAATCACTTGAACCTGGGAGATGGAGGCTGCAGTGAGCCGAGATCGTGCCACTGCACTCCAGCCTGGGTGACAGAGTGAGACTCTTTCTCGAAGAAAAAAATAAAAAATCACTCAGAAATGGGGCTCATCTACCACCCAGTTTTCACTGGAGGGTCACTATGTGACTGAAACCCTTCCTGGGAAAGGGAGGAGACACAGCAGAAGATTCAAGTGGGGACTGTCTACAACATAACCAGGTGGGATCTTCAAACATGGTAACTGAGCAGAACTAGTGTGATAGCGAGTCCAGCCACCAGAAATCCCTACTTCTGTGCAAGTTTTATCCTGCCTCAGCTATTGAGCAGAACATTTCTTAGGTCAGTGGGAATCAATAGGACACAACTCTAAGGAGGATATGAGTCCGCAGGAAATAGACACGGATGTTGGCACATTCCCTCTGCCCCCAACTGGGATAGGTCCTCATCCTCACCCTCAGTATCTCTCTGCTCCTACTCTGGGGTCCAGGGAAGACCCATCACAGCAGTGGAAAGGCTGGGTTTTATTTTAGGTTTGCCAGATGATCTGAGCACAGAGTCTTCTCTACTGTCTCTAAAAGGCCCTAATAATCTTCAGCAAACATTTGCTAGGTAATTTCTCATGATGTTTCTTTCTCTGTAATTTTTCTTGCCTTCTTCCTCAACTAGATTATCAAGAGCATGCCTCTTTGTACTTCTTAGACCACTTAGCATGATTCCTTGCAAGCCTGTTTTAAAAATACCCTTGACTAAATTGATGTTACTTTTTTTTTTTTGAGATGGAGTCTTGCTCTGTTACCCAGGCTGGAGTGCAGTGGCCTGATATTGGCTCACTGCAAGCTCTGCCTCCCAGGTTCACGCCATTCTCCAGCCTCAGCCTCCTGAGTAGCTGGGACTACAGGCGCCCGCCACCATGCCTAGCTAATTTTTTAATATTTTTAGTAGAGACGAGGTTTCACGGTGTTAGCCAGGATGGTCTCGATCTCCTGACCTCGTGCCTCCCAAAGTGCTGGGATTACAGGCGTGAGCCACCGCGCCTGGCCATTTTTTTTTTGCATTTTTAGTAGAGACGGGGTTTCACCATATTAGCCAGGATGGTCTCGATCTCCTGACCTCGTGATCCGCCCGCCTCAGTCTCCCAAAGTGCTGTGATTACAGGCCTGAGCCACCGTGCCTGGCCCAATGTTACTAATTTTTAAAAGCCCGTTCATTCTACATTCAATGTTGCCCTCAAATTTGTTCCATGGGCTAGCTGGATGAGTTTCAGGTTAGCACGAAAGCTGCTCCACCCCTTACTAGCTGACAACCTTAGGCAAGTCAACAAGTTAACCTCTCTATGCGTCAGTTTAGAGAGATTAATGCACTGTATAATGGGAGTAAAATCTGTATAATGGGAGTAAAAATCAGCATTTGTCCCATAGAGTTGTTGTGAGGATTAAATCAGGTAATAGATACAAAGCACTTAAAATAGTGCCTGGCATTTACTAGGCACTACAGAAATGTCTTAATTTTTTTCAATAAGCTTAAAAGATGTAACCGTACATTCCAATTTTCAGCCTGCTTAAAAGATTAAGCAATGGGACAACTCCGGTAATAGTGAAAGCTGCACAGGCGTCAATAACTGAATTCTAGTCTCCCACAAATAAGTGGCACATCCCTGAGTGAGGTATTTAACTTCTCTGGCATTTTGTATCCTTATCAGTCAAATGGGGGTAGGGTGGGGGTTCCAGATAGTATGAAACTACCTCTGGGTCAATATGGGCTGAAAAACATACTGACATACCATCCACTTGAAATAAAATTACCCCCAGCAGCTAAGGATACCTCAGTTCTCACCTAGGATAAACAGAAACGATTTTCTTAAACAAGGGCTTGAAGTTACAAGCTCAAAGGCTGTTTTCTAAACAGCCCAGTATTTTTCCAGGGCATAGTGTTGAAAGTGTAAATAAAGGCTGGGCACACAGTGGGTCACGCCTGTAATCCTGGCACTTTGGGAAGCCGAGGTGGGCGGATTGCCTGAGATCAGGAGTTCGAGACCAGCCCGGCCAATATGGCGAAACTCTGTCTCTACTAAAAACACAAAAATCAGCCAGGCCTTGTGGCACATGCCTGTAGTCCCAGCTATTCGGGAGGCTGAGGCAGGAGGATCGCTTGAACTCGGGAGGCAGAGGTTGCAGTGAGCCGAGATTGCACCACTGCACTCCAGCCTGGGCGACAGAGCAAGACTCTGTCTCAAAAAATAAAAAAAAAGTTTAAATAAATTGCCCTTTACCCTCATTTTTTTAAAAAGAGCTATCAAATGTTTTAATATGAAAAAGTTATCTTAAAAGACATCTAGCTATTCAAAGAATATTGATACTCCCACAGAATGAAAATGTTAGATTTAATACGCTATTCATCCGTATTTTAAATGCTTTTAAATCGAGAATGAGGAAAAGACTAAGTAGCTAGCTTCCTCGTTAGTATTTTAAGAGTGGTGAAAACTGCCTGAAATAAACAAGAATCTTGTATGGTAATACAGAGAAGATACAAACCTGGATACACATTCTGGGGCAAATCACCATGGTTACCTATGTAACACAGCGATTTCCCCACATTTGTTCAGCATATATACTAACAGTGCTTTGTTGATGTGGTTACAATGAATTCTCCACAATTCAATTCAACAAGTATTTATTGACCGCCTCCAATCCGCCTAGCACTGGCCCGTACAATAAATGCTTTCTTTGGTCCCAGGCCATGGAACAGCCACTCTCTATAATGAAAGTATCTTATTGTGTACCGGGGGCACTGCAGGAAAGGGAGGGGAGGGACGGAGGAGTGTCAAGCTAAACTCTGGTTCATTTTTCAATTACATTGACCAAATCACTTCGAAGTCGGAAGGGCCTTTTGAGAAAATCCAGTTAGTTTTTATTGATGGCGAAATTAAGACTTGGTGTGTCTCGTCTTATCCAAGGTCACTCAGCTAATCAGTCTCCTAGTGACACAGTGCAATTTCCACAAATTCCCTTCACTTCTCACCCCACTCCATGTCAAACAGAGCAACTATCCAAAATTTAAAAATCCACCTAACGTCCCGGACAGATCCTTTCCAAAGCCTTCAAAGCATTCCATCAAGCTGAAAGAGTGGGGTGTATAAAATCTCTACTAGATCCCAATCACTTCTTTATCCACTATGACTAGGCTTCAAATACTGTTTAATCACCGCTCAGTGATGAGGGTAGGAGGAGGAAAGGCAGGTCTGGAAACGTATGCGGCACCTCAAAATGTGTCCATCTCTCATCCTTCCGCTCATTTCACCTCAAGGTCCCGAAGGACCCAGGGGGGAAAAACACCTCACCGGAATCAAAGCAAATGGCGACGAAGGGAGAGCAGAAAAATCAAGACCGGGGTCGGTTCGCTCGCGACCTCCTTTGCAGAAACGTCAAAGGGCGATGACGACACTGCGGGAGAGGGGCCCGCAGACGGATTCTCCCCACGTCTCCGGGCACCCTCGGCCACTGAAACTCTCTTCCCCTCCCCGCCTGGTCCCGGAGGTGGGGCGGGGACGTCTCCCAGGGAGAGCGATGCTTCCTACGGCCGGGCCCGGCCAGGAGTTAGGGGCATGGACTCTTTTCTCACAACACCGGGGCCACCTGGAGGGGGTCCCAGGGCCGCAGCTGCGGAGCCCACCCTCGCGTACACACCTTCGCGGGCCCGCCCGCCCACCCCAGAGGCCGGCCCCAAGTCTCACCGTGAGCCCCGGGAGCGGCCTGGGGGCGCTGGGCGAGAAAGGGGAGCTGACTCTGGGACTCAGGCCGGCCGAAGGGCACCGCACAGATTTAGGCCCTCCCGACGCCTCGACACAGACACAATGAGTCACAAAGGCCGGAAGTGTGTCAGCACCTCGTCTTCCGGGACCGCGCCGCGCTTCCGGGTCCTCTCTAGGAGCGCGGGAGGACTTTGCATCTCTGTTTCCGAATCGCTGGTCAAGGCGCTTGCCCTTGAGTTTTCAAGCCTCCAGGTTGGAGGGTCCGGTCCTTGTTCGTCCCCAGTTAATGCGGGGACCAACGGGAGCGGGTGGTGGGGGGTTTCAGGCTTTCCCTGACTCAAACTCCCCAGCTCAGACACGAGTCCATGTGAAAGTTCGATTTCACCTGTCTTTTTCATCTCAGGCCGTCCTTGTAGTAATTATAGTTATTATCAAGCAATAATAATACCTGGTAATTGAACGTCTGTGGCAGAGGAAATGAAACAAGGGTGTAGACAGAGGAAGATCAAAGTGAAGCCAAGGGTGGCTGGTTTCCCAAAGCTGCCATGGTAGCTTCTCTCAGGGCCCTGGAGCTGTGTGGAGTGGTAGTTTCAAATACTTGGTCTGTGGACAAGGGATGTCTTTCCACAAGCAAGCATAGTTATAAGGTTCTGTGCTTTGCTCATGTGGCATATGCTATTATAGCCGTTTAAAAGCAGTTTTCGGAGTAACAACAGACACTTTTACCTTCAAAGTGCTTTCACAACCTACCACAATTACAGCCTTGCAGGGTAAGGCACGCATAAGAGGGGGCCACCTTGTGCAAGGGTCGTGGAGACTACAGGCTTTAATGGTTGTGACTTCCACTGTGTTCCGAGACAAGTTCATGGGAGAAACTGAACTCAGTAGCTTGGTTACATGACTCTTACTGCTTGGAGAGATTTACTTTTTTTTTTTTTAGATGGAGTCTAGCTCTGTGACCCAGGCTGGAGTGCACTGGTAAGATCTTGGCTCACCGCAACCTCCACTTCCCAGGTTCAAACAATTCTCCTGCCTCAGCCTCCTGAGTAGCTGGGACTACAGGCGCACACCACCATGCCCGGCTAATTTTTGTATTTTTAGTAGACAACAGGGTTTCACCATATTGGCCAGGATGGTCTTGATCTCCTGACCTGGTGATCCACCCACCTCAGCCTCCCAAAATGCTGGGATTACAGGCGTGAGCTACCGTGCCTAGCCAGATTTACCTTTTAAAAAATGTTTGAGAACTAAAAAGCAATGACAGGGCCAGACATGATGACTCAAGCCTGTAATCTTAGCACTTGGGGAGGCTGAGACGGGAGGATTCTTGAGCCCAAGAGTTGGAGACCAGCCTAAGCAACTTAATGAGACCCTGTCTCTACAAAGAATACTAAAATTAGCTGGGTGCATGACGGCGTGTGCCAGTGGTCCCAGCTGCTTGGTAGGCTGAGGTAGAAGGATGGATTGAGCCCAGGAAGTTGAGGCTGCGGTGAGCTATGATTGCGCCGTTGCACCCCAGTCTGTGCCACAGAGCAAGATCCCATCTCAAAAAAGAAAAAAAGGGCCGGGCACGGTGGCTCATGCCTGTAATCCCAGCAGTCTGTGAGACCAAGGTGGGTGGATCATGAAGTCAAGAGATTGAGATCATCCTGGTCAATACGGTGAAACCCCATCTCTACTAAACATACCAAAATTAGCTGAGCATAGTGGCGCACGCCTATAGTCCCAGCTACTTGGGAGGCTGAGGCAGGAGAATCACTTGAACCCCAGAGGCGGAGGTTGCAGTGAGCCGAGATCGCGCCACTGCTCTCCAGCCTGGGGACAGAGCTAGACTCCGTATCAGAAAAAAAAAAAAAAAAAAAAAAAAAGCCACAACACTATCATTAAAGGAAATTTGCAAAATGGAGAAAAATAATTACCTCTAATCCCTCTACCCTAACACGACCCCCATGCCTTTGGTTTACCTTTTTCCTGTTTTCATATACAAATAAATATTTATTGATATTATTTTAAACACTGTTCAAAACCATAGTTGTAGTTGTATTGAAGAGGAGGTTGGTATCCTGGAAGTATCTGCTACATTCATATCATGTGAACACTGTTTTTTAAGGAAGAGAAAATATATTTACTATTCATTAAGTGGAAATAGATCATCATCAAGGTCTTCATCCTCACTGTCTTCACATTGAGTAAGCTGAGGAGGAAGAGGAAGGGTTGTTCATGCTGTTTCAGGGGTGGCAGAGGCGGCAAGTGATCCGCCAGCCTCAGCCTCCCAAAGTGCTAGGATTACAGGTGTGAGCCACTGCACCTGGCCTCTTTTCTTTCTTTTCTTTTTTGAGACAGAGTTTCCCTCAGTTGCCATGTTGGAGTGCAATGGCGTGATCTCGGCTCACTGCAACTTCCATTTTCTGGGCTCAAGCGATTCTCATGCCTCAGCCTCCCAAGTGCTGGGATTACAGTTGTGCACTCACCATGCCTGGCTAATTTTTGTATTTTTAGTAGAGATGGGGTTTTATCATGTTGACCACGCTGCTCTCGAACTCCTGGCCTCAAGTGATCCGCCCACCTCGGCCTTTCAAAGTGCTGGGATTACAGGTGTGAGCCACTGCGCCTGGCCTCAACATCTTTGATTACTTCCTAAGGATGGATTCCAAGAAATGAGGTTATTGGTCCCACAGATAGTCAGAGGGAATGTAGGCAATAACGTTGGTAACCCCAAGGTTCTAGACCTTGGGGTTTGACCTAGTCAGCAAATAAGCTCAGCCAACAAGATCAGGTGGTATCTACCCAAGAGTTTCGAAGGAACTCAAAGACGAAAGTGTTGAAAGAATCATGAAACATAATGATTTATGATTACAAAGAGACACTGCGCTTAAAATGTGGCTGGCTGCCCTGAACAAATAAAAGTTCCTGAAGGGCACCCTAGAAACTGTGGGTGCCTAAGTTTGACTTCCATGTTGTGAAAGCTGGTGGAGTCACTGCTGAAGGGGAGCCCTGGTTTGCGGCTGTGACTGGGTTGCTGCAGCTACTCCTGGGAGGGAGAGTCTCCTGTCCCTCCAACTTGGAAGGAATGAGGGCTGCCATGTGTTCCCAGCTCCCTCCAGCTCCGTGGAGTGCTGCGGTCCCAGCTGTGGCTCCCCCATTGCAGCCAGCATCATGGCAGTGGCCACTCCAGGTGGGGTGCTGCTGCTATCACTTCCAGTTGGGAGGTCACAGAAGGCTTGGAAAGGGAAAGAGCAGGCTCTGCTTATCCTAGAGAGTTATTTCCACATGCAATTTCCTTCTTGCCACAGTCTGATAATGAAAGAGAAATGTCCAAAATACGTATTTGAAAAAGTCTCACAGGAAGAGACAAGGGCCTTTTGTAGGAAACTAAGGAATATGTTCCGTTTATCCTCAAAAGACAATAGCTTGTAATTTTCATTCCCATAGGTGAACCATCTTCATGGACATTTCAGTGTTGCCTAATAAGAATTTAAAAATATATTGCCAGGCGCAGTGGCTCACGCCTGTAATCCCTGCACTTTGGGAGGCCGAGGTGGGCAGATCATGAGATCAGGAGATTGAGACCATTCTGGCTAACACGGTGAAACCCCGTCTCTACTAAAAATGCAAAAAAAAAAATATATATATATATTAGCCGGGCGTGATTGTAGTCTCAGCTACTCAGGAGGCTGAGGCAGGAGAATGGCGTGAACCTGAGAGGCGGAGCTTGCAGTGAGCCAAGATTGCGCCACTGCTTTCCAGCCTGGGCGACAGAGCAAGACTCCGTCTCAAAAAAAAAAAAAGAAAAAAAAATTTAAAATATCAATAAGAGAGAAGATTCAGATTGGGTGTGGTGGCTCACGTCTATAATCCCAGCACTTTGGGAGGCCGAGGCCGGGGGATCACCTGAGTTCAAGAGTTCAAGACCAGCGTAGCCAACATAGTGAAACCCCATCTCTACTAAAAATAAAAAAAATTAGCTGGGCATGGTGGCGTGCACCTGTAACCCCAGGTACTCGGGAGACTGAGACGGGAGAATCACTTGAACCCAGGAGGTGGAGGCTGCAGTGAGCTGAGATTATGCCACTGCACTCCAGTCTGAGTAACAGAGCAGGACTCTGTCTTTAAAAAAGAAACAACAGAGAGAAGATTCAGGGAAGAAGGGAAATTGACTCTCTCTCTCTCTCCAGATATATATATATATATTTGAGACAGGGTTTTACTCTGTCTCCCAGGCTGGAGTGCAGTGGTCACAGCTCACTGCAGCCTTGAACTTTTGGACTCAAGTGATCCTTCTGCCTCAGCCTCCTGAGTAGCAGGGACTACAGCCATGCGCCACTATACTTGGCTAATTTTAAAATTTTCTGTAGATGATGGGGTCTCGCTATGTTGCCCAGGCTAATCTTGAACTCCTAGGCTCAAGCAATCCTCCCATCTCAACCTCCCAATGTGCTGAGATTACAGGTGTGAGGCACTGTGCCTGGCTGACAATCTCTAAATGTACATAGCTTGGAGATCCAGGTGAACAGAGAACACAAACTCCCACTCCTTCAGCCAGATCTTACATAATCTACCTTTTGAAATAAACATTCCCACTGCCCCTAAGCATGGCGCCCATACTTAGTTGTTGGGTAGGAATAAATATGATTACATGACAAATATAATCACTTTATTGGGCAGTCTCAATTCAGAGATGCTCATACATGAAATAGTTTTATTTTTCACCCATGATTGCTCCCTCTGTATTGCTGAATCTCCCATTTCCCTGAGTAATGGATTTTTTTTGAGATGGAATTTCACTCTTGTCACCCAGGCTGGCATGCAATGATGCAATCTCGGCTCACTGCAACCTCCGCCTCCTGGGTTCAGGCAATTCTCCTGCCTCAGCCTCCTGAGTAGCTGGGATGACAGACGCCCGCCACCATGCCTGGCTAATGTTTTTGTATTTTTAGTAGAGATGGGGTTTCACCATATTGGTCAGGCTGGTCTTGAACTCCCGACCTCAGATTGGTGATCGACCTGCCTTGGCCTCCCAAAGTGCTGGGATTACAGGTGTGAGCCATTGAGCCCCGCCAGGTAATGGATTTTTAAATGACACCTGGAGAACATTCCATATTTCCTAGCTACTATTAGTTAAGATTCTGCCCAGTTTCAAACCCAAGTCTTAGGCCAGGCATGGTGGCTCACACCTATAATCCCAGCACTTTGGGAGTCCGAGGCGGGTGGATCACTGGAGGTCAGGAGTTCGACACCAGCCTGGCTAACATGGCGAAATCCCTTCTCTACAAAAAATACAAAAACTAGCCAGGCGTGATGGCACACACCTGTAATCCCAGCTACTTGGGAGGCTGTGGTAGGATAATCACTTGAACCCGGGAGGCGGAGGTTGCAGTGAGCCAAGATTGCACCATTGCACTCCAGCCTGGGCAACAAGAGTGAAACTCTGTCTAAAAAAATAATAATACAAAAATAAAACCCAAGTCTTATATCTGATTCCCAAGGTCCCATTTTGCTGAGTCTTCTCCTTCTCCTTCTCCTTCTCCTTCTCCGTCTTCTTCTTTTTTTTGAGACAGAGTTTTTGCTTTTGTTGCCCAGGCTGGAATGCAATGGCGTGATCTCGGCTCACTGCAACCTCCGCCTCCCAGGTTCAAGCGATTCTCCTGCCTCAGCCTCCCAAGTAGCTGGGATTAGATGTGTGTGCCACCACGCCTGGCTAGTTTTTGTATTTTTAGTAGAGACAGGATTTCGCCATGTTAGCCAGGCTGGTGTCGAACTCCTGACCTCCAGTGATCCACCCGCCTCGGACTCCCAAAGTGCTGGAATTACAGGTATGAGTCACTGTGCCCGGCCTGAGTTTTCTTCTTTACTGTCGGCTAAGGCTGTGGCTGGGGAACCTGCTGTGGGAAGGGTACTGTGATCTGCGCTTTTCTTCCTCCCCTTCCCTCTCCCTGGGGTGGCAGGAGTGAGTGATCTGACTCTCGGAGACACTTTCACCCTCTATTTTCCTATTGGAAGCTGTGGCTTCTCTGTTGTGTTGAGCAAAGTGGACGGACAGGGAAAGGGTCAAAAATCTCTTACTTAACTGGCTGTGAG
>NW_016808228.1:897697-912405 GCF_001698545.2 Rhinopithecus bieti
GAAGGAGGGAGGGAGGAAAGGAAGGAAGGGAGGGAGGGAGGGAAAGAAGAAAAGAAAGAGAGGGAGGGAGTGAAGGAAGGAAGGATAGAAGAGGGAAGGGAATGGAAAGGAGGGAAGGAAGGAGGTAAGGGAAGGAAGGAAGTGGAGTGGGAGACAGAGACAGAGGGGACAGGTGAATGAAGGCCACATCTCCTTTATAACCTAATTTTAGAAGCACCCAGCATCCCCTTCACTGTATTCAATTCCTTGAGGCAGTCATAAAGTCACACCTAGTTTCAAGGGAAGGGAAAATAGGTTCCCCCTCACACCTTTTTTTTCTTTTCTTTGTGACACAGGGTCTCACTCTGTCACCCAGACTGGAGTACAGTCATGGTTCACTGCAGCCTCGACCTCCTGGGCTTAAGTGATCCTCTAACCTCATCTTCCCATGTAGCTGGGACTACAGGCATGAGCAACTATGCCCCGTTAATTTTAATTTTTTTTTTTTTTTTTTTTTGTAGAGATGGGGGTTTCACTATGTTGCCCAGGCTGGCCTCAAACTCCTGTGTTCAAGCAATCCTTCCACCTTAGCCTCCTGAGTAGCTGGGAGTACAGGTGCATGCCACCACACCCAGATAATTTTATTTTATTTTTTGGTAGAGATGGGGTCTCACTATGTTGCCTAGGCTGGTCTTAAAGTCCTGGGCCAAAGTGATACTCCGGCCTTGGCCTCCCAAAGTGTGGTTTTACAGGCACCATGCCTGGCGATGCCACCTTTTTTTTTTTTTTTTTTTTTTTTTTTTTTTTTTTGAGACAGAGTCTCACTTTTGTTGCCCAGGCTGGAGTGCAGTAACGCGATCTCGGCTCACTGCAACCTCTGCCTCCCGGGTTCAAGCAATTCTCCTGCCTCAGCCTCCTGAGAAGCTGGGATTACAGGTGCCTGCCACCATACCCAGCTAATTTTTGTATTTTTAGCAGAGACGGCCATGTTGGCCAGGCTGGTCTCGAACTCCAGACCTCAGGTGATTCACCCACCTTGGCCTAAAGTGCTGGGATTACAGGCAAGAGCCACGGTGCCTGGTCAGATGCCACCTTTTGATGGGAAGTGGTGTGGTTCTGGAATTACATGTGAGACCAAAAACACTGCCACGGTCACTTTTGGAAAACACAGTCTACTGCTACTGTGTGTCAGCCACACAAACGTTGGCTTGTGGAGTTCAGGGATGAAACCCTCAGGGGGCCTTGGGGGCCTGCTTACTACTCAGTCCCCTGTCCCGGTCGATCTGTCTTCTGCCCCTAGCAGGGCACTGCACAACCTCCTTTTGTGGGGATTCTTGGGTGGGGGCACCAGTTGGACTGCTCAAGCCCAGCTCCCTGCTTCTGGGTCCATTTGATCTGTGAGAAACTCAGGCACCTTTGGCCACTCAAATGGCTGGAACGTGGACCTCCTCCGGTGCTGCTGCCCCTCCCTGGCCACCTTCCCCTCTGAGTGGATTGTTGAATCACCCACCACCTGCCTAGGTGGGAGAGTCTCCTATTTTAAAAAATGCTCAACTAGAGGTTGAGTTTATTTATTTATTTAATTTTTTTCCAGAGTCTCGCCCTGTCTCCAGGCTGGAGTGCAATGGCATGATCTCGGCTCACTGCAATCTCCGCCTCCCGGGTTCAAGTGATTCTCCTGCTTCAGCCTCCTGAGTAGCTGGGACTACAGGTGTGCACCACCACACCTAGCTGATTTTTGTATTTTTAGTAGAGATAGGGTTTCACTATGTTGGCCAGGATGGTCTTGATCTCCTGACCTCGTGATTTGCCTGCCTCGGCCTCCCAAAGTTCTGGGATTACAGGTGTGAGCCACTGTGCCTGGTCGAGGATGAGGTTTTTGGTAGATATGGGGTCTTCCCAGTGACTGGGACTCCTGCCCACCCTGCCCCACGTCTTTTTTCTTTTTTTTTTTGAGACGGAGTCTCCCTCTATTGTGCAGGCTGGAGTGCAGTGGTGCAATCTCGGCTCACTCCAACCTCTGCTTCCCGGTTCAAATGATTCTCCTGCCTCAGCCTCCCCAGTAGCTGGGAACAGAGGTGCCCACCACCACGCCCAGCTAATTTTTTGTATTTTCAGTAGATATGGGGTTTCACCATGTTGGCCAGGCTGGTCTTGAACTCCTGGCCTCAAGTGGTCTGCCCAATTTGGCCTCCCAAAGTGCAGGGATTACAGGCGAGAGCCGCTGCACCCAGCCTCTGTCCCCAGGTTTTGAAGACATTCTCACTTGTCTTCATGGTGAGGGGTGAGGGAAACAGTCATGGAGGAGGAGAGGGAGGCCCCCACCAATAGGCAGAAGGCATTTGGCTTCTACAAAGTCCTGTCTCTCCTTCTTACTGCTTTCATCCAGACTTGAGGAGCAGAAAAACTGGCTGAGCAAGCAAAGCATGCAAGCGTTTCTGCCTGTCACGTAGGTGGCATCTGGGATCTTTGATGTGCCGTGCTGTGGGCCGGGAGTGTCCTCCTGAAGTTTCTCCTTCTTTGTTCTCAGCTTTGGACTCCAGCCACGGACAACAGAGTCCTAGCCCATGTCCAGTCACACAACTGCAAAAGCACCTGCGTCTGAATAAGGATGTTTATGAGAACATTCGTGTCTAATCAAATCAAATCAAAACAAACTGAGCAACCCCCCCCCACCCCAGCCTTGTGGCCTCATTCCCAAGTCAGCCCAAGCCATATCCTTCCTAGCTATGGTGTGTAGTAGAGGGGTGCAGGACTCAGATGGCCTTGGTTCTCATCTTGTCTGTACCGTGTACTCTTGGTCTAGTTACTTGAACTTTTGGAGCCTCAGTTTCTCTATGTGTAAAATGAGGATTCAAACAACACCTACCTCATTGGGTTGTCATGAGGCTTGCATGATGGAGCTGATTCATGTAAATCAGCAGTCGCAGAACCTGGCATTGGACACAGATGAGTTTAGGGCTCTGGGCTGTTGACTGACCCTTGGGCTTGAGTGGCATGTGTGGCTCCATCCTGAAGCTCTTTTCCGGCAGTGCTGAGGTGGGAGGAGGGACTTGACTCTGCAGGTGGGGCTTGGACGCTGCACCAAATTGAGGATTAGCTAAAATGGGGCCAGGGTAGAAGCGGCTTTCCATAAGACACGCCCACCAGTGTGCCATGTCAGTTTACCGTTGCAATGGCAACACCCGGGAGTTACCACCACTTTCCATGGCAATGAGCTGACAACCTAGAAGTTCCTACCCCTTCCCTAGTAATTTCTACACTACCTGCTCCTTAATCTACATGTAATTAAAAGTAGGTAGGCCAGGTGTGGTGGCTCACACCTGTAATCCCAGCACTTTGGGAGGCCGAGATAGGTGGATCAGTTGAGGTCAGGAGTTCGAGACCAGCCTGGCCCACATGGCAAACGCTCGTCTCCACTAAAAAAATACAAAAAATTAGATGGGTGTGATGGTGTGCACCTGTAATCCCAGCTACTAGTGGGGCTGAGGCAGGAAAATTGCTTGAACCTGGGAAGCAGAGGTTGCAGTGAGTGGAGATGGTGCTGCTGCACTCCAGCCTGGGCGACAGAGTGACAGTCAGTCTCAAAAACAAAAACAAAAGTAGGTATAAATATGACTGCAAAACTGTCCTGAGATACTACTCCCTGCTCTGTAGGAGCAGTCACGGAGCTATAACACCCCCGAAGCTGTAACACTGCCTCTTCCATAAAGCAGTTTTCTTCTCCCTCTGGCTTGCCCTTGGATTTTTTTCCTGGGCAAAGCCAAGAAACCTTGTGGGCTAAGCCCCATTTTGGGGCTTGCCTACTTTCCATCAAGGCCAATGAGAGGGCATCCTCTGTCTACAGTACACAAAGTGTAAACGCATCAGATCAATCTGATTCGACTTTTATGTAACAAAATTGTGAGTTGTTTTTCAGTTGCCATAGACCCCTAGGTGAAAGTTAGGTAACCTGAACATGTCCAGATGAATCAATCATGCAACCACAGGGCGGAACCTAAGTGCTCGAACTGAAGAGGGGACTGAATTAAGAAGTGGACATCACATGGCAGGATCCAGGATCCAATCAGATTGAGTGCTGGCCATCACCCCATGACAGGACGAAGTCAGATCACACCTCCTGGCATCACCTCATTTCAAGAGCCAATCACTCTCATTACCCTATGCTTATAAACCTGACTTATGAGGCCAGGCGTGGTGGCTCATGCTTGTAATCCCAGCACTTTGGGAGGCTGAGGCAGGTGGATCACGAGGTCAGGAGATAGAGACCATCCTGGCTAACATGGTGAAACCCCGTCTCTACTAAATATACAAAAAATTAGCATGGTGTGGTGGCATGCACCTGTAGTCCCAGCTACCCAGGAGGCTGAGGCAGGAGAACCTGGGAGGTGGAGGTTGCAGTGAGCTGAGATAGCGGCACTGCACTCCAGCCTGGTCAACAAGAGCAAAAACTCTCAAAAAAAAAAAAAAAAAAAAAAAAAAAGCCACACTCCATAAATTTTGCGTGACTCTCTGGGATTCAATTTAGGATGCAATGCTCAAGCTTCTCTGATCCCTGGGGTTTCCGTCACATGCAAACTGGGAGTCATTTCTAGCAGGGCCTCCCCAGTTTTGCCATTGGTACAGGACAATGTGAGAGGACAGAGAACACACAGTGTGGGAACACATCTCAGAGTTGGGCTGGAATCTGGACAGCAGTTGGATCAACTTGAAACTTCCTCTAAATATCTGAATAGTTTATAAAGGAAAAGAACTGTCATTGCTCCAAGGGGCCTATGGCATAAGGCAGCGCAGGGTGGATGTGCAAACATATCCAGGCAGCCCAGGGTGGTGGCCAGGAAGTAAGCTGTCATTTACCTGCAACATGATCCTTCCAGCATCTGGTTCCAGGAGTCACGGTCTGATTTTAATGATCTATGGTGGGCCAGGTGCATGGCTCATGCCTGTCATCCCAGCACTTTGGGAGGTTGAGGCAGGTGGATCACTTGAGGCCAGGAGTTTGAGACCAGCCTGGCCAACATGGTGAAACCCCACCTCTACTAAAAATACAAAAATCAGCCGGGTGTGGTGGTGCACGCCTGTATTCCCAGCCACTCCAGAGGCTGAGCAATGAGAATCGGTTAAGCCCAGGAGGCAGACGTTGCAGTGAGCCAAGATCACGCCACTGTATACCGTACTCCGGCCTGGGCAACAGAGAGAGACTCTGTCTCAAAAAAAAAATAAAACACCCCCCACCCAAAAAAAAAAAAAAAACAATCCGTGGTGGTACTGAATGTAGAGAGAGAAGAGCCAGTGTGGTTGTTCATGTCTATACTCCGAGCTACTTGGGAGGCCAAGGTGGGAGGATGGCTTGAGCCCAGGAGTTTGAGACCAGCTTGGGCAACACAGTGAGACTCCATCTCAAAAACAAACAAACAAACAAACAAAGAAACAAACAAAAACAAAACAACAGTGACTGTAGAGAGAGAATAAAGAAGGATATGGGGCCGGGTACGGTGGCTCAAGCCTGTAATCCCAGCACTTCGGGAGGCCCAGGCGGGTGGATCACGAGGTCAGGAGATCAAGACCATCCTGGCTAACACGGTGAAACCCTGTCTCTACTAAAAATACAAAAAAAAATTAGTCGGGCAAGGTAGCGGGCGCCTGTAGTCCCAGCTACTCTGGAGGCTGAGGCAGGAGAATGGCGTGAACCTGGGAGGCGGAGCTTGTGAGCTCACTGGAGTGCAGTGAGCCGAGATCGGGCCACTGCACTCCAGCCTGGGCGACAGAGCAAGACTCTGTCTCAAAAAAAAGAGAGATTAAAGAAGGATAAAGGAGAGGGCTACTTAAAATGTTTTGGTGGGGGGAAGAGAAGTTAGGGCTTCAAAGTAGAAAGAGTACTGAAAACTTACAAATAACACTTTATCAGGAAGGTAATGAAAGGTCTGAATGTAGGTTGGTCAAAAGCATGATAGCAGGAAGAATCCAGGCACATTGAAGATGAAGACGGAAAAAACAAAACAGTTCCATTTAGCGGTTAAGGCAGGAAATGAACACAGATCCTATGGGAAGGCGAAGTTAACTTGTAAACGAGACTCTGTATGAAGAGACCTCTATATACATGTGTGTAAAACTATTTTAAAAGCTGCAAAACACAATCACACAGTTGTTACAAAAAGGTCATCACTAAAGAATAAATTGGGATTGGGGCCGGGCATGATGGCTCACACCAGTGATCCCAGCATTTTGAGAGGCTGAGGCAGGTGGATCGCTTGAGTTCAGGAGTTCGAGACCAGCCTGGCAGCATGGCGAAACCCTGTCTCTGTCTCTACTAAAATACAAAAAAAAAAAAAAAAAAAAAAAAAAAGCCAGGTGTGGTGGTACATGCCTGTAATTTCAGCTACTTGGGAGTCTGAGGCACAAGAATCACTTGAACCAGGGAGGAGGAGAGATTGTGCCACTGCACTTTAGCCTGAGTGACAGAGTGAGACTCTGTCTCAAAATAAATAAATAAATACAGGCTGGGCGCAGTGGCCCACGCCTGTAATCCCAGACTTTGGGAGGCTGAGGTGGGCGGATCACTTAAGGTCAGGAGTTCGAGACCGGGCTGGTTAACATGATGAAACCCCATCTCTACTAATCACATTTAAAAAATTAGCCAGGTGTGGTGGCACGGGCCTGTAGTCCCAGTTACTTGGGAGGCTGAGGCAGAAGGATCACTTGAACCCAGGAGGTGGATGTTGCTCCAGCTTGGGCAACAAGAGCAAAACTCTGTCTAAAAAAAAAAAGTGCCAGGTACAATGGCTCATGCCTGTAATCCCAGCACTTTGAGAAGCTAGGGCGGGCGGATCATGAGGTGAAGAGATTGAGATCATCCTGGCCAACGTGGTGAAACCCTGTCTCTACTAAAAATACAAAAATTAGCAGGGCATGGTGGCACGTGCCTGTAGTCCCAGCTACTCGGGAGGCTGAGGCAGGAGAATCACTTGAATCTGGGAGGCGGAGGTTGCAGTGAGCTGAGATTGCGTCACTGCACTCTAGCCTGGCAACAGAATGAGACTCCTTCTCAAAAAAAAAAAAGTATATATATATATAATAAATACATAAATTGAGGAGAAGGCAGGGAAACCCGGATTTGACAGTGACAAGAAAGAAAAGCCCAGGAGGACCTGGTGGCTGAGCCAGATGCTGGGGCTAGACTAAGGGTGATGGGAGCAGAGCTGGGAACTTTTGGTGGCAGAGAAGTTCTAATCAGTGAAACTGAGCAAAGCTATTTGGATGATGCAGTAGAGTTGGGGTTAAGGGACAGAGACAGGCCGGGTGTGGTGGCTCACACCTGTAATTCCAGCACTTTGGGAGGCCAGTGTGAGAGGATCGTTCGAGACCAGCCTGGGTAACATACTGAGGCCTTGTCTCTACGAAAAATTTAAAAAATTAGCCAGGTGTGGTGGTGCGTGCCTGTGGTCCTAGCTACTCAGGAGGCTGAGGTGGGAAGATTGCTTGAGCCCAGTAGATTGAGGCAGCAGTGAGACATGATCGTGCCACTGCACTCCAGCCTGGGCCACAGAGTGAGACCCTGTCTCAAAACAAAACAAAACAAAACAACAACCAAAAAGGCAGAGAGACAAAGGCGGCAAAGAAGATGGAATGATGATGCCTTTCGGGTAGGTTTGGTGTTTTGGGTTGTAAAAGGGAGGATAAAGAATGAGGAGAAAGTAGATGGAGCACTAACTGGGACTCAGGTAATGGCTTCAGGTAAATTGCGCAGGTTTGAATGCAGGGAGACAAAGCCCAAGAGGAGACAAGAGGAAACAAACTTGGAGGAAAGTTTCTGTGATTCTAAACATGTTCCCTTTCTTGTCGCCATGATTTCAGCTAGTGGTTGGATGCTCTGTGTATGTTTCATGTAGTTTCACACAGTTAGGGGCTCAATCTCTCCGTGTAAAGTTTGTTTTTTTTGAGATGGAGTCTCGCTCTGTCCTGATTTGCTTTAATGCGACCCCCAGAGCAAATGCCAGAGAAAAGGCAAGTAGGCAAGGCAAAAAAAAACTTTATTTACAAGCCAATGTGAAGGAGGGAGCGAGGTTCACCAGTCTCTGGCGGTGGAGGCCGACGAAGTCGCTCAGGTGTTCTCGGACGAGGTTCCTGGGTCCTGCATACGACGAGGGGCCAAGGAAGTTCGCACCGGCGTTTTCGGGCAAGGTTCCCCGGTCCCGCGCACGAGGAGGGGCAGAGGAAGTTCGCACCGCCAGCCAACCGGGAGCTGCTTTTATGTCCTGGGCCCGGGAGTGGGAGGGCAGTGGGCGGGACATAGGCGGGTCGGGGGCGGGTCGGTAGGCGTGGCTAGGCGGGTTCCGGTTTTCTCCGTCGGAGGTCGGGTTGCGCCTGCGCAGTCGACCCGTGTCTTTCCCGGGTGCGGGAAAGTTGAAGGTGAAGAACCCGGAACTGCGCCATCTTGCCTCCGTTTGTCCAAACACGTCACCCAGGCTGGAGTGCAATGGTGCAATTTCCGCTCACTGCAAGCTCTGCCTCCCGGGTTCAAGCGATTCTCCCGCCTCAGCCTCCCAAGTAGCTGGGACTATAGGCGTCCACCACCAAGCCTAGCTAATTTTTTGTATTTTTAGTAGAGATGGGGTTTCACCGTGTTAGCCAGGATGGTCTTGATTTCCTGACCTTGTGATCCACCCTCCTCGGCCTCCCAAAGTGTTGGGATTACAGGCATGAGCCACCGTGCCCGGCCCGTGTAAGGTTTTTTATTTATTTTCTTGTGTTTTTTTTTCTTTTGAGATGGAGTTTCATTCTTGTCACCCAGGCTGGTGTGCAATGGGGCGATCTCAGTTCACTGCAACATCCACCTCTCAGGTTCAAGCGCTTCTCCTGCTCAGCCTCCTGAGTAGCTGGGATTACAGGTGCCTGCCACCACACTTGGCTAATTTTTATATTTTTAATAGAGACAGGGTTTTGTCATGTTGGCCAGGCTGCTCTTGAACTCCTGACCTCAGGTGATCCACCCGCCTCAGCCTCCCTAAAGTGCTGGGATTACAGGTGTGCGCCACCGCGCCTGGCCTCTCCATGTAAGGCTTTGAGTGGCGTGCAGAGAATGCCCCCCTGGTGGTGTCCTTGGGTGGACTGCAGGGCCCTCAACAGTGCCCCCGGAGGCTGACCACTTTGGCTTCCAGCATGTCTGAGATGAGATGTGACACTCTCTCCTGGGAGCCACCTGCAAGGTGATTATGTATTGGAACAAGCTCTCTTCTCGCCTTATTTTACAGCCCAGTGGAGAGGAAGGTGTCAGAGTAGAAGGGGCGTAAAATCTCGAGTCACTCTCTAGCCTCTGCTTCTTGTCGAGCATGTGGTTTGTGCAAATGACCTGACCTCTCTAAGTCTCGACTCCCTCATCTGTAAAATAGGGATGATTTTGGCAATAGCTACCCACTTAGCTACTCTGAGGATGGTATGACATTGTGGAGGTGGCAATGCTTTGTAAACTGCAGAGGACTTTTAGGTGCCAGCCATCGCCATGTTTTAAATGCGGAGAACCGCATTTCTCACTACCTTGCAAAATAAAACTTCACAGTTTATTTGGGTTGGGTGTAATTACTGGGTGAAAAATGTAAAAAAAACAATGTTTTAGAAATTTTCCCAAAGAAGAAACAGTATTGGCTGGGGCTGCCTTCCCAGGGGCCCTGGAACTCTGAGGGTGCCTGACCTGCAAATGCCCAGCACTTAGCAGGAGAACAGCCAGATGGCCCTGCTAGCTCCCTCCCTGTGCAAACATCTCACCCAGCCGAGTCAACAATCCTCCCTGGGTCAAGAGGTTCCTCCATGTTGCTTCTGTGTGGTGTAGCCTAGAAACTGGGCGGCTGGGGCAGAGGGCTCTGGACTTTGGTTATGTGTTTAATCTAGGGCCCTGAGCTACAGGGTCATCTGTTTTGGCTCCTTCTCTGCTTATGTAAACAGGGCTGGTGGGCCCATCAGTACAGCCAGGCCCCGCTCTCACCCCCTCCTCCTGTAAACACATTACAAAGAATCTTTGTAACTGCCCAGGCAGAGCAGCTCTTCTGCTCAGGGGAAGAGAGCCTGCATCCGGAGGGAGTGAGACTGGGGGTGGAGATGGATGGGGAAAGAGTGGGGAGGAGGGGTGAAGGTGGAGCAGGAGTGGTGCTTGCCAATACCTCCTGTACTATGCAGTACAGAAAAGCCACCTTTGCCCAAAGTCTGGCCGTGATAGAAGGGGGCCTGTGGTGTGCAGCAGAAACCAAGGTGGTAGGGAGGGTGGTGTTAGAAAAGGGGAGAACTGGTGTGGGGCATGGTGGCTCACACCTGTAATCCCAGCAATTTGGGAGGCTGAGGCGGGAGGATTGCTTGAGGCCAGGAGTTTGAGATCAGCCTGAGTAACGTGAGAAGATTCTGTGTCTACAAAAAATACAAACATTAGCTGAGCATGGTGGCATGTGCCTATAGTCCCAGCTACTTGGGAGACCGAAGCAGGAAGATCGCTTGAGGCCAAGAGTTGGAGGCTACAGTGAGGTGTGATCACGCCACTGCACTCCATCCTGGGTATCAGAGCGAGATTCTCTCTCTAAAAAAAGAAAGAAAAGGGGAGAACCTTTATTTCCTAACATCCTATAGCCCTGACACTTTTCTTACCTTAGCAATTCAAACGTGGTTAAAAAAAAAAAAAAAGAAGAAGAAGGGGGCTGAGCACGGTGGCTCACGCCTATAATCCCAGCACTTTGGGAGGCTGAGGCAGGTGGATCACCTGAGATCAGGAGTTTGAGACAAGCCTGACCTACATGGTGAAACCCTGTCTCTACTAAAAAAATACAAAAAATTAGCCGGACCTGGTGGTGGGTGCCTGTAACACCAGCTACTCTGGAGGTTCAGGCAGGAGAATCACTTGAGCCGGGAGGCGGAGGTTGCAGTGATTCAAGATCGTGCCATTGCACTCCAGTCTGGGCAATAAGAGTGAAATTCCTTCTCCAGAAAAAAACAAAAAAAACCCCCAAAACAACAACAACAACAAAAAACTAGGCCAGGTGGGGTGGCTCACGCCTGTAATCCCAGCACTTTGAGAGGCTGAGGTAGGTGGATCACTTGAGGTCGGTGGATCACCTGAGGTCAGGCGAGACCAGCCTGGCCAACATGGTGAGACCTTGTCTCTGCTAAAACTACAAGAATTAGACAGGCATGCTGGTGTGCACCTGTAATCCCAGCTACTCAGGAGGCTGAGGCAGGAGAATGCTTGAACCCTGGAGATGGAGGTTGCAGTGAGCCGAGATGGTGCCATTGCACTCTAGCCTGGGCGACAACAGCAAAACTCCATCTCAAATAAAAAAAAAATAAATAAAATAAAAAGAACTAAAGCCTCCTCTTCAAGTAGTACAGGGTAGAAGTAAGAATACTAGCTGGAGAGTCAAGAAAACAAATTGTACTCCTGCTCCTACCCCTAATGAGCTGCATGTCCTTTGGATGATGCCTTAATGTCTCGGAGTTTCTTTGTCTAGATAAATCAGAATGATAGTATCTGCCATTTTTTGAACACCCTTGATGTGACAGGAACTTTTTATGTGTTATTTTATTAATCTACACAAATACCCAATGAGGTAGGGTGGATTATCCCCATTTTAGAGATAAAGACATTAAGGCTCAGCTAGGAAAACTGACTTGCTCAAAAATATGCATGTGTAAGTAGCAGGAAAGCTCTTTTGTATTCCAAATCCCCATTCTGCCCCTGCAACTAAGAAAGGTGGGGGTGGCGTGGTGGCTTAAGCCTGTAATCCTAGCATTTTGGGAGGTCGAGGTGGGAGGATTGCTTGAGCCAGGAGTTCAAGACCAGCCTGGGCAACAAAGCAAGACCCTGTTTTTTCTTTTTCTTTCTTTTTTTTTGAGACAGAGTTTTGCTCGCAGGCTGGAGTGCAATCACATAATTTTGGCTCACTGTAGCCCTACCTCCTGGGTTCAGGCGATTCTTCTGCCTCAGTCTCCTAAGTAGCTGGGATTGCAGGCATGTACCACCATGCCCGGCTAATTTTTGTATTTTTACTAGAGATGAGGTTTCGCCGTGTTGGTCAGGCTGGTCTTGAACTCCTGACCTCAGGTGATCCACCCACTTCGGCTTCCCAAAGTGCTGGGACTACAGGCATGAGCCACTGCACCTGACCAGCAAGACCCTGTTTCTACAAAATATAAGATATTAGCCGGGTGTGATAGCATGCACCTGTAGTCCCAGCTACTTGGGAGGCTGAGGCAGGAAGATCACTTGAACCCAAAGACAAAAAAAAAAAAAAAAAAAAAAGAAAAAGAAAACAAAATACTATTTTTATTGCTCAGGGACAAAGTTTCTGACTTTGATAAGGTCAAGATCAGCTGGGCACGGTGGCTCACGCCTATAATCCCAGCACATTGGGAGGCCGAGGTGGGCAGATCACTTGAGGTCAGGAGTTTGAGACCAGCCTAACCAACATAGTAAAACCCCATCTCTATTAAAAATACAAAAATTCGCTGGGAGTAGTGGCATGCGCCTGTAATCCCAGCTACTCGGGAGGCTGAGGCAGGAGAATCGCTTGAACCGGGGAGGTGGGGGTTGCAGTGAGCCGAGATTGCACCACTGCACTCCAGCCTGGGAGACAGAGTAAGACTCTGTCTCAAAAAAAAAAAAAAAAAAAAAAAAAAGAAGAAGAAAAAGAAAAAAATAAGCTCAAGGTCTGGAGTCAAAGCCTCTACCTCTCCCAGATACCTCCTCCCACTGTATTTATTTATCACCTTGGTTAAAATCCAGGGAAGGGAAGAATCAGCAACTTGTTCCACTCAGGGTAGAACTTGGCAGGAACTCTCGGAGGTGCTGTTGCTACCTTTTCCATGGCAAGGCAATTCATGAATGTCTAAATTTCCATAGTACATCTTGGAGGCTGCCTGAGGGAGAAAGAGCCAGGGACCCTTATACCTACAGACAAAAATTAGTTGTCCTTTTTTTTTTTTTGAGATGGAGTCTTGCTCTGTCACCCAGGGTAGAGGGCAGTGGCATGATCTCGGCTCACTGCAACCTCTGCCTCCTGGGTTCAAGTGATCCTCCCACCTCAGTCTCCTGGGTAGCTGGAATTACAGGTGTGTGCCACAATGCCAAGTTAATTTTTATATTTTTATTTTTTGAGACGGAGTCTTGCTCCGTTGCCCAGGCTGGAGTGCGGTGGCACAGTCTTGGCTCACTGCAACCTCTGCCTCTCAGGTTCAAGTGAGTCTCCTGCTTCAGCCTCCTGAGTAGCTGAAATCACAGGCACCCGCCACCACACCCGACTAATTTTTGCATTTTTGCTAGAGACGGGTTTTCACTATATTGGCCAGGCTGGTCTCAAGCTCCTGACCTCAGGTGATCTGCCCGCCTTGGCCTCCCAAAGTGCTGGGATTACAGGAATGAGCCACTGTGCCCTGCCAGAATTTTACGTCTTTAAATATTGAAAAAAAATTAAAAGAATAATTGTTTATGACATGAAAATTATATGATATTCAAATGTCAGCGTCCATAAACAAAGTTTTTTGGAACACAGCTATACTTGTTCATTTACATATTGTCTATGGTTGCTTCTGCACTTACAATAGCAGAATTGAGCAACTGCAACATTGGCCATGTGGCCCAAGAGGCATAAGTCATTATATCTGGACTTTTTTTGTTTGAGTTGGAGTCTCACTCTGTCGCCAGGCTGGAGTGCAGTGGTGCGATCTTGGCTCACTGCAACCTCCGCCTCCCGGGTTCAAGCGATTCTCCTGCCTCAGTCTGCTGAGTAGCTGGGATTACAGGTGCATCCCACCAGGCCCGGCTAATTTTTTGTAATTTTAGTAGAGATGGGGTTTCACCATGTTGGCCAGGATAGTCTCGATCTCTTGACCTTGTGATCCACCTGCCTTGGCCTCCCAAAGTACTGGGATTACAGGCGTGAGACACTGCACCTGGCCTATCTGGCCCTTTACAGAAAAAAGTTTGCCATCTCCTGTTCTAGATAAAAGTAGCCACCTGAGCAAAGATCGGGGAGGGTCTCACCATTCAGGAGATAAATATCTATTTAATCCTCTTGTTTTCTCTGTAGCATCCACATCCTCAACTGTGTCCGGTATTTCCAGGTCAGTGGGGTCTGATTGCTGGTCTGAGGGGTGTGGGATCTCAGACCCATCATGGATGGGCAGCCCTAGCCTTCCTCCTCCCACATCCAGTGGTTAAGTCCTTACTTCTGTTGGTACAGAGTGGTGGCTGGGCTTGGACTTTTCAGGAAGGAGACTGAAGGGTGTTCCTCTGGAGAAACTGACCTGGGGTAAGAGCCAGAGATACTGACTGGGTGTGGTGACTCATGCCTGAAATCACAGGACTCTGGGAGGCCAAGGCGGGTGGATCACCTGAGGTCAGGAGTTCGAGACCAGCCTGGCCAACATGGTGAAACCCTGTCTCTAATAAAAATACAAAAATCAGCCAGGTGTGGTGGCAGGCGCCTGTAATCCCAGCTCCTCGGGAGGCTGAAGCAGGAGAATGGCTTGAATCCGGGAGGCAAAGGTTGCAGTGAGCTGAGATCGCAACACTGCACTCCAGCCTGGGTGACAGAGCGAGACTCCGCCTCAAAAAAAGAAAAAAAAAGTCACTTTATACCACACTTTGCTCTTGTTAATCAGATTCTGCAAATGGCAAGTGACTGAACCCGGGATTCAGTTACAACACAGCACAGACATGTGAATGGACAGAGAAGATGTTTGAGGAAATCTCC
>NW_016808228.1:913052-918005 GCF_001698545.2 Rhinopithecus bieti
AAAAAAAAAAAAAAAAAAAAAAAAGACTGAGTCTTCCTTTGTTGCCCAGGCTGGAGTGCAGTGGTGTGGTCACAGTTCACTGCAGCCTCAAACTCCTGGGCTCAAGCAAACCTCCCATCTCAGCCTCCTGAGTAGCTGGGACTACAGGCATGTGCCACTATGCCCAGCAAATTTTTGTATATTTTCTCGGTAGGGACGAAGTTTTGCCATGTTGCCCAGGCTGGTCTGGAACTCTTGGGCTCAAGCCATCCTCCTGCCCTGGTCTACCAAAGTGTTAGGACTACAGGCATGAGCCACAACACCTGGCCAGTGCTAACATCTTTAATGAGGATTGTTACTGCTTTTTCTTGAAGTTTTTATTGCAAATATATATAATTTTGAGTAGTTTGCCCAACTCTATTAGCTTTGGTCTTGTTTTGAGTGCCAGGCAGGGGCTTCCAAACAGAAAAATGCAGTTCATAAGGAACAGAGGTTTAATAATTGCTCAGAGGAAAAAAGACCTAACTGGTCCCCTCTCCACAAAGATAAATCTAAAGACACAAAAGAAAGGGAGAGCCGGGCATGGTGGCTCACACCTGTAATCTCAGCACTTTGGGAGGCCAAGGCTTGAGCCCAGGAGGTCGAGGCTGTAGTCAGCTGAGACCATCACGCCACTGCACTGCAGCCTGGGCAAAAGAGCCAGACCTTTTTTAAAAAAAAAAAAAAAAAAAGTGATTTACAAAGTATAATTATTTTTTAAAATATACATTATCATGCTTGCTTTCACTCAGATAAAAATGCTACAAGATATTTTATGGGTATAATAAGAGAGAGTATGAAGTCCCATTGAAATTTTGTGAGAATTGAATAGGTTACTATCATTTCTGCATACATCTTTTTAACACTTTCTGGAATTTACTCCTTCTCTTCCTCTTTGCACATTGCTTACTGTACAGAGAAGGAGGCTCCATAATGGGAAGGGATACTATCACATTTTTAATGATTAATAGTAAAAACAATGATAAACCTCTGAAGTATTAGTACTACCTCCTACACACACTGTGGTGGGTGCTTTATACAAATTAACCTCATCTATTCCTCTCTGTTACAAGATAATATTGCTGTCCCCCTAGAAACAAGGGATTTGAAAGTCAGAAAGGTTAGGCTGGGCGCGGTGGCTCAAGCCTGTAATCCCAGCACTTTGGGAGGCCGAGGCGGGTGGATCACAAGGTCAGGAGATCGAGACCATCCTGGCTAACACGGTGAAACCCCGTCTCTACTAAAAGAACAAAAAACTAGCCGGGCGAGGTGGCGGGCGCCTGTAGTCCCAGCTACTCCGGAGGCTGAGGCAGGAGAATGGCGTGAACCCGGGAGGCGGGGCTTGCAGTGAGCTGAGATCCGGCCACTGCACTCCAGCTTGGGCGACAGAGCGAGACTCCGTCTCAAAAAAAAAAAAAAGTCAGAAAGGTTAAATAAATTGGTCAGTAAATGGCAGTCAGTTCTGTTATACTATTTCTAGAAAACAAACCCAGAGGTTTTAACCTTGATTTTAAATTATTTATTTATTTTTTAAGAAGGAGTCTCCTCAGTTGCCCAGGCTGGAGTGCAGGGGCTCGATCCTGGGTCGCTGCAAGCTCTGCCTCCCGGGTTCACGCCATTCTCCTGCCTCAACCTTCTGAGTAGCTGGGACTACAGGCGCCTGCCACCACACCCGGCTAAATTTTTGTATTTTTTAGTAGAGGAGGGGTTTCACCGTGTTAGCCAGGATGCTCTGGATAGCCTGACCTCGTGATCCGCCCGCCTCGGCCTTAACCTTTATTTTTTAAGGGGCTTGGCTATTTTTAGCAGAAGGAATCTGTGGTCACACAGATCTTAATCACCACTACCCGGCAGAGAATAAACATTTATCAGGATGAGGCCGGGCACGATGACTCACGCCTGTAATCCCTGCAATTTGGGAGGCCGAGGTGGGAGGATCACTGAGGTCAGGAGTTCGAGACCAGCCTGGCCAAAACGGCGAAACGCTGACTCTACTAAAAATACAAAAATTACAGGCGCCTGTAATTCCAGCTACTCGGGAGACTGAGGCAGGAGAATCGCTTGAACCCGGGAGGCAGAGGTTGCAATGAGCCAAGATCCTGCCACTGCACTCCAGCCTGGGCAACAGAGCGACACTGTCCCCACTCCCCAAAAACAAAAAACAAATAACCATTTATCTGGATGGTGTCGAAATATTTACCACTTCCCCTGCACTTCTGACTTTTCGAACTTTGTGCTTTTGCCTGGGCTCCATCTAGAATGTTCTTCTTGGATGGTGGAGCATGTCGTCCACCTACTCAATTCCTACCTCTCCTTTGAATACACACCACTTGGTGGAAGTCTTCCCTGATCCCTGCCGACAAGCTTTTCAACTGCATCTCTCTCTTAAGCTATCTCAGAATAAACGGAGAACCCAAGTCAGTTCTGGCACCCTTGCTGGAGTGTGCCATTCTGGGAAAGGCAAAATTTATTGTCCGAATCTTCATTTGCCCTCTACTGGGGTAAGTGCACATTGGAGAATAATGAAAACTTCCAAGTCAAGAGATGCAGAGTGCGTTTTCCAGTTCAACAACCTGGACTTTCTACCAGGCCATTTTCGAAAGGAGCTGCCACGGACAGCGGCATGGACTTTGATGAGAGCGGGGTCGGCCTGAAATCTGCAGCCTGCATGCTCCAAGGATCCCTGAAAAGAGGGGTCGAACCATGGGCCGCTCCCAGCCCCCACCCTTTTAGTCTTCCCAGCTGGCTCGGGGAGCAAAGTGGGGCTGTAGAGAGGCGGCGCCTAGGGCGCAACAGCCCGAGACCGGCGCTGAGTGCCTGGGGACAGAGGCCTCGTGCTGGAAACCCCAAGGGACCACACAGCCGGCCGCTGGCAACAACAAACAGCACTAACAGCCTCAGACCGCCGTCCCAGCGGCCCACAAAGGCCGGAAGTGCGGCCGGCGTCTGCGGCCAAGGCACCTTCTCTAGGACTTCGGAGGTCCAGCATCTCGGTGGTTCCCTTTACTGGAAGACCCCGGAGTCCCAGGGCGTGTACAGTACTACAGGGGCCTCAAAATGAGGCAAAAGGGAGAAAAGCCTGGGCGCGGTGACTCATGCCTGTAATCCCAGTCCTTTGGGAGGCCGAGGTGGGAGGATCGCTTGAGGCCAAGAGTTCGAGACCAGCCTGGGCAACATAGCGAGACCTGGTCTCTACCAAGAATTAATAAAATGAGCCGGGTGTCGTGGGGGCGCACCTGTAGTCCCAACTACTCAGGAGGCTTAAGTGGAAGGATCACTTGACTCCTGGAGTCAGAGGCTGCAGTGAGCTGTGCTTGCATCATTGCACTCCAGCCTGAGAAACACAGTGAGACCCCATCTCAAAAAGGAAAAAAAAGGAAAGGAGGGAGGGAAGGAGAGAGGGAGGAAGGATGGAGGGAGGGCGGGAGAGAGAGAAGGAAGAAAGGAAGGAAAGAAGGAAGGAAGAGAGGAAGGAAGGAAGGGAGGAAGGAAGGAAGGAAGAGAAGAAGGAAGGAAGAAAGGAAGGAAGCGAATTCAGCGGCTCACATGGGGAAGAGGAAATCCATTTACCATGCATCCGGGCCTGAGTTTCAGCTGAGGGGTTGGAGCATGGCTGATTATCTTGCTGGCTTCCCCTAAAGACCAAGGAAACTGAGTCCTGAACCAAGTTTTTGCTTGCTCAGGGTCTCACCGTGACCTGGGTCAGAAGCCAGGATTTGTGGGACCACGGTTTGCCCCCTTTGCACTGCCTGGACTGCCTCTCATCAGAAATAAACACTGATACAATTCGTTATGCTTTCAAAATGGTAGGAAACACGTGACAGATCAAAGCAGACAAAATAGAGTGCGCAAAACTTCAGAGAAGACGCCTGACACTCTTCGGGATGGCTACAGTTTAAATATCCCTTATCTGATATGCTTGGGACCGGAAATGTTTCAGATTTCAGATTTTTTTTTTTTGACTTTGGAATATTTGCTTTACTGGTTGAGCAACCCTAATCCCAAAATCCTAAATCTGAAATGCTCCAGTGAGCATTTTCTCTGAGCGCTATCATGGCCCTCAAGTTCTGGTTTTGTAACTTTCGGAGTTCAGCTATTTGGATTAGGGGTACTCTCCCTGCACTACAAGCAAGCAAGCAAACAAACAAACAAACAAACAAACCCCACCACCACCAACAAAACAAACCAAAATAGCAGGTGTTTGGTGAGGATGTGGGCAAACTGGAATCTTTGTGCATTGCTGGTGAGAACATAACATGGTGCACCCCCCTCCTCTGTGGAAAACAGTACAGCGCTTCTTCAATAAAATTAAAAATACAATCAGCCAGTGCAGTGGCTCCTGCCTGTAATCCCAGCACTTTGGGAGGCGAAGGCAGGCAGATCATTTGAGATCAGGAGTTCCAGACCAGCCTGACCAACATAGCAAAACCCTGTCTCTACTAAAAATACAAAAAAATCAGATGGACGTGGTGGCTCATGCCTGTAATCCCAGCTACTCAGGAGGCTGAGGCAGGACAATTGCCTGAACCTGTGAGGGGGAGGTTGCAGTGAGCCAAGATGGTGCCACTGCACTCCAGCCTAGGTGACAGAGCTAGACTCTGTCCCTCCAAAGATAAAATAAAATAAAATAAAATAAAATAAAATAAAATAAAATAAAATAAAAATAAAAACCTGAAGGCTGAAGAGAGAAATTGGGTCAGCTGAAGAGTTTACAGATTTGCAGAGAATAGAGGCAAGGAAGCTTTGTGAACTACTTTTAGGTTGTGAAACTTGGTCTTGATTCAACCCCTACATGGTCTTCATATACAAAGCTTCTTTGCAGAGGAAGCTTTTTAGCGAAAGATAACTGGCGAGATAGAAAGCACAGCCAAGAGATGACAAGGAGACTTCTCTAGAGAATTTTGTGGATTAAGAAGAAAAACAAGCTGGGCGCGG
>NW_016808228.1:918865-920269 GCF_001698545.2 Rhinopithecus bieti
AAAAGAGGAAAAACAAATTCATAAGTTCATGAAGATAATGAGTTGTTTGAAATCAGAAAGAGTGATTAACATGGAGGCCGGGTGTGGTGGCTCATGCCTGTAATCCCAGCACTTTGGGAGGCCGAGGCAGGCAGATTGCCTGAGGTCAGAAGTTCGAGACCAGTCTGGCCAACATGGTGAAACCCCATCTCTACTAAAAATACAAAAAAAAAAAAAAAAAAAGAAGCCGGGCATGGTGGCGTGCACCTGTAATCCCAGCTACTCAGGAGGCTGAGACAGGGGAATTGCTTGAACCAGGGAGGTGGAGGTTGCAGTGAGCCGAGATTGCACTACTACACTCCAGCCTGGGCAAGACTCCATCTCAGAAACAAAAACAAAAACAAAACAAAAAACAAAAAACCGAACCAAAACAAACACATAAACAAACAAAAAACGTAGGGCGAGGTTTGTAAACGTCTACAAGGTTTGTAGAGGTTTGTAACACCTCTGCAAGGTGTTTTACTGCTAGAAGATCATCCTCCTCATTTCCCAAAGACTCACAGAGAACAGAAGACTGGTTGCATGAGAAGTGAATAACAAGAGGTTATAGTGCTTATTTGGGGTGGGGGCGAACATGACGTTTCAATATTAACTTTTTTTAAATTTAATATTCTTGGTTATACATCATTGCTGGTATATGTACTTTATTTTATTTTTAGAGATGGAGTCTCGCTATGTTGACCAGGCTGATCTCGAACTCCCGGCATCAAGCCATCCACCCATCTTGGCCTCCCAGTGTTGGGATTACAGGTGTGAGCCACTGTGCCCAGCCTAACTTGTTTTTTTTTTCCTTTGGTCCAGCAAGGGCTTGTGAGTGTGTCTGGGAACAATGTAAAATCTGGCTTGGAAAAAACCCACTCAACTCAAAGCCCCAAAACAGCTGAGATGCTTTTGAGGGAGAGAGCCTCATTGGTCTCCTTGTTGGAGAGGCCCCAACTTATCAGTAAATATTGGTTAACATCTCTCATCCGGTAGGACTAAACATAGAACCAACTGCCCTTGCACAGAAGGCCATGTATTGTATTATTCAACCTCGATGGAATGACCAGAAAAGGCAAAACCATAGAGATAAAAAGTCGATTAAGGCCAGGCGCTGTGTCTCACCCCTGTAATCCTAGCACTTTGGGAGGCCAAGGTGGGAGGATCACCTGAGGTCACCAGCCTGGCCAACATGGTGAAAACCCGTCTCTTCTAAAAATACAGAAATTAGCCCGGCATAGTGGTGCGCACCTGTAATCCCAGCTACTTGGGAGACTGAGGCAGGAGAATTGCTTGAACCCAGGAGGCGGGAGGCGGGGGTTATAGTGAGCAGAGATGGCGCCACTGCACTCCAGCCTGGGCGACAGAGCAAGAAAATAAATAAAT